>NC_142020.1:6030000-6375000 GCF_049901735.1 Notechis scutatus
ATTCCAGTATTTGAGGAGCTGTCACAAAGAAGAGGGAGTCAGTTTATTCTCCAAAGCACCAGAGGGCAAGATAAGAAACAATGTTTGGAAACTAATCAGAGAGAGAAGCAATCTGGAATTAAGGAGAAACTTCTTGACAGTGAGGACAATTAACCAGTGGAACAGCTTTGCCTTCAAAAGTTGTGGGGGCTCCATCACTGGAGGTTTTTAAGAAGAGACTGGACAGCTACTTGTCTGGAATGGTATAGGTTCTCCTGCTTGAGCAGAGGGATGGACTAGAAGATCTCCAGGGTCCCTTCCAGTTCTATTCTGATTGGTTGATTGATTGTGGCTTTTTTTTTTTTTGATCAATTGATAGGTGTTTCTCTATGGTCATTAAGTGAATCACATGGTTGTTAATAGAATCCAGCTTTCCATATTGAGAATGCAAATCTGGGGTTGCATTATAGTATTTTCAACACTGACATTTTTTCTGTTGCTGTTGCCATACTTGATATTCAAGTTGTCCCCAATCAGTATGTTATTCATTTAGTGTTTTTATCACCATCACCGAGAGATAATTTTTGGGAACAAGGTTAAAAATAGATATTAACATCTTTAAACTGTATCACATATAAAGCCAATTAATTAATAAGTAGCAAATTCATATTTAACGAAGGCTTCTTTCAAAAGGCCTTCATTAAATTCAGAAAAATCGTTAGCATCGCTGCTTGTTTTGATTTCTTCTAAAAGTAACGTGCAAAATGTCAGTTCATTATCTAATGTGATCAGATGGCTTCCTATAAAATGAGTTTATATAGGATGCATAATCAAAGAGGGGTGTTGAAATCTGCAGGATGGAGGCTATCTGCAAGATATCGTAATCTAACCTCTATCCTTTATAGGTGTGTCTAATCTGATAACATAAATTACAAAGGATTTGCAAGCTCTAATAATAAAAGTCAAGGAGCAAAGAAATAGGAGTAAAATATTTCTCTCTATGAAAATGGATGTGTGTATGTAATGTTCCAGCAAAATTCTGGAACACCTTTAGCAATTTCAACCATACTTGGTACACAGATGACTTACCCGCTGGAAACAAATACTACAGGGGTAAGACACCTCTAACAGCCCTTAGAAACTGTGTGTGCCTTAAAACGGCTTCTACTGTACATCACAGTGGAGTTGCCATGGTAACGGCTTCACAGGGTAATGGCTTCAATGTACTCCCCTCTGGTAAGGGGCCCTCAGCCCTCCAAGGAAACATCAAGCGATTGGCCAAGTGTAATCAAACACTAAAAAATGAAACAGCAGCATAGACAAGAAACTCCCTAGGAGAGAAGACTTGCAATGCTGTGCTAGAGAACTACTACATCTAGAACTTCAGAGACAGTATAACAACATGAAGCCCGACTAAAGGATAAGACAGATAGAGCTACTACATCTAGAGCTTCAGAGAAAGTACAACAGTATGAATCCTGATTACAGGATTTTCTTGTCTAATACAGTATTTGGAATAAATAAATATCTGGGCAATGCCGGGTTATCAGCTTGTTAACTATAAAGAAGACCTAACTAAAAGCAACTGGTAGACCAACCAGACTCAGAATTGGCTATGGGGATGTTGAACTGGTGAAGAGCTTCTGCCTTTTAGGATCAACCATCAACAGCAGAGGAACAAGCAGTCAAGAAAAATATCACAGACTAGAATTTGATAGAATAGCCATGAAGATATTCAGATGCTGTGATCTCTATATATACCTACAGATGACAATGGAAACTATGGTATGAGCCATGGTGGCACAGTGGTTAGAATGCAGTATTGCAGCTATGTCTTAGTCCTTTGTTCTTTGCACTGACACCCAAGTGCTTTATTATGTAAAGTGCTTCAAAAGTGGAAGCAATTTTGCTGATTTTACTAATGCTAGCAATAGGGGGAGAGCTGGCCAGTGGAAATGTCCTTTAGCAACTTCCCCACCTATAAAAACCCATTAAGCTTTTCCAAACTTGTCTTTGTAGCCAAAACATTAAAAACATGATTTCCCCCTGCATGGTGGCACAGTGGTTAAAATGAAGAATTGCAGGGTAATTCTGCCGACCGGCTAGGAATTTGATTCTGACCAGCTCAAGGTTGACTCAGCCTCCCGTCCTTCCGAGGTCGGTAAAATGAGGGCCCAGATTGTTTTGGAGGGCAATAGGCTGACTCTGTAAACCGCTTAGAAAGTGCTGTAAAGTGGTTGACATTATCCTGTGAAACGGTATATAAGTCTAAGTGCTATTGCTACTTAAGAAGTGAGAGTTAGAGTTTGAAAAAGCACGATAGAAGAGAATATTGGCATGCTGAACCTAGGCATTGAAGAAGACGCCTAAGAATTTCATGAACAACCAAGAAAACAAACACACGAACCAACAGTTCTCTCTCAAGGCACAAATTGTCCTAATTTTGGGCACATGATGCAAAAAAAAAAATGATGATTTTTTTTTTATATTTTTTTTTGAGGAAGGCTAATGCTGGGAAAGATAGAAAGAAAAGACGTGGACGATCATTTGCAACATGGTTGGCCTCAAATCGAGCAGCGCTGTTGGAACAACTGAAGGTCCAGATTAGGGAACAGATCATCAAGAAGAACAAGCTATGTATGATTTTGCTAAGAGGCAACAATGTGTGGACAGCACACAATCAGTTTGATGTCAGGATCCATAAACCAAAAAAGACACACTGAGATTTTTATAAGCTAGGGGTGTCAAACTCAAGACCCATGGGCCGCATCCAGGCCACGGGATGCTTAAATCTGGCCGACGGCGCCAGCCTGGAAATAGCAAAGGACTGGCCCATGGTTGTCTCTGGAGGCCAAAATAGGGCATGGGGGGCCACGCACAGCCCCCACAGCCCGTTTTTGGCCTGGACAGCCTCCTGCAGCACTCTGCCGTCCAAAATAGGGTACGGGGGACCATGTGTGCCCCCTCCCGCAGCCTGTTTTCACCCTGGATGGCCTCCTGCAGCACTCTGGCAGCTGAAATGGGTCACGGGGAGCTGCATTCAGCCCCCTGACCCATTTTGGCTGGCAGGGTGCTGTAGGTGGTGTCCATCCTGTCTCCCGCCTGGCCCATGGAGGAGAACTACAGTGCTGATCCGGCCCTCAAAAAAAAACCAACTTAACACCCCTCTTCTAAATTGTTTTCTTTACTATTCCTCACTTATAGACTGAAACCTATTTGTCATGCAGACCCCTTACATCCTGGACATAAACTTTTTCAACTCCTTCCTTTGGGACGATGACATTAGAGGCCAAAACAACTATACCTATGGACACACACACACACACCCCATTTATCACTCTGCTGAACATCTAATTCTCACAGTGCTGTCTGATGTCCATGTGTATTTACCATGTAGTATGGCTGTAGTGTTATTATTTATCTTTCTTATTATCTTTCTTACCCCTCTTGTTAGGAATATAAGTCACCTAACAGGTATTTGGGTTAGAAATATATAAACCAGGATAAACATTTTAAAACTGTACCTTTAAGGGAATGCAAGAGCATGCAATTGGGTGTGGTTTCTCAAACAGCCATAAGATGGAGCCAGAAACCTGGGTTGTTTAGTCTGAGTCTCAGAAGAGAGTGTGAGTGTATCTCTGTTTCCTTCTGTTGGAAAGTATTGCCGTTGCTCCATTTCTTCTAATTGACTGATATTACCGGATTTAATGTAAGGCTGATACTGAACTGTTTTCTGACACTGGAATTTGATATTTGGATTATCCCTGGATTGAAAACTGACTGATTTAACTTGTGAATGACTTTGGATTGCTTATTTTGGACTTTGCTTAAACCTTTCTGGAAGTAAAAACCTACATTTACTGTACAGTGTATCTGTGTGCTCTGTGTGCATTATTCCAACACTCCTCTCTATACATCTCCCTGTATGCGCTCATTCTCCTAACGGGGAATTACCTCAACACCTCTTATGGGTATGATGATGATGATGATGATGATGATGAGTATTATCATTCTGTTGCTTTGCATGTACACTGAGAGCTTCTGCACTGGAGACAAATTCCTTGTGTGTCTAATCACTTTTTAGCCAAATAAAGTATTCAATTCAAATCTTGCTAAGCTAAAATGAATGATTTGCACCATTAAACATATACTCTAAGAATTGCTAGAGAGGAACTGTCTTAACTCTCTTTCTCCCAATCAGATTAAACTGTTGCCCCTTGTTCCTTTGTAATGCAGCCCCCCCCCCGCCTCCTGGGAATCAGAACAATCCTCCATCCCAAATCAATGGATATTGATTTTCCCTGTAGATCCCACTGATATCATCCGTAATCTACATTTTTAGTATCGTTTTCATCAGCGTTTAGCAAGGAAAGGGAGTGATGTAGTCAGCCAGGACTTTTGAACCATTTATTTGCTTCCACCTCTTCCCTGAAACCAATGAAAGGTAAAGGTAAAGGTTCCCCTCGCACAGACGTGCTACTCGTTTCCGGCTCTAGGGGGAGGTGCTCATCTCCGTTACGAAGCCAAAGAGCCAGCGCTGTCCGAAGACGTCTCCGTGGTCATGGGCCAGCATGGCTAAACACCGAAGGCGCACGGAAGAACGCTGTTCCCTTCCCACCAAAGTCGTCCCTATTTTTCTACTTGCATTTTTTTATGTGCTTTCGAACTGCTAGGTTGGCAGAAGCTAGGACAAGGAACGGGAGCTCACTGTGTTACATGGCACTAGGGATTCGAACCGCCAAACTGCCGACCTTCCTGATCGACAAGTCAGTGTCTAAGCCACTGAGCCACCATGTCCCTGCAATACATGCACTAGCAGCATGCAAATCTTTATGCTAAACAAATGGAAGTAGTTTCTCTGATGCAAAGTGATGTAGGATCCAAGATTATTATGATGACAATTCAATTATTTTCTTTGGTGGCGGTGGAGGGAGAAACATGGGAAGTAGCAGTATCTATATTTTCTATTCCACTGATTTACAAGTGGTAGCACAAGAGGACACTATAATAAATTGATATGGTACTTCAGGTATAGAGGCTGAGTTAATAATCCATTAATTATTAAAATACCCATTGCTTCAACCATGGCACTCATAAACCCAATTGCAGAAATTGTAGGTTGTCTCTCTGACCAAAACATTACACCCTTTTGACTCTCCAAGGCAAAATTGGGAAACCATGAAAATGTTTCCACTTTTCTAGGAATACCTACAGCTTGCAGAAGTCAGAAAATATTAAATATGGTTTATTAGTTATAGTTTAGTAAATAGTACATATAGAGCTCATTAGTACATTTTGTATGTGTATTTTATTGGTCTGAACTATAAATGTATGATGGGACGCACTATAGGTGGGACATGGGGTAAGTCATTTAAATTTGAATCAAAGTCTTTACAGCTTTTCCTAAAGGATAAATAAAATAGCAAAAATGTCTATTAAAAGGTATGATTTTTTTTAAAGTAAGAAAAAGTAAGAGCTTTGTGTCTGTATGTTTGTTTGTTTGTGTGTTTGTTTGTTTTTAACATAGATCCAAGTTTGTCTAAAAAAAACTGATGAATGATGGGACTTACAAAAGGCTAAAAGACATTGTTCTGGTATAAAACACCCAACATCTCTTTTTCTGTGGTTTTCATTTCCTGTAATATCAGGAATGGTCAGCAGATGGAGGCAAACAACCACACAATTGAGTTGTGCTGTGTGATAAACAAAGCTGCAAGGCAAAAAATATGATTTTATTTTTCTTCCCAGCATCAAGGTGGACTGTAAGTTCAAGTATCTTGTTGCATAACTTTTCAAAAGGGAGGGAAAGAACTTATGGAGGTGGCTTTTACATTTTTAAAATAATAATTTCTAAGTCTTATTAAAAAAAAAATATGACTAGATAGCCAGATGTGTGTCACTGTTTGGTGTTCACACATGTTATATGTCTAATTAATGCTCTTGCTGGACTTTATGCTCCATGTTTATTTTTAACTGTTTTATTGTTCAGTTTGGAACTGACGAGTCAATACAAAATGCTTGCATTTACTGCTGTCCATCTTTTAACTGCTTTGTTTAAATAGCCTTATGTGTCAATTTGGGGTAGTGATTAAAGTATCAGGCTTTTAATCCAGAAGCCTGGAGACACTGATTTCTTCTCCTGACTTAAGCACAGAACCATCTATGACTCTCTCTCTCTCTCTCTCTCTCTCTCTCAATCTCTCTCTCTCCCTCCCTCCCTCCCTCCCTCCCTCCCTCTCTGTCTCCGTCTCTCTCTGTCTCTGTCTCTCTCTCTCTCTCTGTCTCTCTCTGTCTCTCTGTGTGTCTCTCTGCCTCTGCCTCTGCCTCTCTTGAAGTCAAAGGATAAGAGTTCTCAAAATCTTGCCAACTGTAGTTACTGGTCAACTGTAGAGACTGGTCTCCAGGAATCAAAACTGACTCAAAGACACACATACACCCAAAGAGATAGAGATAGACATAGAGACAGACATTGCCACCCAACTACTGTATATTCAGGCACTTCCATCCTGTTAACTTTAACATTTATATATAATTGATTGTGGTCAAGGACGGTGTAATGAAATTCAAGGAAGAAAAACAACATATTAAAAGAAAAACAAATGATGATGATGATGGAGGAGGAGGAGGAGGAGGAGGAGAAGGAGGAGGAGGAGGAGGAGGAACAGCTAAGGTATGGAACAGAATATAATACAGGTAGTTCTTGACTTATAACATTTCATTTAGTGACTGTTCAAAATTACAATGGCACTGAAAAATCTGACATGGCCATTTGATGAGCATCAGTAGCGCAGTGGTTAGAGTGCAGTACTGCAGGCTACTTCTGCTACCTGCCAGCTGCCTACAATTTGGCAGTTCGAATCTCACCAGGCTCAAGGTTGACTCAGCCTTCCATCCTTCTGAGGTGGGTAAAATGAGGATCCAGATTGTTGGGGGGACAATATGCTGACTCTGTAAACCGCTTAGTGAGGGCTGTAAAGCACTGTGAAGCAGCATATAAGTTTTAAGGGCTATTGCTATTGCTATTTTTTCACAGTTACACAGTTACCTTTGCATCATTCCCATGATCTTGTGTTCGAAATTCAGATGCTTGGAAACTGGTTCATATTTATGACTGACATTGTGTCCCAATGTCTCTCAAGCAAAATCAATGGGGAAGCCAGGTTCATTTAACAGACTTATCATCTGGGGCGATCCACTCAACAACTCTGGCAAGAAAAGTCATAAAATGGGACAAAAGTCACGTAGCAGATGTCTCACTTAGCAAAGAGAAATGTTGGGCTCAATTGTGGTCGAAAGTCAAGGATTAGGTTAAGCCAAGGATCAGCCTTCCATCCTTCCAAGGTGAATAAAATGAGGACCCAGATTGTTGGGGATGATAGACTGACTCTGTAAACCACTTAGAGAGGGATGTAAAAGCACTGTGAAGCAGTATATAAGTCTAAGGGCTTTTGCTATTACCTGTATAACTTGAAAATGAATGCAGCTCAAAATTATAACAAAAACAAAACAAAATAAAATCAGAGAATCTTAAAGCAAAGGGTAATACCATCAAAAGCTAAAAGATACTGCATGATGAAATACAGAATGTTAAATTGAATATATAAAGTGCAGACAAGTTCATTCTCTATGCTTCACCTTATAGCCATCGTTGCAAACATGACAACATTGGAAAAGACAGGATATAAGCCCAGCTACAGTATTTTATAAAATGCATGATTTAACATGGTTTTGAAGCCAGTCCTGTTTAAATATCTGTGCTTAAAAGAAACCCAGGATGCAGCTTGGCAGAATACATTACCGTAAGGTATGCTTTAACCATGGTTTGCTAAACAAGCCATAAGGCAGAACTCCGGTTTCTTAGCATTAAGGTAGATGCAATTAAAACAACAACAACAACCCATCATTAACTTTAGATTTAGGAAGATGAGATAGTGAGAATTGCTACATCAAATTAGAACAGTTTTTAAAAGGAAACTTGTGTTCGTGACAGTTCAAAGCTTCCATTTGAAGTAGAAAGTGATTTTTGAAGTTGGTATAGATGGTGATTTTTTAAAAAAAAAAAGTTAGCTAAAATAAGAAAATTAAAAAAGAACAATAATTATTCTTGTTCATTGCAATTTGGGGACAACGTGGACATTGAACATTTTTCTTTTTCATTCTTGAAAATTAGCTTGTTCCCCCCAAAAAAAAAAAAAAACATTTCAGCTTTGCATATGTTGCGCCACAGATCCTGAACTGAAGCAAATTGTATAAACTGGGTTTCGGCCTGGGAGATAAACCTACAGTAAAAGAGGGCAGCTAAGGGCAGCAAATCCAAACTGTATTGACCCAAGTAGGAATAATCTATCTGAGTTGCTTCTTATCTCACAGAACTTCTGCAATATTCCCATCTGTTTGCAGCAAAGGGATTCTAAAGGACCTGTCAAACTTTTAGCTGCACCTGTATAACAGGTCAAACCATTTGAGGGATTTGTTATTTTATTGTATTTATTTTCGGAGAAGATGGGGAAGGAGGAGGCAAAACTTTTCCTGGGGATTTATATTAAAAACAAAAACAAAAAACAGGTTTCCTTTCCAGTAATAGGACTGATTTTATTTCTCAGCCATTTGGCAAAAGTTAGGGAAGATGGGGATTTATTTAGCAAATTATCCTATGCAAATAATGCACTGTATTATTATAGACAATAAAATATTTATAATATAACACCTATCTTTTTTTTTTTTACATAATATGGTTTGCTTGATTTAGGGTTAGCACCAGGATCTCCAAATCCTTCAAGGGTTCATCATGCCTTTAGATGTCAGGGCTCCAGTAATTACCCCCATTTAAATCATGAGTCTTGAGCCAAACTTCCAACACTTAAAAAGGATTTATTGGGAGTTAAAGGCACTGCCTGGGTGTAGCCGACTCTGAGATACATCATTCATTGTCCCCCTTGACCCTGGTTTCCCCCCCACCCCCTGGGTATATCATAATTCATATTATCCAATGGGACACATCCATAGCCAAGAGTTATCAATCATGTGCCCCAGTTAGAATTTTGCCTGGTAAAAACTTTGGTCACCTGGGAAACATTTATGGAATGCAGTTTCAGTTTTGCAAGCTTTTAACACTACTCCCCTCTCCCTTTCTGTTGGCAACTCTAAAAGACCAGAGAAATATTTTATGAGTTGACATCAGAAGTATCAAATTTTCCTTCGATCCTCAAACATTTATTATATCAAAATAAACTAACAAATGCTGCTTAACCTAATAACACTGTGAAGAGTAATAACAATAGAGACAATTTAAGATTGTTCCTGCAGGAAGCAGGAAAAATACTATGATTGTCAACAGCTTCTTGTTGGGAGACCCTATATTTCCAAAATGATCCAACACAATTGTAACTGGAGAGAAAAAAAAGGGGGCTGGAGAATGCCAGCATCACACAAACAAGATTCCATGACCTGCCCAAATGTTGATTTTCAACATAAGTGTTGTGCACACACATAAAAGTAAACAAATATAAAAAAAGCCATGTTTCCATTTAGCATAATATGAGAATTAGAACATAGAATAATAGGGTTGGGAGGGACCTTGGAGGTCTTCTGGTCTAACCCCCTGACCAAGCAGGAAGGAGGGGACCATACCAGTCTAGACAATTGTCTGTCCAATCTTGAAAAGCACCAGCAATGGAGCACCCACAACTTCCAAAAGGAAGCCATTCCACTGATTAATTGGTCTCACTGTCACAAAATGTCTCCTTAGTTCTAAGTTGGATCGATCTTCCATCCATTGCTTCTTGTCCTGATTTCTGGTGCTGTGATGACCCAGGGCGTGCTACAAAGGCAACCCAGTCAGATGATCAGTAGGAGTCCCTTTATTAGCACCAACTTTGTCCCCAATGTCCTGGTTACCTTCTGGCTGGAGAAAAACTCTCTCAAGAACAGCCTTTGGCTGCAGAGAATCAAGTCCAAATATGTGGTCAACAAAAACTGTAACTATCAGTCCAATCAAGGCAAAATGAGGTAATTAGTCTGACAGGGCAGGAGCAAGAATTCCAGACGTGAAGGCACGGCAATAACTCAACACGGTTGGGAAGATACCAGGAACACAGATAAGCAAAGTCAACACAAGATAAACTCACATTTGCTCCCAGCAGCTGCCACACTCAGCAGGCATTTCTTTTAAACTCTCATCCCCAGGTGTGAGTAATGAAGGGAATCAGTGCCCTTTCCACCCCCATAAGCCATGCAACCCACGTTGCTCTCTTCTCCATTCCTCCCTGCGTGCCCTAGGATGAAGAGGGGGTGGGCCTGGGTCTTCCTCTGAACTCCCTCTCCCTTGTTCTATCTCTTCCCTGCTCTGCCCTTCCCCAGTTTCCTCCACAGCTAATGGAGCCACACTCCCACTCCATGTCAGCTGTTCATCTTCCTCCTCTGATTCAGACTCTGACAGGAGCATGACAGGTGTTTTGGAGAATAAGTCAACCCCATCTGTGACAGCCATTTGACACGTGATGGAATTAGTGCCCTGTGTTTTTCTGGCATGTTTTCATACAAGTTTTCATTCACTTAGGTAAAAGGATTTGTTTTTGAGAGGTTTTCTTAAGCGGGGAAATTTTTTTGGAGAATTCTTATGGGATAATTCTGGCATTCTTGCAATGTTTTGGTAACAGGCAAGCACGATGTTATTATCCATGTATTGTTATGCAGTCCCTATAAACAACTGCTTCATAGCTCTCTTAATTCCCATGTTTCTATATATCCCTGGAAAAAGGTATTAGAAGGACATACTGCCTTTGTTTTTGTTTTTTGTTTCCCCACAATGGAGCATGCAAGCATTCAGAGAAGCTTTAAAAGGAATGGAAAGATATAAAGGCAACACTAGCAGAGCGCAATTTCCGCACTGCCAACAATAAAGCAAGGTTAAAAATCAACATCAGGAAAAACAGGGGAAAAAAAAAGAATTTTCATGTACCTTGAAGGAAAATAATATCTTCTACCAAGGGGTTATGCTGGCACAGTATTTCAACTATGAATTACAAGATAGCATGCTGGGGATGAAAACACTGTGGCTTCTTCAACAAATCATCTTTAAAATACTCTGTAGCTTAGCCACGATAACAATTTGGTGCAAGATGAAACTGTCTAAGATGAAACTGTCCACGAAAGGAGGCTGACAGAGAAGGATCTTAACCTTTTCACCAAAATGTTTTTCAACATGCCTCATCCATTTTGATCTTTTAAGGAAATCTCCCATTGATACCAATGGAGGATTTTAGACGGGGGAAATAATATTTGCAGGATGTGGTTGCACTCCACTAGAACTAGTGAAGGCTTTTTGAGGGAATGAACTATGTTCGAATGATGGCAGTTTTCTGAGATCAGAGTATGTCTCTATAAGCCTACAATGGAAAAAATAATTGTCATTCATTGGGGGAGATTAACAGATTAATACAGTTGGAAGGGATCTTGTAGGTCATCTAATCCAACCTCTCACCCTACACCATTTCTGACAAATAGCAGTCCAGCCTCTTCTTGAAAGCTTCCACAACTTCTGAAGGCAACTTCTGTTCCATTGGTTGATCGTTCTCACTGTCAGAAAATTTCTCCTTATTTCCAGGTTGAATATCTCCTTGAGCAGTTTCCATCCATTATTCCTTGACTGGCATTCAGGTGCTTTGGAGAATAGCTTGACCCTCCCTCCTCTCTGTGGCAGTCTCTCAAATATTGAAAGACTGCTATCATGTCTTCCCTGGTCCTTCTTGTCACTAGACTAGCCAGGCCCAGTTCCTGCAACATTCTTCCAAAATTTGACGAGGGGGTCAAACTATTTTCCAAAGCACCAAAGGACATTCTTTAAAACATGGGAAAGAAGATAATATTTGGAAATAGATCAGGCAACCATCTCTCTGATTCACTGTGATGTAAGAAAGAGGAAGAGAGGAATAAAAAGGACCCGGGACTCTATTTTTTTCTATTTTTTCAATGAAAAGAAAGACTAGGGTAGACATGATAGCAGTATTCCAATATTTAAGGGGTCGTATGAAGCTGAGGCCATCAAAATATTTTCTAAAGCACCAAAAGGCAAGATAAGAAACAATGGATGGAAATTAACCAAGGGGAGAAGCAACCTAAGGAGAAATTTCCTAATGATGAGAGCAATCAACAATAGAATAGCTTGCCTTCAGAAGTTGTGGATGTTCCATCATTTGAGGTTTTCAAAAGGAAACTGCACAATCATTTGCCTGAAATGATATAGGATCTCCTGCTCAAACAAGGAGTTGGACTAGAAGACCTCCATGGTCCCTTCCAATTCTTTTAATCTGTATCTGTACCTACCATAGTATAACCCAAACATCCACATAAAATGTATTATCTTACAGCACAGTGATTAAAACAAGAATAACAACAGACAGCCAAGAAAACTAAACTATTTTGCCACTAATTATTATTTTTAAATAAAACTTGTTTTGACAATAAGAATTTTGCATGCCTTTTTTTACTTGGGAAAAATAAATTAAATTGTACACTGTAAATAAGACATTAGTGAAAAATAGCAGAAAATAAATGCTCCAGGCTAAAGCTAGGTTTATTCACAAACTATTCATGGCTGCACTTTCCTTCTAATTGGGTGGAAAAGGAAAGATAAGGAAATACAATTATTTGAATAAATAAACAGCTAAAAGAAGCAAGAATTGAAATAATAGGAAAGTTTGAGCCAAACGACAACAAATCCAAGTTATAAAATATTGAAGCCATCAATCTACAAAAAGTCTATCAGGATGGCTAGTAGCCAGCTGGGAAACCAACAACATAATTACACTAAGATCTCTCTCTCCCAGGAAGTTCTTCCATGAAACAATTAACTTTTCAGTATTTTGTTAATTTAAAAAAACAAAAAAAAAACCTTCAAACATCTAGGTTTATTATACACGTTCACACTGATGACCAAAGTCAATAAGATGTTTGTCCAATGCCAAACTCCTCTTTAAAAAATTCATTTCTCTTTAACGCAACTATTCCTTCTTCAAGCCAATGAACAAGAAAGAGATAATCATCTCCTTATTTTCCTGATTCTTCAGAACATGATAGATAGAGACGTGATTTATCTGAATGAAGATGAAGGTTAAGACAGCTATAGGGGAAAAAATAATAAACACCAAATGTTTAGACTACTTCTCAAGGCTGCTTTTCCCCCCTCTGCCATAAAGCATAAATTGAGACCCTTAGAGTTGAAGTGCTCTCCAGTCAACCTTGAACTGGCAGAAAATTACAGTGGCATTTGAATTTGTTGTACCTATTTTGCCTTGTCCTTGTCCTCTCTTGCTTTTGTTTCAAGTCACTGCCAGTCACCTGGCTTCTTTTCAAGGTGACAGAGACTGACAGATTTATATCTCTCGAGGCTGCCCTTGGACAGTGTCAGAAATCAAGGTGGGAAATCCTACTTTATAGTGAGATGACTTGTGACAACTTAAGCCTGTTTCACTCATGGGATAAATGTGAGAGTGTGGCCACACCACAGAAAGAAACATCTTGACAGAGTGTCTTTTGTTATGTGGACAACGGGAGGAAAAGGTCTCACAATCGACTGGAAAACAAGTCATGAGTTGATGCCCAGCCTAGTATTTTGGGTGCAAAACAAAAGTCATAAATTGCCAATCTTGTTGGTTTTGACAGCCACGAACAAGCAGGCTCACACCATAGGAGTCAAACTAACTACTTTATTGTTCTCTGCCTATAATATAGGAATCTCTCCAAACTGGTAGCTTTCACCTGGGAGGTTCAAAGGTTCTGGGGGAGGATCAGACCTTGCTTTGTGTTTTATGTAAGGAGTCAAAGCTAATTCACCACTTAAACCTTCTATTATTTGGGTCAGTTGCACCCCAAAAGGTCCAGATCTGTGATGACCCGGGGTATGGCACAAAGGCAACACAGTCAGATAATCAATAAGAGTCCTTTTATTATCTCCAACTTTTCCCCCAATGTCCAGGTTACCTTTGGCTGGAGAAAAACTCTCCCAGGAAAAGCCTTTAACTGGAGAAAATTCAGTCCAAAACAAGGTACACACAAACTGTAACTTAAAGCCCAAACAAGCCAAACTGAAGTAATTTAAGTTACACAAACTGTAACTTAAAGCCCAAACAAGCCAAACTGAAGTAATTAGTTTGGTAGGGCAGGAACAAGAATTTCAGACTTGAAGGCATGGCAAAACTCACACGGTTGGGAAGACATCAGGAACACAGGTAAGCCACGACAACACAAGATAAAGTCATGTTTGCTCCCAACAGCCTGCTGCACGTAGTCTTCCTTTCTTATACACTGTCTTCCCAGCTGTGTGGCTAATGAAGGGAATCAGGGCCTTTTCCTCCCCCCGTAAACTACGCAACCCACATTGCTCTCTTCTCCGTTCCTTCCTGCCTGCCCTACGATAAAGAGGGGGGTGGGCCTGGTTCTTCCTCTGAACTCCCTTTCCTTTCTTCTACCTCTCCCCTGCTCTGCCCAGCTGGACTTTGCCCTTCTGCAGCCTTCTCTGCAGCCAACTGAGCCACACTCCGATTCCCTGTCAGCTGTCCAGCTTCCTCCTCAGATTCAGACTCTGACAGGGGCATGACAAGATCTGTTTGGAAAGAGGAGTTAGGAGTTTTCTTAACTGAGTTAAAAAAGACTCAGACTTATCCAATCTTAAATTATGTCAAAGGTATTTCTACTACCACTACAGCTAAGCCCAGACCATCAAAATGCCTAAGCAAAATTAATGAGGCACATTTAATTTACCCTGTTGTCATTCTAAATTGTAACATTATCTGTTTCTTTACCCCTTCAGCATTATTCGCAGTCATACAATCAGGCACTATTCATTAAAGTCACAAGTAGCTAATTAGCTCTCGCTTTATCTCAATGCTTATATAAGCAAGGATTCAAAGTCACTTCTCTTCTACAGGCACCTTTCAACTGCAGGGAAATTAACTTTGCCGCTCTGTTTCTCGCTTCATCTCCTTAACCTTTAAAGGGAGTATGAGGTATGCTGAACAAAGGTACAGGGGAAAAAAATAACCACATATTTTCCAGTTCTAAACAAGCAGAAATGTATCTCTTACTCAGTTATGTGTTTAGATTGTCCTTGCATTACAATTCTGCTGAATGTTTCTGAATTATCAAGATGTGATTAAGTTGAAAAAGAACTCAGGAAAGCCAGAAAGATGTTCCATGTTTGTTTGTTTGTTTGTTTGTTTGTTTGTTTATTTACTTATTTATCAAATGCTTACAATATAATAGAAATAAGAATAAACATAAGTTTAAATATAAGAAATAGGAACTAATAATTGGGGACAATAGGACAGGGACGGTAGGCACGATTGTGCGCTTATGCACGCCCCTTACAGACCTGTTAGGAATGGGGTGAGGTCAATAGAGGTTAGTTTGAGGGTAAAGGAGTGGGAGTTTGAGCAGGTGACAACACAATCAGGTAGTGAGTTCCAGGCATTGACCACACTGTTGCTGAAATCATAATTCCTGCAATCAAGTTTGGAGTGGTTTACATTTAGTTAATATCTATTGTGTGCTCTTGTGTTGTGGTTAAAGCTGAAATATTCATTAACTGGTAAGACATTGCAACATATGATTTTATGTACTATGCTTAAGTCCAATCTTAGCCAGTGTAGTTCAAGGTTGTCTAAGCCTAGAATCTCAAGTCTGGTGGTGTAGGGTATTCTGTTGTGAACAGAGGAGTGTAGTACTCTTCTTGTAAAATACTTCTGGACTCACTCAATTATTAATGTCAGATATACAGTGTGGATTCCAGACAGCTGAGCTGGATTCAAGTATTGGTCTAGCAAAGGTTGTGTATGCCCAAGTTTGTAAATCAGTATTACTAGAGGAAAAGCTGTTGTTGTTTTTTAATAAAAAACTGAAGACAAGCTTGTCTTTTTTCCTTCCTTCTCTTAAATTTAAATTGTTTTGGTCTGTGACCTCAAATAAAGTATTATTATAAATTTAAATTGTTTATATTTCTATCTCATTCAAGAAAAAGAAGTATAACTTTGAGAAAGTTTCTTTTTTACATATTAGCATAACAAACCACACTTATTTTGTTCTCCCCAATGTCAAGTCATGTACGAGAAAACAATTACCTAAAGTTGAGCTAAAACTATATCAAGTAATCCAAGCAATGAATATTGTGAAAAGTGTTTCCAAAATGTGTCATTGCAATTTTCAATGGTTACGTTGTGTAGAACTAACACAAGGTAATGGTTGCAAAATCAAAACCATACCTGTAAAGAAAGGAAATATAATGAAGATCTAGCAATGGCAGTTATCAGATCAAGTTTTCCTTTAATGCAAATGGAAATATTTTTCTACATGTCCCCCTTCTAATGGAGCAGGGAAGAAAAAAGAAAGGAGCAAAATCCATAGTGAAACAGAGAAGACATATTGTTAAATGACCAAATGCAGAACCATAATTAAATTAACTGATAATCATCTCACTTCTATCCAAAACTTTAATTTAAAGCTTTTGCAAATATAATGAGGTTCCCCAGGATGGAGGAAGAAGAGAAGTACTAAGGAAATAACAGAAACAAGATTAAATTAATTGCAAAACACACTGATAAGAAAGCGCACTTCAAATTAGGTAAAACATTATATTACTGGAAGCCATTAAATTTAGTTATGCATAATATGCACCTTGATGAATTAAAAAAAAACCTTCCAAGAAGTAATGTGAAACAAAAACAGAACAGTTACTGTTCATGCATACGTCTCTATGCTATTGTGACAAATGATTGTTTATGGTCTAAAAGTAGTGGATAAATATATATTAATAATTACTGCTGATTGTGAACGGCTCTCTGTACTCTGTCAAACGACCTCTTGATATAAAGATGTAACCCAAACAGTTAAGACACATGTCTGTTAGGCTCCAAAATCCAAGAAAGACATGTGATTCTTCCAAGCAGGTATCTCTGTTGTTCCTCCTATAGACAGAATCTTGGCAAATTGAAGTAAACTACTATCTATACGGAGTATACACTTTGGGGATTATTGGGGAGGGGCTGTCTTCACCCTCTTTCTCTCTCACAAACTATGTGAACTAGCTTGCCTGACTCCTCTGGAATGGATGTCCTCCCTCCTGGGAATCCAGACCAAATTCCACTACAATGTCTCCAGGTGGTCCTGCATAAAGCTAGAGAAGCAAAACCCAAAATGTGGCTTGGTTGGTTAGATACAATGTTCTGTATGAACTTAGACACACTTTTGTACACTAAGGTGGATGGCTGGGGATAACTGCATTTAATTTAATATGTTACAGTTAAACAAAAGTTGTTTGTTAGAACTGAATAGCCGATTTCTGGTATTTATAGCATATCTGATCAATCCAAAACATTCATAAAAGTTATTCTGTGCGTACAGTTGAGTTACACATCATTTTATGTGTGGTTTCTTTTATTGTTGGCTGTTGATGTTTGGAACAGCCTGAGATCTGGAAGGTCATGAAGACATGGTTTGTCCCCAAGCATTGTTAGTCTGTGAGTTCCTACCTTTCCTTCTTCTCTTTCCGTCCAATTTCTTTCTAGGCTTCCTTTAAGGTTAGTAAAGATAGAAGCTGGAAAACATTTCCTACGTTTTGCAGTTTGCTCACTGAGATTAGAATAATCTTTGTTTGGTGCATGTGTGATAAAGTCCAACTTTGGAACAAATATGCAAAACATGGTTTCTCTGACTACCTACACATTATCTGAATGGAATGTATAATATGTGCCTAGTTTCCAATGACAGAATTATACAGTCCATTCATGCAGAAAAACAGATGCCCAAGAAACAAAATGCTTGCTTATTACAGCAGTCAACAAGTTAACAGACTCTGTTCAAGAGAAGGTGGCATCAGCTATTCAGTCCTGTGTGCAGAACCACACAAACAGATAAAATATAAATTTTACACACAGTCTCCCTTTGAATTATGAAAACATAAGAATAGGTTGATTCAAAGCCAGGGTTCATTATGCACTTAAGAACTGCAAGACATCTAATTTCGAGTTTCAGCGACATAGCTATCCTAACTATTATATTAGGATCTTCAGCATTGAGATATGCACCAGTACTTTGAAAATTGTAATAATAAAGATGTCTCAGGAGAATGATGCTAGTCAGGTCCTCGGTGTTTTACTGCCTGAGCAATTTTCCACCTAAATACCATATTACATCCCAGTATCTTACTGGTCAATGATTTTATTTGGCAAAGACCCATGTAGTCGCCTTATCTTCTCATTTTCATTCTCTGTACTTCCTCTTATTATGTGTTCAATATTTCACCGGAGTCTGCTATTCCCACTTGCACTGCCGTTGTCTATTCGCTTGGAACATAGCTCAGTCTTTATCTCAAATGTAATGAAAAAGAAAAATAACAAAGGGACAGAGTTAATGACTGCAGCCATTTTGTGGGGGTTCTGGCTTACATGTGTTTTTCTCTTGTATGAAGGCTGCACAATACAATACATGATCCCAGATAATTAAAGCCCACTTAGAATTGCCATCCTGAAGAAATGCAATTTAGCAATAAACGACATCAAGGCTTCACTGAGGAAAAAAAAACAATGCAAAGAATTCTCAATGGATTACCTCTTAGGAGAATTCTTATGGGAAACCATGATGAATGGAAGCTGGACATGAGCTGTTGTCCTGATTCCTGGCCTTTGGGCAGGCACGGTCATACAGGACAAGTGCCAGCAACTGATGTAAATAAATAGTGGTGCAATTCCTTATCTGACTATATTTATTTTTATTTATTTATTTATTTGATATGATTTGTCAATCACTTACAAGATAATAGGTATAAGTATATACATAGTTATGAATACATGAAATAGTTACATATAAGAAAAATAAAAAAAGAAACAATAGGACAGGGACCTACGTCCTACATCGGTGCGCTTATGCACGCCCCTGACCTCTTAGGAAAGGGGTCTATACAGAATGGGCGTTGGTTCTTACCTGATCGCCCCTTCTCGGCGGCCGCAAGGAGCATCCAGAGACTGGGATGTGCTTCGAGTCCTCTTCCTGCAGGCTGAGCATAAAAGTTGTTTGTTAGAACTGAATAGCCGATTTCTGGTATTTATAGCATATCTGATCAATCCCAAAACATTCATAAAAGTTATTCTGTGTGTACAGTTGAGTTACACATCATTTTATGTGTGGTTTCTTTTATTGTTGCCTGTTGATGTTTGGAACAGCCTGAGATCTGGAAGGCCATGAAGACATGGTTTGTCCCCAAGCATTGTAAGTCTGTGAGTTCCTACCTTTCCTTCTTCTCTTTCCATCCAATTTCCTTCTAGGCTTCCTTTAAGGTTAGTAAAGATAGAAGCTGGAAAACATTTCCTACGTTTGCAATTTGCTCACTGAGATTAGAATAACCTTTGTTTGGGGGCTTCCGTTTTTGCGCGGCTTCGGTAGCAACAGGAATTGCGCGCCTCTGCGATCCCTGCCACGCTCGCCGCCAAGGTGTCCCCCGATCTAAATAGGTCTGGGGCTATGGCTGCCTTGTAGAGGCAGCCGAAGAAGAGGATCCGGACAGAGGTTTGGGGGTACGCAGACCCCTTTCCAGCCGGAATAACCCCTTTTTCCTGAGGTGGAGCGGCGGTCCGTAATGCCCGCCTCAAAAGAAGCCAGCAGCCGGGTAAGATTTGTGCTGGAGGAAGAGGAAGAGCTGTGGAAGTTGCTTCTGACTGGGATAAAGTCAAGAGAGAGTTCCTGTAACCTCGAAGGCTGCTAAGGATACTTTGTTTCTAGAAAGAGATACAAGCGGCGAACATTTCAAAAGAGAAAGTTTTTTTTTTCTTTTTGCCTTTCACTCTCCTCCCTAACGTGACAGCAGTGGAACCATAAGAGAAATCCGGGAATCTGTTCTGGAGGTAAATGAATATTGAAGGAGCAAGGATTTCTGAATATTCAAAGGGGAAAAAAAAAGAATTTTTTTGGCTGTGAGTGGGAGGGGAGAGGAAAAAAAAAAATTGGAGCAACCTGAAAATAAGGAGAAGACTGCCTAAAACTTTAAAGAGCTAATTTTAAAGAGTTATTAAACAGCAATAAGACTTCCTAAAGATATATTTTAAAGAGAACTTTGTGATCAAACTTTATCCCAAAAAGAGAAAGTGGAAAAAGAAAGTATTAAAAAAGAATCAGCTGATTGGACTGTTTGATGACTTTGGATTTTATGAGAATTATCTCAGACTAAAAGCACTCGGGTGGTTGTTTTGAAAAAAAAATTTCTCTGTACAATGGCATCAGTTGTGGATGAACTAGAACTTATACACCAAAAAATATGAAAGAGAAAAGCAAGAAGGAAAGATGTTTTTGGCACTCTTTTTCAGTTTATAGAAATGGCGGTCTGTGCTTATGTAAAATCGTATGAGCAGGATAAAGAAGAAGCCATTTTTGAAGAACAAGTGACTTTGGTTAGGGAAGAAAAGAAGGAGGAGAAAAAGGAGAAGAAGACTTTAAGACCTGGGAAAACAATCCAAAAAGAGAAGAACAAGGTGAAAAGGGGATATCGTGTTAGGAAACAACAGAAAGGGGAAAACAGGATAAAAGGGAGGTGGAGAGACAAGGGGTACAGAGGATAAGGAGAAAGAAGAAGCAAGGGAGAAAGGAAGGGATGAGAAGCTTTAATGGTGGGGAGCAAAATGCAAAAACAAAAGTTTTTAGAGATAATGGATAGATTTTATTGGAAAAGGATTCTAGAAGGGTACATAAGACTGCATTTTTATATTTGCATTTAGAAATAATTATAGAAGACTGGAAATAATATGCAATTTAAAATGTGATAAAATATTTAGTATAATTCAGTGAAACTTTTGTTAAGAGAGGGGAGTACTTTAATGAAATAATGATTTAAGACAGGTGATGTGGGGGGGGGAATAATTTTGGAAAGTATAAGAAGTGTTCCCATAAAGGTATGATAATCAATTGAAATGGGTAAAATGTTTAAAGATATAAATGATTGTTAATACCAATGATTAGGCCATGTTATACTAGTGAAACCATTCGTGAAATGAGAGGTTTGAAGAAGGAGAGGGGAACATGTAATGTAATAATGATTTATAATATGTGATGTGGGAGGCGGAATTAATATGGCAAATAGGTGCTCCCATAGAAATATGTGATCTAATTGATAAGAAATGTGCTAGATGCTTAAGATATGAATAAATATTAATATTAATGAATAGATTTGTATTGGTTTTGATGATATTGTATAATGTTAGAATGTACCAGACAGAATCCCAACGTAAGTTATGTACTTTAAATCAAGTATTATAAATATAGGGAAAGAGACATAGGCGTCATACTCCAATCAGTGTACAGGAGAAGGTTTTTCTTTTTTTCTTTTAAGAAGAAAGATAAACGGATAGTTGGAAATAGAACAGACAAAGAATAATAAATATTATGATTTGAATTGAGAGGAGATAAATAAAATAAAATTGAGAAAATTTAAAAGAAAGGAGAAGCTATATAGAAAAATGAAAATGTAATAAGATATGGAATGGTATGTAAAATGAATATGAATTTGAATGTGTGTCTGTACCAAGAGTTTTGACCCGGGATTAAGCAACTTTCAGAAAAGAGATCTTTTTATGTTTTTATGTCTTGTATTTTTGTATGTTTTGTATGTTTTTAAAAATTAATAAAAATTTGTTCAAAAAAAAAAAGTTGTTTGTAAGAACTGAATAGCCGACTTCTGGTATTTATAGTATATCTGATCAATCCAAAACATTCATAAAAGTTATTCTGTGCGTACAGCTGAGTTACACATCATTTTATGTGTGGTTTCTTTTATTGTTGCCTGTTGATGTTTGGAACAGCCTGAGATCTGGAAGGTCATGAAGACATGGTTTGTCCCCAAGCATTGTAAGTCTGTGAGTTCCTACCTTTCCTTCTTCTCTTTCCATCCAATTTCCTTCTAGGCTTCCTTTAAGGTTAGTAAAGATAGAAGCTGGAAAACATTTCCTACGTTTTGAAATCACTGAGATTAGAATAACTTTTGTTTGGTGCATGTGTGATAAAGTCCAACTTTGGAACAGATATGCAAAACATGGTTTCTCTGACTACCTACACATTATCTGAATGGAATGTATAATATGTGCCTAGGTTCCAATGACAGAATTATACAGTCCATTCATGCAGAAAAAACAGATGCCCAAGAAACAAAATGCTTGCTTATTACAGCAGTCAACAAGTTAACAGACTCTGTTCAAGAGAAAGTGGCATCAGCTATTCAGTCCTGTGTGCAGAACCACACAAACAGATAAAATATAAATTTTACACACAGTCTCCCTTTGAATTATGAAAACATAAGAATAGGTTGATTCAAAGCCAGGGTTCATTATGCACTTAAGAACTGCAAGACATCTAATTTCGAGTTTCAGCGACATAGCTATCCTAACTATTATATTAGGATCTTCAGCACTGAGATATGCACCAGTACTTGAAAATTGTAATAATAAAGATGTCTCAGGAGAATGATGCTAGTCAGGTCCTCGGTGTTTTACTGCCTGAGCAATTTTCCACCTAAATACTATATTACATCCCAGTATCTTACTGGTCAATGATTTTATTTGGCAAAGACCCATGTAGTCGCCTTATCTTCTCATTTTCATTCTCTGTACTTCCTCTTATTATGTGTTCAATATTTCACCGGAGTCTGCTATTCCCACTTGCACTGCCGTTGTCTATTCGCTTGGAACATAGCTCAGTCTTTATCTCAAATGTAATGAAAAGAAAAAAATAACAAGGCCTATGTAGAAGAGAGGGCCTCTGGCAGCAGGCCTCCAGACAAGGGAAAACAAACCGGAGGGGGGCTGCAACTTCGCCCGAAACGGACTGCGGGAGGCCAACTAAGATAAAAGAGCGAGCCAGGTAGAAAGAAATGGGCAGCAAAGCTTTGACCCAAGGCCTGGGGCTCTAAATCACCGCAGCTACAATCAGAAAAAAGGCGCGCCCGACCACGAGGCGGAGCCAAAATGGCGACCGCGAGCTGAACCGTCGGGGACGCCGGGACGGAAAAGGAGGGCTTTGCCGGTCAGCTCGGCACGCCTAGGGCCTTAGGGCACAACCCTCCCGGTCGGCGTTTGGGGTGGGGGGGAATCCAGCAGTAAATGAAAGTAAAACAACGCGTGCCACGCAGGCAACGGAGGCAGCGATGCGATCTGATAAGGACGGGGGTAGCGCTAAACGCGCGCTGCGAGCCCGCAGCTTCGTCTCAGGGACGAGGGAAAATTTTCCTTAAGTCCAGACCCTTTGCGCAGGAGGAGAAGAAGGCAAACCTTATCAGAAAGAGAATAGGAAGGAATCTGCGATCAGCCAAGGAGCTTCTCTACACACAGCCTGACTCTTCGAGGCTGAGCAAAAGACTGGGGGAGCAGCTCCGCGATGTCACGTGCAGGCGGAGCGTTCCTCATCTAAAGCTCAGCCTGCAGGAAGAGGACTCGGAAGCACATCCCAGTCTCTGGATGCTCCGAGCGGCTCGATACAGAATTGATTTCCCTCATTGGGTTTGATATCATTTGGATGGATCTCTTCACAGTTGTACCAATTTCTGAGTTTTCTAACAAAGGAGAAAAATAGGCTCAAGGCATAAGGTAAGTATGTGAGAACTAGGATTTAAGAGGAAGTTGTTCCAGTTCAGGTTAGGCACATCTTTCCAGTTTGAAATCTATCAACCAAAATTAGACTTCCAATCAGTGGTGGGATTCTACAGGTTCGGCCCGGTTCTGCTGAGCCAGTAGCAGCGATGAGCAGCGGAGACCAAACCAGTTATCTCTGATGCTGTGTGTTGGGCCCACCCACCTGCCCGGACTCCCATACTAACCTTTATGTCCTGCTTTTGAAGCACAGCTGCTTTACGCGACACAGAAATTGCCGCGCGGCAGCTGCTGAAGCCTCAGGGAGAGTGCAGGATTGCAGGAGGTGACTCAAAACGCCTCTGCACCTGCTCAAAGTACACATTTGCCACAAAGTGCGCGCGTGCACAAAGTGTGTGCACCAAGCCACACCCACCAAACCGGTGGTAAAAATATTTGAAACACATCACTGTTTCCAATCCTGTAGAATCTCTGAGGTCTGGATAACTTTGTTTTCAACTGGGGAGTTTTTGGAGAATGGGGAGAACATTATAATTTTTGACTGTTGGGTCATCACCCCTATTTTTTTTAATGTTCTCTCTTAAAATTAGAAGTGGGACCACATTTAGAGAGCAACTGCTATTCCCCAGCTCTGAGCACTGTAATGAGCAAGTCCATGCAGAGTTTGGAGGTCATTAATGGTGTTCCATGACCTAAGTAGAATGAAAGAAATGCTAATACCATAACTGAATGGCTAACTTTCAATGTGTTTTAGAGAGTCACTCAGGTCTAATTGCAAATGACTTGCAAAATCATCAGATAAATGGGTATGATCTGCTGATCAGCAAATTCTGTGCTAAGGGAAAAAAAACCAATGTATTCCTTCTAACCAAAGTGTCATGATGAACCATGGTTGGTGTGAGAATGTCAAGCAGCTTAACATGGAATTTACTTATGCTGTTTATATATTTTACCTCTCTAAGAAGCACTATCAAAGCCTGCTTTTTCTTTAAATTCTTTAAATCACAATATAAACCAATCCTTAGCAAAAAAAAGAAAGGGAAGAGAATAAAGGAGGTGCAGAATCAACTTCATGCCAGACAAAAAACACACCCCTATCTTCTGCTAAATTATTGCCCAGGCCCTGACAGATTAATGACAAACTTGGCCAGTTGGTCCCTGTCTTAGCTGAGGAAACCATATTGTAGAGCTTTGTATTGTATCTACCAGTTACAATTAAATAATGCATACTTTGATTTCAGCACGCTGGACAGCTACCTCACTAAATAGTTTATATAACATAGTACATAGAATAATAGGGCTGAAGGGGATGTCAAAAATCCAATCTCCTGCTCAAGCAGGAAACTCTATATTGTTCTGGAAAAACAATGGTCCACTCTATTCTTGAATTCTTCCAATGATGGAGCACCATCAACTTCTGTAGAGAGTGCCAGGAAAGTTCTAGGTTGGAACTGTTTTTAATGATTCCCCCACCCTTATTTCTTGCGATATTTGTCTCAGCTAAAGTGATTAAATTGATTGTAACTGGTGATGGACATTTTTGGCAACACAATTTACATTTATCAACCCAACTGATCGATTTATGGGATAACAATACAATAAGTTCTCAGTTAATAACTGTAATTGGGACGGGCAACTGCATCATAAAGCACAGTCATAAAACACAGAGTCAAGTGACTCCACCAATTTAGGATGGCAGTTCTGACAGTTGTCAACATTAAGGAAACCCTACATGGGCATTAAGTGAATTCCACGCAGCCAATATTAATCCCATGGACTTTTTTGCTTGTGAGAAGCCAGCAGCAAAGATTCCAAATAATGGTCACTTGATTACAGGATGCTGTAGCATTGTAATGGTGAGCCAATGGCCAATCATGATCACATGATTGGGGAGGGTGTTGTGACAGCCGTAACTATGAGGACAAAGTCTCCACATTTAACACTATCATAATGAACAATTTCTGGATAAAAGATTGTTAACCAAAGACTATTTGTAATAGTCCCTATTTACAAGAGGGAAAATAAGGAAGACTCAGCTATTTACAGAACTATTGAACGATATAGTAAACTATTTGCAAATTATCTAAATAATAAACTTAAACTGGAGTAATCAGAAGAGATGTCAGGGGATGAACAAACCAGCTTTAAAGATGGCTAGTCTTCGTATTCTGTTATTGCATACTATATTCAAAAGTCTATGCAGAATTTAAAATTGCTTTTATAGATGTTATTCCTAGAGTTGATTCCTCTTCATAATTTTCATTTTGAAGGTTGGGGCTGCCCATTTGTCCACTGAACATCAGTATCAAAAGCCAGTTATCTGAATCCATGGGTTTAGCTAGACTGCAGCAAATGCTTACAGCTGAAATAACAACATTCAACTGCTAACTTATAATATCCCAATAAATCATGCTATGGCTTAAGCCAGAGGTCCCCAAACTTGGCAACTTTAAGACTTGTGGACTTCAACTCCCAGTTTGGGGACTTCTGGCTTAAGAGAAACCTAGCTTGGCTCTCAAACATTATTCTATGGAAAGGACTGGACTTTCACTGCATGATAAACCACAAACTACCAACTCCATTTGAGTCTTGAGTAGCAAGCCGTGTATTCAGCTAAATAACTCAAAATATACATTCCTCTTAGAGGCAGCCCATGGCCTTTTTCTGAACCACATTTCTCATGCAGGATAGTCAACAACAATTATCACATTGGGCCTGCAGGTCAAGGATGAACATTCTGGCTACTTTCCTAATACTGCCGAGCAACCAATCCCTCCATCCCATTTTGGCCAAGAATACAGCATCTGGATCAGCATGAACTCTCACAAAAAACAACAACAATATAGATGGAATAAACCAATGCGATATTATAATAACTATCCCCCACAAAAAAATAATAATATATTTTTGGTGTAGCTTTTCTTTTCCAGGCAATGAAATCTAGTGTCAATAAATTGTCAGTATTTATTTATTTTATTAATAAAGAAGCAAACGTAATTTGGAAATGTAGTTTTTAACAGCAACTGGTAGATGTGCATGCCTGGAAAACCAATGTTGGTATTTTTCTAGAAAAGGAGAAAGGGGCTTTCTGATAGAGGAATAAAATATGGTAGTTTTCAGGAAAGCTTGTTAATTATTGGAAAGGTTGCCTACTGATGGACTCGTCTTTTTCTTCTCTTTTGCTCCAATTCCTTTTAATTCTTCGCCACCTTGTATTAAAATTACATCTATCAGCACTTCCCACTCTATGCAGTGAATATATTTAAAATTGCATGACACTAAGACATATTGGTAACAGGGATCTAGGTGGGAGTCAGTAGGGAAATTCCAATCATGTTCTACTTGCAAGATACCATGAATAAATTAGAGAACATATCGATGGCATGAGGATTTGTTATCTTTATATTCTGTCTTTTCAATCCCAAATATTTTAAGCGGATGTGATCTTACATGCAGATGGTTGAATCAGTAGCTGTATATCTAATGAATGCCAAATATGCTCCATCCAGTTTCTGTGCTCATTAACATATATTTTAATCCATGAACACCCATTTTATTTCAATATGTTTTACAAAGAAATAGTACCAAAAAGGTCTTGATCCCACTTGTCCTCATACAGATTAATCAAGGCAAATTTAACCAAATATGTGTTTTCTAAACATGTTTCTCAATTGAAGGAACACAACATTTAGCAAGGTAGTTAGTGTTCAGGATATCCATATCCTCTATGATATAATTTAACAAACGGGGAGTCAGACAGATTGTTTTTGTAGGAAAGCTAAATCCGCAAGCTTCCTTGATCTTAAGTAGACATTTAAATAGTGTCACCACACTATAAAAAAGATGTTGAGGCTCTAGAAAGAGTGCAGAGAAGAGCAACCAAGATGATTAGGGGAATGGAGGCTAAAACAAATAATGAATGGTTGCAGGAACTGGGCATGGTTAGTCTAGTGAAGAGAAAGACCAGGGGAGGATAGCATCGGATAGCAATGTTCTAATATTTGATGTGCTGCCACAGACAGGAGGGGGTTAAGTTATTTGCCAAGGCACTTGAAGGCCAAACAAGGAATAATGGATGGAAACTGAACCAGGAGAGATTCAACCTGGAAATAAGGAGACATTTTCTGACAGTGAGAACAGTCAACCAATAGAATAGTTTGCCTTCAGAAGTTGTGGGAGCTTCATGGTATAGGATCTCCTGCTTGGGCAGGGAGTTGGACTAGATGACCTTCATAGTCCCTTCAAACTCTGTTAATCTGTTAAAAATTCTAAAATTTGAGAGACACAGTTTGTAATGGGCTGGATGAAACATTTGCCCAGCTCAAAATGGAGCACTTTCATTCATTTCAGATTGGAGAGTCCTTAAAAGAAATCAAGAAGTACAACTTCCACAATGGTTCAGAAAAATATGAAAACTCAAAATACCAAAATAACAGAGTTGGAAGGGACCTTTGGGGTCTTCTAGTACAACCTATTCAGTCTCTTCTTGAAAACCTCCAGTGAAGGATGTCCCAAAAGGCAACTGGACTTTGTTTTTGTTTTGTTTTTCTTTGAAAATTCATTCCAAATCCTCCCCAGCTCTTGATCTGTTACAGATTAAGATGTTCCATACTGATCATGATCATACTTGGTGAATGTATGAAAACAATAACAACAGAAAATATTAGACTCAGTTACATATAATCATACAGAACATTCTCAAGATTCATATGTCAGACATCAAAAAGGTCCACAGTGAAAGTCCAATTAAACTACTTTATTGTTAAAAGCCTATGAACAAGAATCATCTTAACTAATGATTAGCACCTGTTTGGGGTTAGATAAGTGTCAATGGAATTCAAGGTGGGGTTGGACCAGGGGTGAGATTCTACCAGTTCTCACCTATTCGCTAGAACTGGTTATTAACATTCTAAGCAGTTTGGAGTACCAGTTGTTAGAAGAAATTATGGCCTAATCCTGTAAGGAAGGCAGGAAGGAAACATTCTGGTGTTGCTTAGAGAAACTGCCTCTCCATTAACCCTTATTACATTCTTGGCAGGACTAGACTTCCTGTCTCTGGAACTTCTCTGGAGTTTTTTTTCCCTTCCTTTGCTGGTACTTTGCTTGTGTGGAGTGACCATTCAAAGTTACAATGGCACTGAAAAAAATGACTTATGACCATTTTTCACATTTACGACTGTTGTAGCATCCCCACAGTCAGGAGAGGCCAGGTGAGGAGATGGTGCCTCGATGTGAGTGATATTGAGTTGACCACACCCAGCCAATAACATGACCACCAAGCCACGTCTACCCAGTCACATGACCACCAAGCCACACCCACCAACTGGTTGTTAAAAAAATTGAATCCCACTCCTGGGTTGGACTTAGTCCATTTGTGCCTATGTAGGGATTCTAGGCTGACCCCTCTTTTAACTCTTTACAAAACCCAAGTAAGATCATACCTGGAATACTGCAACCAATTTTGGTCACCATACTACAAAAAAGATGTTGAGACTTTGGAAGAAGGCCAGAGAAGAGCAAGTAAGAGGCCTGGAAACTAAACCACATGAAGAACAGCTGCAGGTTTTGGGTCTGGCTAGCCTAAAAAAAATAAGAATTGGAAGTGACATGATAGCAGTATTTCAGTATTTGAGGGGCTCCCACAAAGAAGAGGGGGTCAAATTATTCTCCAAAGCACCAGAGGGCAGGACAAGAAACAATGGTTGTTATTATTAACAAACAATGTTTATCGGGTTTTGTTTTTTAAAAAATAATCCTCCTTTCTGGCCAGGTAAACACTCAGTTTTCACAGGAGTCTTAAGCTAACAAAAACTGGATTTACCTGTCAATAGAAAGGGAGACTTTATAAGTGATACAATATAAGTCCTCACTTAACCAAATGGCACCCAGACTCACAGGTCTGTTGGGAAAGTCACTTGTGCAAACAGCAAAAAGAGGAGATGGTTTTGAACTTGACATATCAAAAGCAATATGGCTCCTGTTCAAAAGCACTCAAGTTTTACAATACCTACACAAGCAGAATAAATAATGTGCAGTCCTTGCAAATAGACTTGAACAGAACTTGTTTGTTTTTTTTAAAGTCTCCTTGAAAACAAAAAAGTCAGTGATTGCCTGGGACAGTTGTTAAACAGTCTTTCTTAATGGTTCATCTATGCGGGAGGCAGTATAATTAACCTCTCCAATCTCTTAATGGCCATAAGTGCATGATGTCATGTGTTTTTAACCTTTGGAAGGGCTGAAGTCAAGACCAGAAACTGCAAGGATGATTGGTGAATGTCCCCCCCTCCCAAATCAAAAAGGGATTAAAATAAATCACAGCCAATACAACTGCTAGTATTCGGGTCCATGCATTAAAGTGGGATAGTTTAAAGTGTTAGTTCATTTTATTTGAACAGTTCAGCAGATGACACAACAGTGTTTGCTGAAGAAAAGACAAGTGTTATGTCTTATTTTCATATAATTGTGGGTATGTTTGTGTGTGCATGTACAAAAACTGACACTCTTTGTATCTCTCTCTCACACACTCTGTGTGTATCTATAGATATAAAATGATAGTGATAGAGACCGACAGAGACAGAGATACATATATATAGAGAGAGATGCATAGATAGATACATACACATTTATTGTTTGTTTAACACTGCTTTTTAAATTTTGTAGGGTATTAGGTAAATCACTTTAAAGAATGCAAAGGATCATTGAAAATAATAAAAGAAAAACCATTTTTATGCATTCATACTTATAAACATAAAAGGGGACAGAGAGATATTAGCTTGTTTATTAAACTATTAAGTATCTTGGTGCAGAGCAAATATGGGATGTCATATTTCCCAGTTACAAATTTTCTTGAAGCTTTCTGCTTCAGCAATCTCTATCTCCGGTAGCACATTTATGGGGAAAGTCATTGTTAAAACTCTGTTTATTTCAAATTATTTCAGGGAAACAGCCCAAGCTGAATTTTGTCACTCTTATACAGAGATGATTTCCTTATACAAAATCTCAAATTCAACCTTATACGATTCCCATTTGCTTAAAATAAATAAATAGAGTAATTCTGAGGAAAGGGTTGTTTAGTCCAGCCAAAATGATTCTCTCAGAAAGCTTCCTAATTTATTTTGATATTCTTAGAAGGACAACATGATGAAATACATTTCTTCTCTGGAAGTAAAGGGTAGTTTTAAAAAGTAGTTTTAAATGGATTTAATGCTGGCCAATGATACATCACAGCAAGTGCAAAGATGATTCTTGGAATGCAATTCACAAACATGTTGTTCTGAGAAAAAAAAGCATTTATAATAAAGCTCACCCAAACTCAGAGATTTGAAGAAAAGATTAATGCTCTCACATTATGTAATTTCAAACACAAAGTTCAATCCACAGCTATTTCCAGAAAAACTTCCATTGGATCTAAAGAGATTAGGAAGAATAATACAGTCTATTCTAGATTTCTAAAGATGTGAATGTCAGGGTTCCAGCAATAGCCCCAATTAAATCATGAGCCTTGAGCCAAGCTTCAAAAAAACTCAAAAAAAAAAAACCACAAAAGATTTATTAGGAGCAACATACCAGCATTAACCTAAATGAAGCCAACTCTGGCATACATAATTCACAGTCACCTGTGATCCTGTTTCCCCGCTCCCCTCTGGGTGTATCATAAATCAGATTCTCCAATGAAGCCTGTTCCCAGGCTGGATGTCATCAATCACATTCTCCAATAAAGGATTTTCCCAGCCAGAAGATTCGGTAGCCTAGCTGCAATCTTTTTAAGATAATGGTGGAATGTACTTCTGGTTTTACTGCTGTATTGCTCCTTCAGACCACCACCCCCCCTTGTTTATGGCAACTTAAAAACAGGCATAGGAATGTTTTACGAGTTGACATTGAATTTTCAGGAATGTTGGACTTCTGAGGAGATAACACTTTTGGGCAGTGCCTACTGGCAAGTATCTGCTTTTCTTAAAATATAGCAGATTCTCTCCTCCTCCTCCTCCTCCTCCTCCTCCTCCTCCTCTCTTCCTCCTCCTCCTCCTCCTCCTCTTCCTCCTCCATTTGCAAAATATCACATATTTCTGAACACTAATGGTTTTATGTGCTGTGTTTCCATGTGAACAGTTTCCAAGGAACTGTTTCCATGTTTGCATTTTTTTAAAAAGGGTTGAAGAGGAAGAATTATCTTCCCATAACTTTAGATTGTATCAAGGGGCTTCCATCTATCACATATATCTGAAATGGACATCATAATTTTAAATTATTATTTTGAACAGTATGTAAAGGATGTTTATGTCAATGTCTACATCTATTAAAAAGCTGAAAAGGTGAGACATCAAAAGACCAAGCAAGTTGAGACCTAAGCAGAACTTAGAGAGGAGACAATCCTAGATGGACTAGGAAATCAATCAAATTGTGTAGAAGAAGGTTCTTGTGAATTATTTCTGCACTGTTAACCAAAGAATTACAAGGAGCCCTCTTAACTTGGATCAAATTATTTTACCATGCATAAATAGCTCATATAGTAGGCACTACCTAAGTTCTACTTCTAGTCCACAGGTTATTATAGTTTACAGGGTGAGATCATTATCCTCAAATAATGGCTCTTTCGGGAAAGCATAATATACTGAGAACCAAATGGTGTCTTCCATATTTAGTTTTCAATTCCCATTAGCCCTAATTAACACAGTCAGTTACAAGGTCTCTAGGAGCAGTATCTCCATAAAACTAGAAGGATCAAAATTCCTGCCTCCCACTCCTGTCTGTGAACATCCATGAAAGATCAGTCTTGAGGAGAATTTAAACCGAGAAGGAAAAAAAGAAAGGAGGCATAACAGAATTACAGAGTTGGAAGGGATCTTGGAGGTCTTCTACCAATCCAATTGCCTGCTCAAGCAGGAGACCCTACACCATTGCAGACAAGTGGCTGTCTAGCCTCTTCTTAAAAGCCTCCAGTGATGGAGAACCCACAACTTCTGAAGGCAAGTCATTCCACTGACTAATTGTTCTCACTGCTAGGAAGATTAATGGTTTTCCACATGACCAAAGTGTCTTAACTTCAGGAGAATCTCCAGAGGGGAATCTTAAGGTGCCAATAAAACCACTTACTCAAAGGTCTACGGAGATTCTCAGTCATCCAGGTCATGGTTGTCCCAAAGGTGTTTTTTTCAAGAGGCAACTTTGAAGATGTTTCGCTTCTCATCCAAGGAAGCTTCTTCAGCTCAGAGATGAAGAAGCTTCTTAGATGAGAATCAAAACATCTTCAAAGAAAAACCAGAAAGTCCAATTACCTCTTGAAAAAGCACCTTTGTGGCCACTTTCCCAACATTTCAAGATAAAGTTAAATGCTTGCATTTGGAAATGTTGCTTTCCTAGCATGACCTCATTGTGTTTTTAACTTTCAACTGAATGAAGGAAAATGCTGGTGAAATTGTGTCAGTGCAAAATATATGCTACCCAAAGAGGTCTTATTTTTTAAATGTCACTACAAAGAAGGGGATGCTTGACAAAAAAATTCCAAGTGGAGGAATACAAGCTTCAGGTCACCACGAAGTACATAAAGACAGCAGAGGGGCCGTGTTAAGAAAAAGGGAAATGTCATCATGGCTCTATCAAAGGCAAACACAGACCGAACAGATCTTTCAATCAGCCAACAATGGATTTGCGGGATTAACTTGTGAGAAGTGAGTAAAGATCAAAGGATTTATTTTCTTCTGAAATGAAGTACATTCCAGTCACCAAGGATTCAAAAAACAGAGTTATATGCTGATTAGAGTTGCATCAATCAGCAGCAGCCCCTTGGGACAACTCAATCCACAAAAAGATGCCAAAGGGGTTGCCAACCCACAATAAACCTTCTCTAAGTTGACTGCTGAACTACCTCAAAATCTTGCAGGTTATGATTTATATATATCACTGTTTTTGTTATGGTTTATTGTCCCTTTATTGCATGAAGTAGTTTCACATATGAGTAAGTAGATTGCATGCAATCCTAAATTGCATTAACAGAGGGATACAATCAAGATCAAGTGAGATACTAATACCATTCTGTAAAGCCCTAGTAAGACCACACCAAGAATACTGCGTCCAGTTTTGGTCACCACACTATTAAAAAAGATGTTGAGACTCTGGAAAGAGTGCAGAGAAGAAGAACCAGGATATTAGGGAACTGGAGACTAAAACATATGAAGAACTGTTGCAGGAATTGGATATGTCTAGTCTAGTGAAGAGAAGGACCAGGGGAGACATGAGAGCAAGCTTCCAATATTTGAGAGGCTGCCACAGAGAGGAAGGGGTCAAGGTATCTTCCAAAGCACCTGAAGGAATAATGGATGGAAAGTGATCAAGGAGAGATTCAACCTGGAAATAAGGAGAAATTTTCTGACAGTGAGAGTAACCATCCAATGGAACAGAAGTTACCTTCAGAAATTGTGGGAGTTTAATCACTGGAAGCTTTCAAGAAGAGACTGGACTACCATCTGTCAAAAATGGTGTAGGGCCTGCTTGGGCAAGGGGGGTTGGATTAGATGACCTACAAGGTCCCTTCCAACTCTGTTAATCTATATATGTACACATGCCTACATGCAAACGATGGTTTCTATAGTTGACTATGCTCAGAGGATTATAGCGTTACTCTTACAGTATGTCTTGGGCATTTTGTACCCAAGGTCTCTAATCTTTCAAGCTAGGCTGATTGGAAATTTATGAACAAGTCTTGTTTTACAGCTGAATCAAATCTTGTTTGGTTTTTCCCTTTGGTTTTAAACATAGGTCCCAACATTTTCTTCTCCTCAAACTTGTTTGCATTCCTTACTCCCTTATTTATTTAATTGTTATCTTATTGTACAGTATTCTCCACTTTCTTTAATTTGACTGAACATCACCCAGAGTCAGTTTGCAGTTGGGATGGTTATTCCCAACTTATTTTATGAAGTTGAATAAATGAATTTAAATTAAATTTGAGGTCTACATGGAGATCTCATTGCATGAGAAGAAGTCACAAGTAGGAGTAATGGAATGATGTCCCTCAAATATATCGTATATATTATCGCTACATTCAGTGCCAACCCACTTGGGTTACTGGTTCAGCCTTGGCCACAAGCATAGCACAGCATGTCAGTTGTCATCTAGGAGACTTTAATGTTTTCAGAGGTTCTGCTCTCTCTGGGGTGAGACTATCTGGTGAAAGTTGGGCTCTTCAAGGCAGTTGTGTTTGCTGATGTTGTGCAGTGATATCTCTGTTTAAACTGATAGATTGTGTCATTTGGTTGGCAGAGGAATCTCCAAGTACTTCGGGAATTCAACCTGCCTGCAGGAAGCATAGAATCTCAGGAAGCTTGTAGCTACCACAGACCTGGCTCAACAAATACTGGGTAGATTTTTGCCTCCAGTGATGTGATGGAGTCAAGTGGCATTGGCAAACAGATAAACTTTTAATCAAAATAAGATGGCTGGCAGCCAGAAGGTGGCACAAGGGGACAAAGTTAGAGCATCTTTCTAAAACTGTCCCTCTATCTTCCATGTTGGGGGGACATCTGGTCCCATCCTCAGCACTGAAAAATAAATTACCAATCCATCAAACTTTCCACAAGGAACCAAATAGAATTTTCATCCTGTTTATAATGCAGCTCATCTGGTAAACAGCCTGATAAACCCAGCAATGTAGAAAGCTACATATCATACCTAGATGAAGTAGGTGAAAAGATAGCAAATACACCAGAATTAAAAACCACAATCCAAGGTGGTTCATAAGCTCACATGCCAGCAAACAGTGGAAAGTGAAAACTGAAGAAGGCCGGAAGCTAGTTAAAACTACAAAATCCAGATGATGATTAGATATCAGGTCTAGCCCAGATCTGTTAGCATTACTGATGGTGGTGCTTGGTTTACAACAAATAGGAAATTAAAACTTAATTTCCTTATGTCTCACAGTCTTCCCACCTCCTCCCGGTTCCAAGTATCTTATTCATTATCTTCTTGTACCAAAAGTGCTTTTCCAAAAGGCAATTGGACTTCCTTAGTTTTTCTTTGAAAATGTTTCACTTCTCATCCAAGAAGCTTCTTCAGTTAGAACTTTGGGACAACCATGACCTGGATGATTGAGAATATTTTCTTTCTTTCTTTCTTTCTTTCTTTCTTTCTTTCTTTCTTTCTTTCTTTCTTTCTTTCTTTCTTTCTTTCTTTCTTTCTTTCTTTCTTTCTTTCTTTCATCAAACAATTATTAGATAACAGGTATAAGTATAAACATGGTTATAAATATATGAAATGGATACGGATAAGAAAAAAAGAAAAGAAACAATAGGACAGGGACGGTAGGCACGTTTTGGTGCACTTATGCACGTCCCCTACAGACCTCTTAGGAAAAGGGTGAGGTCAATAGTAGAAAGTCTAATGTTGAAGATTTTGGGGTTTGGGGAAGAAACCACAGAGTCAGGTAGAGTATTCCAGACATTGACCACTCTGTTGCTAAAGTCGTATTTCCTGCTTGGTGTGGTTTATCTTTAGTTTGTTATCTATTTAGTGCTCTTGTATTGTTTTGGTTGAAGCTGAAGTATTCATTGATAGGTAGGGCATTGCAATATATAATTTTATATACTATACTTAGATCAAACTGAAGGTGGCGTAGTTCTAGGTTGTCTAGGTCTAAAATTTCAAGTCTGGTGGCATAAGGTATTCTGCTACGAGTAGAGGAGTGGAGGATTCTTCTCATAAAATATTTCTGGTTTTTCTCAATTGTATTAATATCAGATATGTACTGCAGGTTCCAGACTGATGAGCTGTATTCAAGTATTGGTCTAGCAAATGTTTTATATGCTCTAGTTAGTAGAGTGATATTACCGGAGACAAAGCTATGCAGGATTAGGTTAACAACTCTTAATGCCTTTTTGGCTATGTAGTTACAGTGGGCTCTAGCACTTAGATCATTTGAGATGAGTACTCCAAGGTCCTTGACAAAGTTTTTGTCATCAACAATGTCTTGACTATTCAGCGTGTATTTTATTTTTTGATTTTTTTTGCCAATATGTAAGATAGAACATTTATTTGTTGATATTTGAAGTTGCCATTTGTTTGACCATTCAGACGTTTGACCATCTTCATAGTCCTTAGCTTCTTATTCACGAGAATGTCTTTCTTCCTAACCCTGCTTCTAGCTCTGTAAATATTCACCTTTTGCATTTTAATGCAACAAGTATCTACACCTTCTATCCAGAACTGGATAGATCTTGAATCATTTCTTCTTGAGAAATGATTCTCCACCTATGGAAAAATGGATTCATGAAGGTTTCAACAAGGAAAAATGGAGTCTTCCAGGAGTGAGGTAGGACACAGGTCTTCAGATTGAAAGATCTAATTATCTTCGGTGAGCTGTTGGAAGATTTAATATAGCTACTCCTATTGCCACATTATTTCCTAAGCAAAGTGTACTTTATACAGTGTAATGTGTTGGCTTGCTTGCTTTTTGCAGTTTTTTATTTTGAAGATTCAACGACCCAAATAATGTAGTTCTGTGCATTACAAGCACACTTCCCAACAGCTGATTAGCTTTTTAACATTTTCAAATAGAGTTTTTTTGGAAGGTTCTCACCCTTGTTTAAATAAGTAAGTAACAGTCTGCCAGCAAACAACATTGAATATTGGCATAGGGCCAAGTAGAATAAATTCCCATTGCATCTTACTTCTAGAACTTGCCAAAATTAACAGCCTTATTGAGCCAAACTTATGTGTAAAATTTAATGGTTTTTTTTTTTATATGTTTAAGTACCAGATGATTTTTTTTAAAAGAGAAGCTGCCTCATTATTGGCACTTCAAAACTACACAGTTTTCATTGCAATTCCTTAAAAAGAAATTGGAAATAAACTCTGGATTATCTTTCTTTGTGCTAACTTCAAAATTATGAAAAAAAACCCTAAAAATTGAATCAATTCTCGGTACAGCAGCCAACTCACCTCACTGGGTTGTTGTTGTGGGGAAAATAAGAGGGAGGGGTGTGATCAATATATTTGTTACCTTTGTAAAAATAAAGAAATAAATATCAGTTGAATTTTCCCACAGCTCTCTGATACTTTCTGAAACTCTTCATCTATCACTGTTCTCTAAGAGAGCAAAAATCTGGAGCTTTCTACAGGTAGTCCTTGACTTACAACCACACTTGAGCCCCAAATTTCTCTTGCTAAGCAACACAGTTATTAAGGTTTGCCCCATTTTACAACCCTTCTTGCCACCGTTGTTAAGTGAATCACTGTGCTTGTTAAGTTAGTCACCCAGTTGTTAAGTGAATCTGGCTTCCCCATTGACTTTGCTTGTGAAAAATGATCACATGACTCTGGGACACTGCAACCGTCATAAATGGGAGTCAGTTGCCAAGTCTCTGAATTTTGATCACATGACCATGGGGGGGGTGTCATATGACCATGGTTACATACTAGCTGGGGATACTGGGAGTTGAAGTCCACACATCTTAAATTTGTTAAGGTTGAAAACCAATGTCTTAGAGATATAAATGACACGTGGTAATTTCTAATGCAATGGTTCTGTCTTGAAAACAAGGCAAAAAAAACTTGAGAAAGGGAAAGACAGAGGGAGAGAGGGAGGGAGGGAGGAAAGCTATGTATCTCAGGGCAACAGTAGCAAAAGGAAATTTATATTCCTCGTTCTGCAGGAATTTTGGAAAATTAGCAATTCACCATAGATTGGCCATACTGCTGAGAAACAGCTGAATTCAGATTTCTTGATATTCTTTGGCTTAGATAAGAAGTTAATAACTCTTCCCTGGTAATAACTCTTCTGCCCAACAGTTTTGATACTTTTTTACTGCTATAACTCAGCAGGAGGGTAGTAATTTAAAGTTTCATCTGGATCTGTGGAAGGCCGTTTTTCTAAAAATGGATGGCAATGGGTGTAGGATGATGCCCATATGGCTAAACCAATAAAGTCCATATGGTTTCAAACTTAACTAAAAGCAAAGCAGCTTCAGCTGAATTTTGCATGAAACATTTCCATATTAAATATTTAAACAACACTGAATTTTGCACGCACATAAAAAGAGAGAGGCGGAAAAAATAAACACTTTCCTATTTATTTTACCAGTATGTTTGATGGGGATTGCACCATTGCTTTGGCATCTCAGAGAATTTCAAGTTCTTACAAAGATAAAATAATTTGTTTGATCATAACACTTTCATAAACTGCCTCATCTACACTCAATTTCTAAGCTTTGGAAGCAGAACAATTAAGTCACTATCTTCTACAGGTATAAATTACTCTTAAAAACTCCAGTTAATTTTTAATTAACTACTCCATGGAAGAGATTGGTGGAGGACTAAATTATGGTTTATTTCACCATCATTTATTAATCAACCACTTAATCATTTATTTACACAATTGCATAGTTTATTGCATAAGTTTATATGATTATATAAGCCATTCTGCAATTTTATATTTATGACAAGCAGGTGCAATTTAAATAATGTAATGATGTAAACAATTAATCCATTGTAGAAAATTTTATTGAAGTTCCTAGTCCAAAATATAGAAAAGACAGTTGGGAGCCTCCATGTAGAAAATTACTCAACTTGCTAGCGGGAGTCCATTTGTTCACCAGCCCATCTATTCCATCCTATTTCATTTTTAATTTGAAGTAACTAGTTCTAGTGTAGCTAGAATTCTATCTCTAGAATTCTTTCTTTCTTTCTGAGACAGACAAACAGACAGAATTGGGTTTATCTAGTTTAGAGAAAAGAAGGATAAGGAATGACATGAGAGCAGTGTTCCAATATCTGAGGAGTTGCCATAAAGAAGAGTGGTTCAACCAATTCTCCAAAGCACCAGAAGGCAGGACAAGAAACAACGGATGGAAATTAATCAAGGAGAGAAGCAACATAGAACTAAAGAGAGATTTCCTAGCAAAACAATTATGGAATGACTTGCCCCTAGAAATTGCGGGTGCTCCAAAACTGGAGGTTTTCAAGAAGAGACTGGACAACATTTATTTGAAATGGTATAGGGTTTCCTGCTTAAGCATATTGGACCTAGGCAACTTAGAACTACGCTGCCTATGGTCTGACAGTAGATACAAACTCAAAGTAAATCGCTCCCGTCGATTGCAGAAAATACAAATTCAGCAACAGAGTGGTCAATGCCTGGAACTCACTCCCTGACTCTGTTGTTACATCCTCAAACCCCCAAAACTTTTAACCTTAAACTGTCTACCATGGACCTCACTCCATTCCTAAGAGGGCGTGCATAAGTGCACCAGCATGCCTACCGTCCCCGTCCTGCTGTTCCCGTTTATTTGTTATGTATATACTTATACCTGTTTATACTTACATGTTTACATGTTATGTTCATACTTATACCTCTTTTCTCATACATGCTTGACAAACTAAACTAACTAACTAAAAATAAATACATTAGTTGAATCGTGCATAGTACAACTCTCCCACTGTATCTTTTTAAAGTCTGATAAATTAGGAAGGGTTGTTGCTGAGTTTCTCTGCCCCTTAAGCAGCCGTGGGCTCTGCCATCTCTTCTCTAGTCATTCCCAGGTCCCTCTGCCTCCTTTTAGGTTCCTTGGGTTTCCCAAGGTCATCCCCAAATACCCTAATAATACAAGTTGTCCTTGACTTCACAATTCTGTTGTTCAGTGAGACATTTGTTAAATGGGTTTAACCACATTTTACGATCTTTCTTGCCTCAGTTGTTAAGTGAATCACTGCAGCTGATAAGTTAGCAAGCTGGTCGTTAAGTCAACCTGGCTTCCCCATTGACTTTCTTTGTTGGAAGGTCACAAAAAGGGATCATGTGACCCTACTCATGTGACACTGCAACTGTCATAAATATGAATTGGTTGCCAAGCATCTGAATGTAAATCACACAACCATGGAGAGGCTGCAAAGGTTGTCACTGTGAGAAACGGTCTTATAAGTACACATTTTTCAGTGCCTTTGTAACTTTGAACAATCATTAAATGAACTGTTGTAAGTCGAGGGCTACCTGTACATAGTGGACTAACTGATGATCTCATCTTAATCTTCTTGCTCCATCTTAGCAATAAAATCATTTAAAGTCATTGCCTTTCTCAAGAGTAAAACAAAACACTCACTCATGATAACCTATGTGCTTAAAAGTTACTTACTGGAATTAAAAGTGGTTGGATTCTTAGAGATATTTACTGCACACAGACACACACACATACACACACACACATTAGATAGATAGATAGATAGATAGATAGATAGATAGATAGATAGATAGATAGATAGATAGATAGATAGATAGATAGATAGACAGACAGACAGACAGACAGATAGATATGATGGATGGATGGATGGATAACTAGATAGATGAGAGAGAGAGAGGGAGGGAGAGAGAGAGATGATAGAGATAGGATGGATGGATAGATAGATAGATAAATAGATGGATGGATAGATAGGTAATAGATGATATAGATAGATAGATGATAGGTTAGACAGGCAGACAGATGTAGGATAGATGATAGATAATATAGAGAGGTAGAGAGATAAATAATAGATTAGATAGATAGACAGACATATGATACATGATATCAAAATGTTATCCGAATATATATATAGACAGACAGATGATAGATAAATACGATAGATAGATAGATAGATAGATAGATAGATAGATAGATAGATAGATAGATAGATAGAGATAGAGATAGAGATAGAGATAGAGATAGAGATAGAGATAGAGATAGAGATAGAGATAGAGATACATACATAGATACATACACATTTAATTTGTGTTTAACACTGCCTTTTAAATTTTGTAGGATATTAGGTAAATCACTTTAAAGAATGCAAAGGATCATTGAAAATAATAAAAAAAAAACCAATAGAGATAGAGGTATGCATACATGGATATAGATATTTTAAAACTTTCAACCCAAAGGATAAGAATAAGGCCAACATTCTGAATTTTATTTAGAATGAACACGCAGTAGCTGTGATCTGCCAGTGATTATGCAATCACTGTAAACATCCTACTCAGCAGACAGATATAACAGATGGTAGAATTTTGTGTACCAAATGTGCCTTTTCTTTAAATGCAGCTTTTGCAAATATTTTCTATGTATTATTTAAGACAAATTACCCCTGTTTTAGAGAGAAACGGTCTTATAAATACACATTTTTCAGTGCCTTTGTAACTTTGAACAATCATTAAATGAACTGTTGTAAGTCGAGGGCTACCTGTACATAGTGGACTAACTGATGATCTCATCTTAATCTTCTTGCTCCATCTTAGCAATAAAATCATTTAAAGTCATTGCCTTTCTCAAGAGTAAAACAAAACACTCACTCATGATAACCTATGTGCTTAAAAGTAACTTACTGGAATTAAATGTGGTTGGATTCTTAGAGACATTTACTGCACACAGACACAGACACAAACACACACACATTAGATAGATAGATAGATAGATAGATAGATAGATAGATAGATAGATAGATAGATAGATAGATAGATAGGATGGATAGATAGCTAGATAGATGAGAGAGAGAGAGAGAGAGATATGATGGATGGATGGATAGATAGATAGATAGATAGATAGATAGATAGGTAGATAGATAGATAGATAGATGATAGAGATAGATGATGGATGGATGGATGGTTACATAGATAGATGGATGGATGGATGGATGGATAGATAGATAGATAGATAGATAGATAGATAGATAGATAGATAGATAGATAGATAGATAGATAGATAATAGATAATATAGATAGATAGATGATAGGTTAGATTAGACAGGCAGACAGATGTAGGATAGATGATAGATAATATAGATAGATAGAGAGATAAATAATATATTAGATAGATAGACAGACATATGATACATGATATCCAAATGTTATCCGAATATATATAGAGATAGACAGACAGTTGATAGATAAATACTGTAGATAGATAGATAGAGAGAGAGAGAGAGAGAGAGAGAGAGAGAGAGAGAGAGAGAGAGAGAGAGAGATACACATTTAATTTGTGTTTAACACTGCCTTTTAAATTTTATAGGATATTAGGTAAATCACTTTAAAGAATGCAAAGGATCATTGAAAATAATAATTAAAAAAAACGATAGAGATAGAGATAGAGGTATGCATACATAGATATAGATATTTTAAAACTTTCAACCCAAAGGATAAGAATAAGGCCAACATTCTGAATTTTATTTAGAATGAACACGCAGTAGCTGTGATCTGCCAGTGATTATGCAATCACTGTAAACATCCTACTCAGCAGACAGATATAACAGATGGTAGAATTTTGTGTACCAAATGTGCCTTTTCTTTAAATGCAGCTTTTGCAAATATTTTCTATGTATTATTTAAGACAAATTACCCCTGTTTTAGAAAGAGGAATGAATTCCTAGAGAATACAGACTCTTCTGAATTACTTTACACTGTGGAATAAAGCAGATTTTTTTTTCCCCACATAGCAAATGGGAGACGCAGCACTCTTCAGGTTAAGCCAACACTGGCTAACACGTATTTGATTCATTCAATCTGTAAATACAGCATCTATGCATGTCAGCTGCATTTTACTATTGATTCTTAAAACTTTGGGCAAATCCTATTAGCAATAATTGTGCTTCAAAAGCTGGAAAGTGTTTGGATACAGGATGAAAGCTTTTTAATTTAATTATGCCATGGCATGAGTCATGGAACAAACTTCAAGGAAGCTCATTCCTGCCCTGCATCACAAGACCCTAAGAGTCTTTAATTATTATTCAGACAATTATTGAAAGAGTTCACCCCGTATTTCTTCAAAGTCATCATTTTTTAATCAGAACTGCACAGAAGAATGATGTGAATGGACTAACAGGAAATGCATATACAAAACTAGGTTTCTCTTCTTTTTGAACCTAATCTCATGGTAATTTATGTCCTATCTGTCAGCTTTGGAAGCCATATTGAAACCAGATGCACCCACGCTGCCACATTTTGAGCCTGGGAAAGCGGGAGCGTGGAATTTCTTGGAGTATATGTAGTTAGACAAAATAACATTCTTTTTGTAGTTCAAAGCCATGCTATTGTGCGCATATGAGGAGAGGTATTCAGTTGGGACGGATGGTGATTGGGGCATGTGATGTGATGATGGGTGTAGGGGTTTGGATATGTAGTTTTGATTATTGCAAGGAAGCCCGGAATGTTCAGATTCGGGATTCCCCAGATATGCCAGTTACTATCCAAATAATAATAATAAAAAAAAACTTTGAGAAGATGTCTGTGTTGTGGTTAGCTGGCAGCAGGTGCGGACGGCTGAGGAGAGCGAGGTCTCAGATGAGGGGTCAGGACCATTAGGAAGTGGACTGCTGCCTTCAGAGTTTGTGGGGGCTGGCAGCAGCGACGAGGAGGTTCCTGAGGAGCCTGTGCCAAGTGCGCATGTGCGCAGGGCTGCTTGCAGGAAAGAGTAAGGCTGCAAGATAATGGCCCCTCCTTCAAGAAGATAAAAGCCAGCTGTGAATCAGATGTTCTTTGTAGGAAGCAAAAACGTTTTGAAACTCGAGTCTCGTGGATATTAAGTTGGTATTTGAAGACGCTTGTGTTGTAAAATATCTCTAGGTAACCTTATATGTTATTCTTGGCAGCCTCGCACAATTTTAATTAGTTTGCAGCAGCCTTTTAACCGGGGATTCGTAAGAATCATTAAAAGGTTTTTGTTCCCTTTGGTTCTTGTTTGTTTTATTGGAAAAGGGTTTGGGTCAGAACAGTCTGTCTCGGAGTTATTGGTTGGAGTGGAGGTTTGCTGGAACTCTCACTATCTTTGGGCTTCTTTTTCTCATTTTTTTTTTTTTAAAAATCTGGCTTCGTACTCTGTGCTAAATATGGCTTGTTTAAATTTGGCAGACTGAAGTAAGTTGTATGAACACTGCCACTGTGTACTATAAACCACAGCTTATGTTTTAGTTTACTGTGGAAAAATAATCGATACTATAATTAAACTGCCTGGTTTTTACTGATGGGTTAAACCAGTTTCTAATTTTCCACAAGATCTTCGTGGTCTTTATGTTTAAGGATTCCAGTTTGCAGAAAGGTTTGGGATCTATATACAACATTTGACAGGTCTTCCTACACAGTGTTCCCTGAGCTATCTTAGATGTGCAGTAAATTGTACCAGTGATGGCAGGTGTTGAAATCAACCTGGGGGAACAGAGGTTCAAGAATACCATGAGCCATGAAAGCCTAGGATCCATGACAAATCTCAGAATAACAGAAGGAACCTTGGAGGTCTTCTAGTCCAACCCCTTGCTCTGGCTCCCCATTCTCTTCTTTAAAATCTCCAATGTTGGAGCACCCATGACTTCTGAAGGCAAGTCATTCCATGGATAAGAGCTGTGGTGGTGCAGTGGTTAGAATGCAGTACAGCAGGCTACTTCTGCTGATTGCCAGCTGCCTGCAGTTCAAATCTTACCAGGCTTAAGGTTGAACTTCCATCCTTCTAAAGTTGGTAAAATGAGAATCCAGATTGTTGGGGGCAATGTGTTAATCACTTAAGAGAGGGCTGTAAAGCACTGGGAAATGGCATATAAGTGTAAGTGCTATTGTCCTTCCTTCCTTCCTTCCTTCCTTCCTTCCTTCCTTCCTTCCTTCCTTCCTTCCTTCCTTCCTTCCTTCCTTCCCAGTTTGCATTTATTTCTGCTTTTAAATTAAAATAAGTTATTTTTTTAATAATTGGAGAAACAATGTCAATGGAAATCACACTTTTAGAAAACGGATTTATCCAATAGTGGAAAGCAGTAAATAACTTTGGTTCACTCATTCTGTAACAGCACAATATATTCCACTGGATGTTGCTGGATGTTCCCTGTCCTCCCCCCAAAAAATTAAGTCAGGATGCTGCCTATGTTGCCTTAAGCTTCTGGAAGAAAAATATGGTATAAATCAAATATAAATACACACTTGCACATGTTACAACCCAGCGCACAAGAAGGACATAAAAAATCCAGTTTAGTTTCATCTTGGTTAGTTCTATCTAGTTATAAGTGAAGTAGACATTATTTTCTTCCCACTGCACTCCAAATCACAGCATGCATTCTACAAATGAATCATTACTATCTAATTGACTTGCAAGAGAGGGAGAGAGTGAACAAAAACATGAACATGAGTATATTTCTGTATCAAAATTTGGTTCACAAAAGGCCCCAACTATTTAGCCAAAATTCTGTAGGAACTGGAAAAATACAACCATGGGATGGTTTTATTCTAATTTATGTATTTTTCTTGCTTGCTTGCTTGCTTTCCTTCTATCATTTTTCTATCTATCACTATCATCTCATTATCTGTGCGTCTGTCTGTCATCTTTCTTGTATCTATTATCTATCTATCTATCTATCTATCTATCTATCTATCTATCTATCTATCTATCTATCTATCTATCTATCTATCTGTTCATCACCTCTCATCTCATTATCTGTCTGTCTATCATCTTTCTTGTAATCATCTATCATTTCATTATCTATCTATCTATCTATCTATCTATCTATCTGTCATCTATCATGTGATAATGTAGCAGGCAGTAATCAAATTTTCTATTTGGGTATTTATGCGTAAATGAATGCATAAACAATTATTGTAGACTAAAATTCAAGGCAGATTGAACAAAGAATGGCAAGAGAATTCTATCCAGGGTAAAAGTAGACCTTGATCAATTTCATTCCAACAAGGTTATTTAACTTTCAGTTAGGACATTCCAGAAGGAGCCTAACTACAGCTAGGGAAATTCTTTTGCTCTCGTCTCCCTTACTTTTAATAAGTGTTTGAAAAGAAAGAGTATAATTTTTTACGTGCATGCTTAAGACACTAGTGAAGGACATTCATTAAATATGATTTGCATAGTTCTAATGAGGACATTTGTTCTCTTGCATCTCAAGGGAGGAATTTTGGTCAACAAGCAGCATGTCAGGTTCCAACATCCCATTGTCAAAATATTTTAATTCTGCCAAATGTAAATCCACACAGCCCTTGGGATACATCAAATGATACTTTTCAACCAGATTGATATCCAAGCTGTTGTTGGATGTGAATGCCTTAAAATTCTTTTATGCACAATTAATCTGGAAGCACACTGCTGTGGGCACATAATTTTCTTCAACAGAAGATGCAATCAGCCTATAAAGTCATTTAAAAACACTTGCTACTAATGGTTAAGAAATGGCTTATGGCAAAGGATATTTAATACATGTTGAAATATCTGCCTACTCATCAGTGTGAACACCAGTATCAACTCAGCTTTAACATATTTGTACATAAATATGTAAGGTATGTAAGTAGGCAGGTAGGAATGTAAGTTGATAAATAGGTAGACATGAAGACTACAGGAAGATCAACTTACCCATTCCATATACTGAAATATGCAATACATCTTTTATGGATGGCTGATGTCCATGTTTTACACACAAACCTATTGTCAACTCGAAAAACATTCCTATGCCTGTTTTCAAGTTGCCATAAACAAAGGGGGGCAGAATCTGAAGTAGCAGTACAGCAGCGTAAAACCAGAAGTACAGTCCACCCTTATCTTAAAAAGATTGTAGCTAGGCTACTGGAACTTCTGCCCCCCAAAATCCTTCATTGGAGAACATGATTGATGACATCCAGCCCGTGAACGTGCTTCATTTGAGAATCTGATTTATGATACACCCAGGAGGCAGGGGGGAAACAGAGTCACAGGTGACTGTGAAATACATATGCCAGAGTTGACTTCATTTAGGTTAATGCCAGCATGTTGCTCCTAATAAATCTTTTGAAGTCTTTTGAAGTTTGGCTCAAGGCTCATGATTTAATTAGGGCAATCACCGGAACCATGACACCTATCATATCAACAAAGTAGTGTCGAGATATTGTACTAGTGGAAGAAAAGCAGAAAATGTTTTGGTTCTACTCCACAACCACCAGAATAGCATATTTAGACACATTATTTGAGATATGTTGTGAAAAATCTCAGACTTCCCTGCTAGTAAACTCTCTCTCTCTCTCTCTCTCTCTCTCTCTACACACACACACACACACACACACACACACACACACACACACACACACTGGCATTGCAGTGTAATGCAGAGCCTGAGTAAAGTTTCCATTTGTTCTTGGAAGTTCGATCACTCTTTCAATATTACCAAAACAATGTTGGTATTCAACCAACCAACAATGGTAAGGAACAGATGTGAGAACTGGATATGTCTAGTTCTAACAAAGAGATGGGTTAGGGGTGGCATAATAGCAGCCTCCCCATTTCTGAGGAGAAGAAGGGGGTCAATCTATTCTCCAAAGCACCTGAAGGCAGGACGTGAAGCAACGGATGGAAACTAATCAAGGAGAGAAGCAACTTAGAACTAAGGAGAAATTTCCTGACAGCTAGAACAATCAACCAGTGGAAGGGCTTGCCTTCAGAAGTGGTGGATCCCCTGTCACTGGAGGCTTTTAAGAAAAGACTAGCCAGCCATTTGACCAGGATGATACATGATTTGCTCAGGCAGGGCTGGATTCAGAGGTGGTATTCAACCAGTTCTGACCAGTTCTGGGGAACCAGTAGCAGAAATTTTTAGTAGTTTGAAAAACTGGTGAATACCACCTAACTGGCCCCACCCACATCTATTCTCTGCCTCCCATCAAGTCCCAGCTGATTGGTTGGGTCTTCTTTTGTTGCCCTGCACAACAGAACGGAGCTGGAAGGCAGGTTAGTGGGGTGGAGAGGGAATGGAGATTTTTTTAACCTTCCCCTGCCATGCCCACCAAGCCACACCATGCCCACCAAGCCATGCCCACAGAACTGGTAGTAAAAAACAAAAATGAATCCTACCACTGGTTGGATTAAAAGACCTCAAAGTTCTGGGATTGTTGTTATGGGATACAAGGAAGGATCTTCCCCATATAAAGTGCCCTTAGTTTTCAGAAAAGAGATGAGATGTACTATTAATACCTAGCTAGTTAGCCAATCAGTGAGATTTTCTCTGAAATTTAATAGTTTTATTTATTTATTTATTTTTTAAAAAAAGATGCCTTCAGCACTACTGAATATATTCATGTTTCCACCAAGTTCTGCTGGGAATTCTCCAGGTCTTGGTTTCCAAAATCACGCAGAAGATGGGAATATGCATCTGAAGGAAAAAAACCTGTTTGCAACTTTTCTTCACACCATCTCTGGTTCTGACACTTTTTGGAGTTGCCCCAGAACTGCGTCAATCTTTTATATCAAGAGCCTGCCCTGTACCAATATCTATTTTTCTCAAAGTTTATTTTGATTCAACTCTTAGCCAAAAGGATGAGGTATAGGTTCCACAAGTGGGAGGGAAAAGGAAAACATTTTAAAAGCTTCTGCACATAAAAGAAACCAATATCAAATATGTCATGGCAGCACAACTTACCATGGGATTATAAATTATAAATTGTCAATTTAAAGGAGAATTAACACACTGGTTTTCCTTTATTGTGTCAAATTTTATTTATCTATTGTAGTTATCTGAACTGTAGTAGTTCCTCTGAAACATACTTCAGTGATTTGAGTCCTCACCTTCCTTACAAATACTTTAGTTTAATTTGCAAACGAGTGGAAAAGGGCACAAAATGTATCATAGAATATGTGACTCCAATGAGATATTATTAGATTAAAAAATCTATTCACATATCAGTAGCAAATATTGTCATTTATTTAGTCCAAGGAAGCTTCAATGCCATTTGTTTTGCACGATCTGTATTTTATAAAATGAATTTTCCTTGTATTTCACTAATTTCTGCTTTACTGTTCATGCATAAATGGTCTAGGATCACGGTAATTGATAAAGACATCATCCCTTTCAATGACAAATATTTTTAAATGTTTTTGTGGAGGGCTGTTGGCATATTGCTATAACTGGAATATAATGGACAGTAAACATTCCAGAAAAATGTTGACTGCAATTTGGTTCTTCCATTTATCAATATATCTACATAATCAAAGGGTTTTATTCCTTTCCCTTTTTTGTTTACAATTATACTATTATTGCTTTTGTTTACAATTATGCTATTATTTATTATTTACTCCTACTAGATATTTTGCATTTCACACACACACACACACAAACACTAAACCATTGTCTCTCACTTTCTAAATTAATGCTAGATTTAAAGGTGTTTTATATATGCAGACATAATTGTGTGCTTATGCATATAACATTCTTTTTTATTCCCAGAAGCAAACTTATATACACATCTGTACACAATAATACACTCCATTTAAGTCCTTACCTTTAGAGGAAAAAAACAACAACCATGCACCAGGTCTATTACTTCAATCAATCAAGGATTTTTATCTTTCAGAAAGATTTATGGCCTTATTCTATTTGTTGATTCTAGGCTCAGTTAGAAAGCCCCTGAATAAACCAAATTAATTACAGGATCTCACTAGCAAATTAAGAATTTAGCCAGGCTGAGACATATGTTATTTAGGCAGTTTACAGTTGGGGGGTGGGGGGGGGGAATGGAATTCAGTGCAGACTTTTGTTTATCTTACTGTATTTACTGAAGTTTTCCCCTCCCTACATAATTAAGCATTACAGTGCACAGAGCATTTTAAAGAGTTTGGCTGCTGCCTTTCAAAATGTCTAATTCATTCCTTCTCCAACTAGCCTCACTGACTATGCAAATCTGAATTTCCCTGCAAATCTGGAGGTTTGCTACAAATCAGTGCCCCTGGCCACCATTAATGGATTATAATTTCACTTTCATAACAGCCTGTCACTGCTATTCTCCTTTCTAATTTTTTTTAATAACCTAAGCCCTGTTTTATTTTCTTCCTTTCTTCTCCGTCATTAGCAAACATAATCATATACTGCAGCAGACCAATTGTTGATATTCTGCACAAAAATAGCAAGGCATAGTTTTTCAGAGTTAGTCCTAATGGAGAGCTAGTCATTTTTATATCATACTTCTGAAAATGTCTCTTTAATTGTTGTGTCAACCAGCTTGATATCTATGGGCTGGTGATTATGATTGTGGAATATAAAATGATATGGAATTGCATTTCCTCCATTGAGGTTCCTTTTTTTCCACCTCGTCACCAAATTTAGGATGTGCAATCATCTGAAAAAGAGTTTCTTGTTCAACGTCAAGCCACAGGAACTTGTTCCTTTTTTCTAATTTATAGAGTCATGTAATCTGCAAAAACATATGGACTACACAACTCGATCAGGGCAAAGCAATAGACGCAATCTACATAGACTTCTGTAAAGCCTTTGATTCAGTGGTACATGACAAACTACTACTAAAATTAAAATCTTATGGTATCTCTGGACACCTGCATAACTGGATAGAAGCATTCCTGTCAAACAGACAACAAATGGTCAAAATTGGGAGTGTCCTATCAAATTCTGTACCTGTCAATAGTGGTGTCCCCCAAGGCAGTGTTTTAGGACCAACTCTCTTCATACTCTACATAAATGACCTCTGTGATCATATTAAGAGCAACTGCGTTTCTCTTCGCTGATGATGTAAAGCTATTCAACACAACACTGCTACCCTTCAAAAGACCTCGACTATGTATCAGAACCCGTTGGTTCTTACCTGAAAAGAGCCGCGAGGAGCATCCAGAGACTGGGATGTGCTTCTGAGTCCTCTTCTTGCAGGCTGAGCTTTAGATGAACGTCTCACGTGGTATCGCGCAGCGCCTCCCCAGTTTTTTGAATGGCGATAACGAGAAGAGAGGTTATTAATTCTTTCTAACCTACAGTGCTCCTTGGCTGAAGCAAGAGTCCCCACCAGACGGAGCTTGCCTTCAGAACCAAGTCGAGCCGCTCGGAGTGGATACCAAAGCTGGGCTGTCACTGGAGGCTTTTAAGAAAAAGACTAGCCAGCCATTTGACCAGGATGATACATGATTTGCTAATAGGCAGGGCTGGATTCAGAGGTGGTATTCAACCAGTTCTGACCAGTTCTGGGGAACCAGTAGCAGAAATTTTTAGTAGTTTGAAAAACTGGTGAATACCACCTAACTGGCCCCACCCACATCTATTCTCTGCCTCCCATCAAGTCCCAGCTGATTGGTTGGGTCTTCTTTTGTTGCCCTGCACAGCAGAACGGAGCTGGAAGGCAGGTTAGTGGGGTGGAGAGGGAATGGAGATTTTTTAACCTTCCCCTGCCATGCCCACCAAGCCACACCATGCCCACCAAGCCATGCCCACAGAACTGGTAGTAAAAACAAAAATGAATCCTACCACTGGTTGGATTAAAAGACCTCAAAGTTCTGGGATTGTTGTTATGGGATACAAGGAAGGATCTTCCCCATATATAAAGCGCCCTTAGTTTTCAGAAAAGAGATGAGATGTACTATTAATACCTAGCTAGTTAGCCAATCAGTGAGATTTTCTCTGAAATTTAATAGTTTTATTTATTTATTTATTTTTAAAAAAGATGCCTTCAGCACTACTGAATATATTCATGTTTCCACCAAGTTCTGCTGGGAATTCTCCAGGTCTTGGTTTCCAAAATCACGCAGAAGATGGGAATATGCATCTGAAGGAAAAAAACCTGTTTGCAACTTTTCTTCACACCATCTCTGGTTCTGACACTTTTTGGAGTTGCCCCAGAACTGCGTCAATCTTTTATATCAAGAGCCTGCCCTGTACCAATATCTATTTTCTCAAAGTTTATTTTGATTCAACTCTTAGCCAAAAGGATGAGGTATAGGTTCCACAAGTGGGAGGGAAAAGGAAAACATTTTAAAAGCTTCTGCACATAAAAGAAACCAATATCAAATATGTCATGGCAGCACAACTTACCATGGGATTATAAATTATAAATTGTCAATTTAAAGGAGAATTAACACACTGGTTTTCCTTTATTGTGTCAAATTTTATTTATCTATTGTAGTTATCTGAACTGTAGTAGTTCCTCTGAAACATACTTCAGTGATTTGAGTCCTCACCTTCCTTACAAATACTTTAGTTTAATTTGCAAACGAGTGGAAAAGGGCACAAAATGTATCATAGAATATGTGACTCAATGAGATATTATTAGATTAAAAAATCTATTCACATATCAGTAGCAAATATTGTCATTTATTTAGTCCAAGGAAGCTTCAATGCCATTTGTTTTGCACGATCTGTATTTTATAAAATGAATTTTCCTTGTATTTCACTAATTTCTGTTTTACTGTTCATGCATAAATGGTCTAGGATCACGGTAATTGATAAAGACATCATCCCTTTCAATGACAAATATTTTTAAATGTTTTTGTGGAGGGCTGTTGGCATATTGCTATAACTGGAATATAATGGACAGTAAACATTCCAGAAAAATGTTGACTGCAATTTGGTTCTTCCATTTATCAATATATCTACATAATCAAAGGGTTTTATTTCTTTCCCTTTTTTGTTTACAATTATACTATTATTGCTTTTGTTTACAATTATGCTATTATTTATTATTTACTCCTACTAGATATTTTGCATTTCACACACACACACACACACACACACAAACACTAAACCATTGTCTCTCACTTTTTAAATTAATGCTAGATTTAAAGGTGTTTTATATATGCAGACATAATTGTGTGCTTATGCATATAACATTCTTTTTTATTCCCAGAAGCAAACTTATATACACATCTGTACACAATAATACACTCCATTTAAGTCCTTACCTTTAGAGGGAAAAAACAACAACCATGCACCAGGTCTATTACTTCAATCAATCAAGGATTTTTATCTTTCAGAAAGATTTATGGCCTTATTCTATTTGTTGATTCTAGGCTCAGTTAGAAAGCCCCTGAATAAACCAAATTAATTACAGGATCTCACTAGCAAATTAAGAATTTAGCCAGGCTGAGACATATGTTATTTAGGCAGTTTACAGTTGGGGGTGGGGGGAATGGAATTCAGTGCAGGCTTTTGTTTATCTTACTGTATTTACTGAAGTTTTCCCCCCTACATAATTAAGCATTACAGTGCACAGAGCATTTTAAATAGTTTGGCTGCTGCCTTTCAAAATGTCTAATTCATTCCTTCTCCAACTAGCCTCACTGACTATGCAAATCTGAATTTCCCTGCAAATCTGGAGGTTTGCTACAAATCAGTGCCCCTGGCCACCATTAATGGATTATAATTTCACTTTCATAACAGCCTGTCACTGCTATTCTCCTTTCTAATTTTTTTTAATAACCTAAGCCCTGTTTTATTTTCTTCCTTTCTTCTCCGTCATTAGCAAACATAATCATATACTGCAGCAGACCAATTGTTGATATTCTGCACAAAAAATAGCAAGGCATAGTTTTTCAGAGTTAGTCCTAATGGAGAGCTAGTCATTTTTATATCATACTTCTGAAAATGTCTCTTTAATTGTTGTGTCAACTAGCTTGATATCTATGGGCTGGTGATTGTGATTGTGGGAATATAAAATGATATGGAATTGCATTTCCTCCATTGAGGTTCCTTTTTTTCCACCTCGTCACCAAATTTAGGATGTGCAATCATCTGAAAAAGAGTTTCTTGTTCAACGTCAAGCCACAGGAACTTGTTCCTTTTTTCTAATTTATAGAGTCATGTAATCTGCAACTCTTACACTGCAAAAACATATGGACTACACAACTCGATCAGGGCAAAGCAATAGACGCAATCTACATAGACTTCTGTAAAGCCTTTGATTCAGTGGTACATGACAAACTACTACTAAAATTAAAATCTTACGGTATCTCTGGACACCTGCATAACTGGATAGAAGCATTCCTGTCAAACAGACAACAAATGGTCAAAATTGGGAGTGTCCTACCAAATTCTGTACCTGTCAATAGTGGTGTCCCCCAAGGCAGTGTTTTAGGACCAACTCTCTTCATACTCTACATAAATGACCTCTGTGATCATATTAAGAGCAACTGCGTTCTTCGCTGATGATGTAAAGCTATTCAACACAACAGACAATACTGCTACCCTTCAAAAAGACCTCGACTATGTATCAGAATGGTCAAAAAATGGCAACTTCAAATCTCAACAAATAAATGCTCTGTCTTACATATTGGCAAAAAAAAAATCAGAAAATAAAATACAAGCTGAATAGTCCTTGTTGATGATCCAAACTCTGTCAAAGACCTTGGAGTACTCATCTCTAATGATCTAAGTGCTAAAGCCCACTGTAACTACATAGCCAAAAAGGCATTAAGAGTTGTTAACCTAATCCTACGAAGCTTTTTCTCTGGTAATATTACACTAATAACTAGAGCATACAAAACATTTGCTAGACCAATATTCAAATACAGCTCATCAGTCTGGAACCCACATTACGTATCTGATATTGACACAGTTGAGAAAGTCCAGAAAAATTTCACAAGAAGAGTTCTCCACTCCTCTACTTGTTGCAGAATACCTTATGCCACCAGACTCAAAATTCTAGACCTAGAAAACTTAGAACTACACCGCCTTCGGTCCGATCTAAGTATATAAAATCATACATTGCAATGTCCTACCTGTCAATGAATACTTCAGCTTCAACCATAACAACACAAGAGCAAACAATAGATACAAACTCAAGGTTAATCACACCAAACTTGATTGAAGGAAATATGACTTCAGCAACAGAGTGGTCAATGTCTGGAATACTCTACCTGACTCTGGTTTTTCCCCCAAACCCCAAACACTTTAACATTAGACTGTCTACTATTGACCTCACCCCTTTCCTAAGAGGTCTGTAGGAGGCGTGCATAAGTGCACCAACATGCCTACCGTCCTTGTCCTATTGTTTCTTTTATTTTTTATTTTTCTTATATGTATCCATGTATTCATAACTGTGTTTTTACTTATACCTATTATCTTGTAAGCAATTGACACAAATAAATAAATAAATAAATAAAAATTGTATTTATGTAACTTTATCACAAATTCTTTAACAGATATAGTGACAAGAGCTGCATGCCATAGGCTAGGTAAGAAGAAGAAGAAAATAACTTTAATTTCTGATTAACTTTTTAACCATCCATATCAGAAAAAAAATGTTAAGATAATCTTTAAGTGAAACACATTTCTCTAAATAATTGAATCTAATTAATTGAATTGAATAATTAAATCAAGTTTCATTGATTTCAGAAAGGGAAGTTTTCAAAAACATGGGGAAAAGTGTGTGTGTGTATATATATATATATATATATATATATATATATATATATATATATATATATATATATGGATCTTTGGTTATTCGGGTTTTCTCCCACGTAAGATTCAAAGTATCTAGGCAACGTTTGGCGAGGTCCCACTCGCCATCTTCAGGCTGGTGCTTTCGGCTTAGTGCCAGTGCAAATATATATATTTTCTGAGGTTCTCGCGGGTATTTGTATGTAGATCTTTGGTTATTGGGTTTTCTCCCGCGTAAGATTGGAAGTATCTAGGCAACGTTTCGATGAAGTCTCATTCATCATCTTCAGGCTTCTGTCTTCAGCTCTGTGCTTCTCAGAGTGAATGAGACTTCATCGAAACGTTGCCTAGATACTTCCAATCTTACGCGGGAGAAAACCCGAATAACCAAAGATCTATCTATCTATCTATCTATCTATCTATCTATCTATCTATCTATCTATCTATCTATATGGCCTTCAGCTTTGTTAGGAGTATTTTCCACGTCATAGTAGTGGTGCTTTTAAAGTTGTAGCAACGTTTCAGCAGAATCTCATCTGCCATCATCAGGCTTCTGTATTGTGTCCGTCTGTGAGTCAGACATACAGAAGCCTGATGATGGCAGATACTACAACTTTAAAAGAACAACTACAATGACGTGGGAAAACACCCAACAAAGCTGAATGCCATACACACACACACACACACACACACACACACACACACACAATACAGAAGCCTGATGATGGCAGATGAGATTCTGCTGAAATGTTGCTTCAACTTTAAAAGCACAACTATAATAACATGGGAAAATACCCGAACAAAGCTGAATACCATATATATATATATTTTCAGAATAGCAAACCAATATATCTTAATAGGATTAATCAGGGACTGATTCAAAGGGACTGATTCAAAAACTTGGTCATTTCAAAATGAGTAAATCTAGTCAGATACATTAGTTGTTTAAAAGGGGAAAAGACTACAAAGTTTTCCCTTCATTTGTTAATTAGAGTTACACCTTTTCTTCCTACTCTGAGGAATTTATTAACCATTTTAGAAAAAGAAAACAAAAGACAACAGCCTCCTACTCTAAGTTTAAGCATACATATGTATGAATAAAAATATACAATATTTTTGGAATCATAACTAATCTAATCAACAAATCCTAAAATCAAAACTTCATTTTTTTATCTTTCTCAAATAAGGTGTTTAAAAGCAATCTCTACACTGGGAAAAATTGTGGGAGAAAAATTACAAATTAACAATGTCAGCAGCCTACAAAGAAAATCTGTATAAAATGTTCTACCATTGGCATTTACCCCTGGCAAGATTGGTCAAAACGTTTCCAAACAGATCAGCGAAATGCTGGAGATGTAACTATAAGCAAGGAACTTACTTTCACATGTAGTGGACCTGTCCTAAAGCTAGGCTTAAAGTAAAGAATTAGTTAGAAGAAATTACTAAACAAAAAAAATAATCAAGATGAAACCAGAACTATTTTTATTGGGCATACTAAAACAAAATATCTGCAAAAAACCTGCAATACATTATGATACATATAACAGTGGCCAGAATGTTTAATTAACAAAAAGGATGTGTTCACCCTAATACTCCCCCCAAAAAACCTATCAACCACATCCTAACAAAGATTAACAATAAAATTAACAATAAATATAAGCAGCACCTTGTGGGTAAGCAACTACTAAATCTTCAGCTGACTTATTAATTAGGTTGTATGAACATAATCATTAAAAAAACAACAGCAACAAATCATTTAAGGCAGGGCAGAAAACAGGTTGACCCTCTCCTCTCTGTGGCAGCCCCTCAAGTATTGGAAGACTGCTATCACGTCTCCCCTGGTCCTTCTTTTCACTAAACTAGCCATGCCCAGTTCTTGCAACTGTTGATCATATGTTTTAGTCTCCAGTCCCCTGATCATACTTATTTATTTATGTGTTTGTTTGTTTATTTGTTTGTTTGTTTATTTTGTCTAGCATGCATTTGATAATATATATAAGTATAAACATGATTATTAATACATGAAATCGATACGAATAAAAGGGAACATTAAGACAGGGAAGTAGGCACGTTGCTGTGCTTATGCATACCCCTTACGGACCTCTTAGGAATGGGGTGAGGTCAACAGTAGACAGTTTGAGGTTAAAGTGTTTGGGGTTAGTGGAAGAAACCACAGAGTCAGGTAAAATATTCCAGGCATTGATCACTCTGTTGGTCTGAAGTCGTATTTCCTGCAATCAAGTTTTGTGCGGTTTACCCTGAGTTTGTATCTATTCTGTGCTCGTGTATTGTTGAGGTTGAAGCTGAAGTAGTCATTGATTGGTTGTAATGGATAATTTTATGTACTACGCTTAGGTCAGACCAAAGGCGGCGTTGTTCAAAGTTAGTTAAGCCTAAAATTTCAAGTCTGGAGGCATAGGGTATTCTGTGGCGAGTAGAGGAATGGAGGCCTCTTCTCGTGAAATATTTCTGGACTCTCTCAATTGTATTAATGTCTGATAAGCAGTGCAGATTCCAGACAGATGAGCTGTATTCTAGAATTGGTCTAGCAAATGTTTTGTATGCTCTAGTTCAGTGGTTGCCAACTGGTGGGCCGTGGCCCACTGGTGGTCCACGAGAAAATTTTGGTGGTCCGCAGAAAAATATCACTCCCAGAGCACCCCCCAAAGCAATTAACCCAGGCTGCATGGGAACACATGGCTGTGCTGCCCACATGGCCAGCCCGCAGGAACACAAGGCTTATGTCAGAACAACACGAGGTAGTGAGGCGAAGGCGGAAAGGTAGGGGGGGAACTTGCCTAGTCACCAGTCTGCTTCTTTCTTCTTCTTAGCAGGTTAGGAATGTGGCTGACTTGGAGGGGTGTGTGAGGGATCTCTTTGTGTGTGTGTGTGTGTGTGTGTGAGAGAGAGAGAGAGAGAGAGAGAGAGGGAGAGAGGGAGGGAGGGGTTAGATCAGATCTCTCTCTCTCTCTCTCCCCCACCAACGCTAGCAAGCCACCATCAGTCAAAATTCATATTAGTGGTCCCCGGGATTTAAAATTATGAATTTTATGGTCCCTGAGGTCCAAAAGGTTGGAGACCCCTGCTCTAGTTAGTCGTACAATTTTACTGAAGAAAAAGCTTTGCAGGATTAAGGTACGTAAAAAGATGTCAGTGAATGGTGCTTCAATAAATTTTAGTGTTCTATGCGGTCAACAAAAAAGAGAGAAAAAAACCTATGGTGACTGACCCCACTTTTCTTATTTTACTGGAGTCTCAAATCTTATTAGCAGATAAGGTCAAGACTGAGGTCTGTTTCTATCAAGCCCTTCAATTGTTGGATGTAAAACACAGGGATTCCAAACTTTTCACTGTCCACTTAGTATCACTGCTCAGATCTTTGAACAGGGATATAAACAACCATTGGTGGCAAAGGTTACCAGCAAATATGGCTTGATGAAAAAAGAAAAGGCGGTGAAATTGCTGTATGCAATTCTTGAAAAAAAATATTCTGCACCTCTCTTCCAAAAAATCTACGGTTGTTTTACTGTCAGCTTCCCCCTTTATTCCTGGGAGTTAACCACTGTGTTTCAGAATGAAAACTAAAAGGTGACTAGAAATATACAACAACTCACAATTCAGTGAATGGTGCATGTTTTCTTTTTAAATGGCATCTGGTATTCTTAAACATTATAAGAATATGCAATTGTTTTAAACACACATTTCACATTTTTGAAACAATTATGGTGTCCCTTTAACACATTGAAAACACACACTGGATTGAGGTTTCAGCAACTCATTTAAGCTGATTTATTTATCTGAAGAGACTGAGTTTGTTTCTTATGTACTTTTTTCCTGTTTATCTTTTATAAAGAACCTAAAAACAATTGGTTATTAATCTCTTCCCTAGGATAGCCAGCTAATAGGCAACCTTCAAAATATCTAATAATTTATTAAGATTAAATGCCACTGATGATTGGATTCTAAGCAGTGCTGGTCATATCCGGATTTTAATGACAATAAAGAAATTGTACTAGTATGTTGGTACCGTTTCTTTTAATCTTTTTGGGGGCATAATAATTTTTGGTGATTTTAATGCATTACTTACATTTTAACATGTCAACAGTGATTGTTCATATTGAACCTCGATAAACTGAATTTCATTTCATTGGTCAAATTGAGTGGATTTTTTATTTTCATTTTTTAAAAAAAAGCAAATGATCCTAGCCTTGAACATTTTCATTTCTCTAAGCCATTCCTGAGATAATCCAAAACCTAGAAGGGGTTAAAACCTCTGACACCAGCCCCTTGCTCAGCATTTCAAACAGATGCCTTTCCTTGAATACATCCAGAGAGAAAAAAGGGGTAATTGGTTCTGCTGTTAAACTTCTTGTTAAGGATTTTCTTCTCTTATTCTAAGCATATCACTTCCCCCTCTGCTTTCCAGACACCGTTATCTACTGAAGAAGCCTGAGTGTGTTCTTCGTTATGAATAGTCCACTTTTTCATCTTCTATATGTCTCCTGTGCGATTTTTTGATTTTCATCCATCTTGTACAGACACAGTGGCCTATTCCACTGCCCTCCATTTTCCTTCTCATTAGATATATTTCTGAATGAGCATTTAGTCTCTTCTTTAAAAAAAAAAAAGAATTGCCACTATCTTTAAGGTATCTTCCCCATTATTTTCTCCTATCTGCCACTGATCCTGTATGAATTGCAGGACTTATGGGAAGTTGAGCTATTTCACTCAAAGCAGCAGGTGCTAGGACCTGTTTTATCCATGGACGATCCCTCTAAAATATGTTTAGAAACCAACTAAAGTTCCATAAATCAAAACTTCTGGTCTGAGCTTGACCACATTAGACTTTGGCTTCCTTAGCCAAGAATTCCAGATTTATAATTTCCTTGAGGTTCACGTTTCATTTAACTCTTAACAAGTCAGGTAAAACATTTCCTGAAAGCTCTATGCTCCAATACATTCATACATATGTACAGAACACCTATGTTTTTTTTCAATAATGGTTTGTTAAACAAGTTATGATAATATGAATGGCAGATTAGGGTAAATCAAAAAGTCAATAGAAGATACCATGCCTTCATTTAAAATCCATGATTCATTCATTTACTATACTGTATTTTTTCTTCTGCAGCAGTAGGGGCAATCAAATATTTGTTCCTTCTGAAAAACAGTTCAGCTGGTAACATAAATGTCTCATTTAATATTCAAGTCTCAAATCAGGTTTTCTACTTAGGACCTGAGGTTAGATCAAAGAAAGCAATGCCAATCAGTGGGATAGCTTGCCTCCCGGAGATGTGGGTGCTTCATCATGGAATATTTTTTTCAAAGAAGAGACTGGACAATGGAATAGAGTCTACTGCTTGAGCAGGGGTTGGACTAGAAGACCTCCAAGGTCCCTTCCAACCCCATTATTCTATGTTCTATATTCTAAACTAATTAGCTAGGTAGTTACTTTCCAGTCAAAGGAGGCTGGTATCAGTTTGCCCACTTCTGCTAAGGCAACTGAAGATTGGCTATCCAGAGTGCTGAAATCAAACTGCTTCCAACACTATTATTCTATGTTCTTTTGGTGAATTCTTTGCTGCAGTGCCTATATGGGAAACAATAAACTTACCGCTATAAAACAGATATAATTTCTTCCCCTAGTAGAAGTCTCATATCACCTTTCTCTCTGCCAAAAGGCTTCAGAGAACAACATAGTCAGAGAACAGCATAGCCATATATCACAAAAATAATAGAACGTGTCAACATGGACATTACTAAGCAGCAATTGCTTGCCAGATTAATCTAAAATCAGTTCAGTTTCTTTCTACATCTCTTTCTATGATGATGTCTTTAAAATAACTTCCTTGGGTTGGTGGGTATTTTTTTCCTCTCTTCTTATCTGTGAAACCTTATTAAGACTGTTATTAGTGAATTGTTGACTTTCTAAACCAATTATATCCCAACATATTCTATTTTGTCCCATGTTCACTTTAATTGAAAGAGAAAGAGGAAAAATGGGGCATTTTGAATTCTGGAACTGTAATGTTCTTGCACTGAGACAGCAAGAGTTATAACATCCAGCACTTCAGAAGAAATGTGGTCATTAAAAATGGAAGATAATTTATTTGACAGAGATTCCCCTTAAAGATGTTCCACAGATTAAAAAAAGAATCTTCTGGGGTGTTGGATATTCCTGCCAGCTTGGTGTCATCCGCAAATTTGAGGTGTTCCATTCTTGGCCATTTTAAGACCTGTGGACTTCATCTCCCAGAATTCCCCAGTCATCAGTGGAGGTTTTCCAGAAGAGATTGGACAGTCATTTGTCTGAAACGGTACCGGGTCTCCTGCTTGAGCAGCAGGTTGGGCTGTAAAGAATGCAGTGATTTAGACAAATAATAGTTCCTTTTCTTTTTTTTTTTTGAACTTCATAACACTAAAGATAGAACTGACTTATTCAAAGGATGGTAGAATTCTCAAAATGATGATCTTGAAGGTGCATTACATTTCAAGCCCTTGTAGAAAACAATGGTGCTTGAAAACTATGAAGTCTACAAATGAGTTAGATGTTAAGGTCTGTAGAATATCCACTCTTTTAAATGTTGACGAGATGTAACACATCCTGATGTGTTTGTGTTACAGAGCAGAGTATTTATTTTGCTTCTCTGTTTGTTTGCTTGCACACAAAGGAACATTCAAATATACAACTTCATTCTCTTGTAATCAAGCAACAGATCTTGGTGGAAAGAAAACACAGTAGTCTTGACCTTGCATTCTGTAGCTCAATTGAAGAATATTGCTACGGTATGTAGCTCCACCTCTGAATTAGCATTCTCTTCCAGATTCAGGGATACTTTCAAAAATCGTCCTATTGTGAGTAACGATCAGTTGGCAGTATGCATTTGTCTAGTTCCTTCTTTCAGGTTACAAAATTATCTTGCGTCAGCTGCATTACCTAGTTTAGTAGCAAAAGCCAATACAGTGTAAATTGTTAAACATAGAAGAACATGCCACAAAGAAGAGGGAGTCAAGCCATTCTTCCAAAGCACCTGAGGCCAGGACAAGAAGCAATGGGTGGAAACTAATCAAGAAGAGAAGCAACCTAGAACTAAGGAGGAATTTCCTGACAGTCAATCAATCGGTTAATTAACTAATTAATCAGTGGAACAACTTGCCTCCAGAAATTGTAAATGCTTAAACACTGGAAGTTTTAAAGAAAAGATTGGATAACAATTTGTCTGAAATGGTATAAGGGTTTCCTTCTAAGCAGGTGGTTGGACAATGAAACTTCCAAGATCACTTCCAACTCTGTTATTCTACATTCTATTTTATTGTTAAGGTCCAGTATTTGACTTCCTAATTAACAGAATCCAAGTGATAAGACTTGAGTATGGCTGCAATGGAGCCTGCTATTAGTTTTAATACACCGATAGATGAGATGGCATTCATTGTACAGAAAAGATGGCAGGGCAAGGTTGAAAAAAGCAACAACAACAAAAACACATGAGTTCTGTCCATCCTTTCCCCGCCTGGAGCTCTATCCAAACAGCATGGGGTTGAAGTCAAGTTCAACACATTTCTGTAGAGCATGCCATCAGAGAAAATAATAATAATAAAGGAGACCCTGTAGATGCTTTATATTAATGCTGTGAGCACGTCTTTGAATAGTCTTAGCATCTGGCTTTTTGTCGTTAATGGGAAGCAGTAAATGCGGGGACACTCAAAAGTATAATTACAGACTTACCCTTAGGCAAGAAACTTGGAGGTTTCTCCAAATCCTCTTGCCCTTTTCCAGCATTCCCCCACCCACCCACCCCCAGAATATGCATTTTCAAGCCTTTCTTTATACTTTCATTTTAAACTTGTTTTAAAGAAAAACAAAACAGGTAGCAATAAGCAACTTTGCATCTCCTGCAGCAATTGTAAATCCAGGGTAAAATTCCCTTTGGCCCCAAACCCTTTAGAAAACAGCTCTGTAAAATGTTTTCCAGCCATAAGAATGTAACTTCAACTTTTGTATGACTTTCTTCATGATGTGAAAATAAATTCCTGCAAACTATAAGCAGAGATGAAATGACCTCTTTTCTTCTTTTTTAAGCCTTTTGATGCTCCCATTCCATCTGTAGGTTCTTTATTGTAATCTTTTTGAGCTAATATAATTTCAAACACATTTTAAAGGGTATAAAAAGAAGGAAACCTTTTGGGGGCTTAATGAGATATATATTAATGGGTGGTTTATATATAATCAACATGTATTAAACATGTTCATCAGTAAAGGAGATACCAATGCTACTGACTTTGAAGTAGACCAAACAACTCTGGGAAGAACAACACCATAAAAATAAATAAAGAAGAGGGGGTCAACTTATTCTCCAAGGCACCTGAGGGCAGGACAAGAAACAATGGATGAGAACTAATTGAGGAGAGAAGCAACCTAGAACTAAGCAGAAATTTCCTGACAGTTAGAACAATTAATCAGTGGAACAACTTGCCTCCAGAAGTTGTAAATGCTCCAACACTGGAAGTATTTAAAAAGAGATTGGATAACCATTTGTCTGAAGTGGTGTAGGGTTTCCTGCCTGAGCAGGGGGTTGGACTAGAAGACCTCCAAGGTCCCTTCCAACTCTGTTATTCTATTATATTCTAAATAAACAAACAAATGAATAAACTAGAAAAAAACATTTGGGCACTGTGGCATTTTGTCAGATTGTTTAATTTTCATTTAATTCCTTGTGAAATAAAACCATGTTTTCATCATTTCCACTCAAGCTAGAATTTAATGATGGTGTTACAAGTTGCCCTTAAAATATAGCTCCTATCTCTATCAGATAAAGCAGTTCCACATGAAGACATGTAATTTTTAGAGCACTCTGGAATAGCTCCATAGTTTGTCTAGGACTACGTTCAAGAAAGAAAAAAAAACCAAATATATCAGAGACCCAGGCTCAAAAATATCTTGTCTCCCTGAAGGTTTTCAAGAAGAGATTGGATAGCCATTTGTCTGAAGGGGTATAGGGTCTCCTACTTAAGAAGCAGGTTGGACAAGAAGATCTTCAAAATCCCTTACAACTGTCTTATTCTATGTTCTGTGTTCAAAAGCACATGCATGGAAAATTTCCACCTCTATTCTGACTTAAATCGTTGAAAAGTAAACACTGATTTGTTACAATAATCTCAATAAATCTCACAAAAGGAGGAATTGGTGGATCTATGGTGGCCAAATCAAAAGTGAAATTTTGCTGAGGCTAGTTTTTGATGGCTCTCACCATACCAAGTGTTATGAGTTCTCCTCTCATAAGCAAATAAGCTCCATAACATCTCTTTCTTGCATTTTCAACTATTCAAGAAATTTATGAAGTATGTATAGAAAATAATACTCAGTTCATCCAGAAAATGCATTAAGAACTTAACTCACTCATGTCATATATTTTTCTCATTAATTCTCATTTTTGTCATGAAATAAAACAGCACATAATTTTGCTATCCAAATACTAATCACATCTAATTCCGATCAGAAAATTTGACAACACAAAGTCACTTTGATATATAGCTGTATGGACTGTTGTAGGATCCACAATCTGCATCAATGTTACTCAACCATACCCACTTTAAAATTGTTGGACTTCAACTCTCAGAATTTCTCAGCCAGCGTATTTAGTTAAAATCTTCAAAACACCACACCACCCATATTAAATATCTTTCTAATCTTTTGACACCCAGAGCAGAACTTTCCAACAAAATTAGTGTGTAAGTATTGAAAATTAGAAAAGTTTTCTGCACTTACCTTTCTTCTTCTCTTAAACAACTCTTGTAGAGGTGGCATTCAGCAGGCTCTGACCAGTTCTGGAGAACCGGTAGTGGAAATTTGGGAGTACTTTGGAGAACTGGCAAATACCACTTCTGACTGGCCCTGACCCCATCTCTTCTCTGCCTCCCATTGAGTCCCAGCTGATTGGCTGGGTCTTCTTTTGTTGCCCTGCACAGGAGAACAGAGCTGGAAAGCAGGTTAGGGGGGTGGGGAGGGAATGGAAATTTTGCAGTATTCCTTCCCCTGCCACGCCCACCAAGCCATGCCCAAACCATGCCCACAGAACCAGTAGTAACATTTTTTGAATCCCATCACTGAACTCTTGTCTATAATAGTAAAAAGTAGCATTTAGTAGAAGATTTTTACATCTTTTCTCTGCTCGTATAGAACCTTCACATCTTTTTCAAGGTATGACATGATAGCAGGAAATGTAACCATTTGCAGGATGAATCACAATCCTTGCTCTGCCACTTCTGTAAATTAAATTTCACTTTCTTCTTGACCTCAGCAAAGAATCCATGTTTTAAGACTTGTTTTTTGATATAAAATACAAAATCTTTTTTAATCCTGAACAAGGACATCAATTCTAACCACTCAAGGGCAAGAAATAATGGGTGGAAGCTTGTTAAAAAGAGACCCAACCTGTAAAATAAAGTTTAAAAAAAATTGTGACAGTGAGAACAATTAATCAGAGGAATGGCTTGCCTCCAGAAGTGGATGCTCCATCTCTGGAGGTTTTCAAAAATAAACTGGACAACCATTTGACCGGGATGGCCTAAGGTTTCTTTCCTTGTGCAGGCAGTTGGACTAGAAGATCTCCAAGGTCCTTTCAAACCAGTGGTGGGATTCAAAAAATTTACTACTGGTTCTGTGGGCATGGCTTGGTGGGTGTGGTGTGGTGTGGTGTGGTGGGTGTGGCAGGGAAGGTTACTGCAAAATCCCCATTCCCTCCCCACCCCACTAACCTGCTTTTCAGCTCCGTTCTCCTGTGCAGGGCAACAAAAGGAGACCCAGCTGATCATCTGGGACTCAATGGGAGGCAGAGAATAGATGGGGCTGAGGTGGGATTTGCCAGTTCTCTGAACTACCCAAAATTTCCGCTACCGGTTCCCCAGAAATGGTCAGAACCTGCTGAATAGCATCTTTGCTTAAAACCCTGTTATTCTATGTTCTAGATTATTTTTTAAGGGCAGTAAGAATGGAAGTATATTTCAACCATGTGCATGTGTCTGTATTTGCCAGAAGTCAGATTGTTCTATTAGTTTTTTTCTCCCTAATCTAAGAAAAAAATGGGGAATGTGAATCAAATCTTCTTCTTCTCCTCCTCCCCTTTATTTCCTTGCTAGCAAAGCTTGCTGGTCCTGAGTATTATTTTGTTAAAAGTTTGAAATGCTCTGCAATTACTGCTAATTTATCTGATTACTACAGTATAGTGAAACATTGCAGTGAAGTCTAATGACAAATTGATTGTTATCGGTACTTAATGGCCAGTCTCTTGTCTAATTGTCCTGAGGGTAAGACATGTTTGGAAAAAGGAAGAAGAAAACACAACAACAATCAAACAGCCAAAGTAAATAATAATACCAACAACTGAATTACAAGAAGTGTGATTATGATAAAGAGTGATAATGAAAGGAATGGAATCTCCATACTGAGCTCAATTTTTGGTTACTGATGCTAGTTTTTCTCTCATTCATCAGTTGTTCCTCCTCTCCTGCTTCAATAGAGGTTTTAGAGTTGGATTCTGAGCAACATGTCCAAAAAAAAAAAAAAAATCAGAACTCCAAGACAGGAAGGTCCCTCAAAGAACATGTTTATTGGACACATCAAATTGGCACAGCTAGATGAAAACCAACTCTAAAAGTTTTCTGTAGTTTCAGCATAATTAAAAGAGTGAAAGATTCCCTTCCCACGAGCCACAGGTCACATTGTCCAACTAGAGCAGTTGGTGGGGTCTTTAGTCACTCCTCTCCTCCTTCAACAGACACCTGTTTGGATGACCTTGGTGTCAACTCATAAAATATTTCTATGGTCTTTTTAGTGCGGCAGCTTGGAAATCGAAAGTGCATTCCATAAATAGTTTTTCAAAGATAATAACTAGGTGACTGAAGTTTCTGCCATGCAAAATTCTAACTGGAGAGCATGATTGATGACTCTTGGCTATGGATGTGTCCCATTGGAGGATATGAATTATGATACACCCAGGGGGTGGGGAAAACCAGGGTCAAGGGTGACAATGAATGATGTGTCTCAGAGTCGGCTATACCCAGGCAGTGCCGGACATGTTCACTCCCAATAAATCCTTTTGAAGTTTTGGAAAGTTTGGCTCGAGACTCATGATTTAATTGGGGTAATTGCCGGAATCCTGACACTTGGTTCCCATAAGAAAGTCTTTGTTATGTCTGTGAAGCATCCCAGTACATCCCCCTACCCCAAAAGCAGAGGTGGGATTCTACAGGTTTGCACCTATTTGCTAGAACCACTTGTTAACATTCTAAGCAGTTCAGAGAACCGGTTGTTAGAAGAAATTATTGGCCTAATCCTGTAAGGAAGGCAGGAAGGAAACATTCTGGTGTTGCTTACGGAAACTGCCTCTCCGTTAACCCTTATTACATTCTTGGCAGGACTAGACTTCCTGTCTCAGGAACTTCTCTGGAGTTTTTTTTTTCCTCCTTTGCTGGTCCTTTGCTTGTGTAGAGTGACCATTCAAAGTTACAGTGGCACTGAAAAAAGTGACTTATGACCATTTTTCACATTTATGACTGTTGCAGCATCTCCACAGTCAGGAGAGGCCAGGTGAGGTGCCTCGATGTGAGTGATATTGAGTTGACCACACTCAGCCAGTCACATGACTACCTAAGCAATGCCCACCACCTAAGCCATGCCCACAGAACCGGTTGTTAAAAAAAATTGAATTCCACCCCTGCCCAAAAGTGCATGGCAACTATGAAGCAGCAAGATGGCTTCAGCCAGGTTCGATTCAGAGTTGACAGATTCATTTTTAGTGGGACATGTAAAAGCTCTCCCCATGTCCTTTCTGGGCTGCTGTGAGTTCTCCAGAAGAAATTTCACTATTTAAAATGATTACAATGTACTTGGGACTCAACTGCATGGGTTCTCTCCAGGGTGGGGACTGGTTCGGACCAGCTCACAATACATTTCTCTGTGTGTGAAACCCTCCACCAGCCTGCATATCGGCTCAGCTCCCTATACTTCAAGTGGTTTTTCCCTGGCGTGGTTCCTCTCCCCATCAACTGGGCATCGTGGATTGTTTCTGCCTGTAGGTGATGTCTATCGTGCATGCCGGCTGCCATGCCCCATAGATTTCTTTCTGCTGCTGCCAGGACGAGGTAAGCATGGCTGAACCTTCCCCCCATCGCCGTTTTGCTGCCCGGTTATTGTGTTGCCGTCTTTCCTCCCCCTGAGGTGACAACTTCCGGCTCGAGCCAAGCTCAACAAGCTGTTTTCTTCAGCTAAAGTTGAAGGTAAGTATTAGCTTTTTAAAATGCAGAGCACACGTGCGTTTGGCATGCGTGTGTGCAAACCACATGTGTGCTCACAGAATCTGTTGCTATAGTGGTTGAATCGCACCCCTGGTTCTCTCCAGCATGAGAACATCAAATTCTGCATGGCTTTGACCATGGGTACCTTCCAATACAAAAGATCCATCTAACGTATGAGTTGTAAAGGCAATATCTGGCAATGTGTCCATCACAATTATGGAACTGTCTCCCCAGAGACATAGTAGGGACTGTCTTCAATGCAAACGGGTAAAAACAGAAGTGGGGTGCAGAAATGTACACCTATAATTTATAATATTGTTAGGCACTGGTTGCTAAAGAAGAAAGTTTATGATGGGTCACTTCACTTTATGACATGACATGAGTATGTTGTAAGCTATGGAATAAGTCAATGCCTAGAGATGGTGATATTTAAATTTATAAATAAACAAATGTCAAGAGGCTTGTCCACCACCAGTACTTCTTTTGCAAAAACAAAACAAAAGAAGATATAGCTTCCTTAACAGGATACAGATAGAGCTGGAGTTTTGAGAAAGTCGTAGATGTTCTCCCAAGACTTGTTACAATGATATTTAATAAGCAGAGCATCAACACATTTATTAAAAAAAATACAAGGCATTATATAAATCAAGGATACAAATTACTTAAGAATGTTAATATAGTTTGCATGAGGCTCAAAGGAAATAAAAGCGAAGCTAAACACTGGCAAACACCCTTTGCAGCAGGCAAGCTTCCTATCAATTTATTTACTTTTTAAGTAAAATAATTTAGCAACATTAATTCTTTGGGAGTGGGAATCCTGGCAAGCTCCAAGGGTGGTATCAGCAGGATGCCCATAGGTATTCCAAATATGACCCTCTTTTAAAAAACAACTCTGTGAAAGCATGTTAATGTTTTCAGCAGTTGCCAAATTTGGAACACATTAGCAAAGCAATTTGGCTGGTTATGAAATAAACTATTAACAGTTTCTTCTCAATATTTAATACTGCTGAAATTAGAATTCTTTTTAAAAGTGAGTCCCCCTGGTGTGTTTTTCCCCTGCATTAAAATTAATTTTCATCCTTGCCCCTTTTTGACTAATTCTAGAACTGAGGTGCTTTAATATCTAACATGTTGCAGAGAATGTCACTCTGGCTTCCAAGTTTTGATTTATGGAACTTTAGTTGGTTTCTAAACATATTTTGGAGGGATCGTCCATGGATAAAACAGGTCCTAGCAACTGCTGCTTTGAATGAAATAGCTCAACTCCCCATAAGTTCTGTAATTTATACAATGAGCTTCATTATATAAAAAAATGGTGGGCTTTCTATTTTTTACAACAAGGTAGGGAAAACCTACAGAGCATGAATTTCAGAATTCTGTCCTAGGTGTTTTACCGTACAGGGGTTATCTTATGATCTTGCAATGTACGAAAGCAATGCATTGCTTCTCTATGGCTCTCTCTGTTTCTTTTCAAATGTTTTTTTTTAATTAAGGTTTTATTGGTTTATCAAAATATAAAATATAAAGAGAAATTTTAAAAAAAAGTAATGGGAAACTAGGAAGAGAGGGAAGGAAAAGAAAAGAAATTGGGTGTAAAGAGGGAAAGGGGGAAGATAAAAGTCACCAATGTCTGACTGTCTTTAGCATAGTAGAAGACAACAAAATTATATCCACAACTTTTTACATTTGCACAACAGTATATATAAGCCATTTCGTATAACAATAAACAATAAATCTCATGTTTCTTTTCTAATGTTATGTTATGTCTCTGTGTGCTGTACCAGAGGAGGAAGAGGAAGAGGGAGGGATATCACAATGGAAGACCCATCAACAGCCAAGCTACAGCCCAACAGATTCTCCCAGAGGTGAACTGGGGATATTTAATAAGGAATTATTTGCAGACCTGGCTTCATCTGTCTCATTTTGAACTTGTTATGTTACTGGTTTCTACCTCCTTATTATTTTTACAAATAACTCAAGGTGGCAAACATATCCTATACTCCTTTCTCCTCCTAATTTCCCCACAACATTAGTTTAGTGAGTGGTGGGGTGGCCTAGTGGTGAAGATACTCCCTTCCCACTTGGAAGGTTGAGAGTTTAATCCTAGGTAGCAGCAGATATTTATCTCCTAGATTGCAAAGAAAAAAAAAATCTGCTGTGAGCTCCATGTGGTGTCAGGAAGGGCATCCAGCCAGTAAACTCTCAGTTCCATCCAGTCACCCCAACTCTACCCCAAATTAATGGATTACAAGGTTGTAAAAAGGAGTTTTTATTAGATTAGTGATAAAAGTATGCTTATGTGTGTGTGAGAGAGAGAGAGAGAGAGAGAGAGAGAGAGCAATTGTACTTTGTAACAGTAAAGTATTGCTGCTACTTTAAGTTCATTGGTCTCATATATTCCAAAGGAACATGACATGATTCAGGATTTAATAGAAAGAAATTGATGTGTGTTCCTAATTATTTCCTAGCTGTTGACCAGAGTTGTGTGTCTTGTCTTCCCCAGCAGCATTTATCTGGAAAATCCAGGAAGAAAGCAAGATTGGGGAACGGGAGAAGGCTTACAAACTCCATGTGCCTCCACAAGCTATACCTCAACATAAGTTAATGACCATAAGCTGAACCGGGGAAAATGCCTAACAACTGTATGTAACAACAACTGCAGTAGCACACTATGCGGTCCATCCTCAACATTTCTTGTCATTCTCTCACCATATTTGCAGTATGAATCTTGAATCTCTTCAAATGAAGAAAAGGGTACATCATGATACGACATGACATGACATGAGGAGCTACCTGTCAATCTAATAGTAAGATTTGTCTTGAGAAGCTTTGTAAACCTTACCCCCTAAAGATTCCATCTTTCTAGAAAACCCTTGCAAGAACATCTATTTCACTTGAACTCCTACTAAGTTATTATTATTATTATTATTTTACAAAGCAAATTCTCACAAAACTGAGAAATGATAAATGCATCTTCGGAGGAGAGTTTGAAAAATGAAAAATAAGGAGAGATGAGAAAGAAAAAATATATGACTCGATGAGAAACTTGTAACATTTTCAATGTGTCATAGGCTGAAAATAAAGTACATCACAGGCAGGTTTTGGAAGGAGGAGGGAGTTAATGTTTATAGATGTTTTAGTTTGTTTTTGTAATATTTCATACACAAGGCAGCTGAGGATCTGTTTTTTTCCTCTTTTTAACCAAAACATCAAACTTCTATTTGCATCGAGCCACAGTGTAAAATATCCCACAAAGGGCACTCTTGCCTTTTGTATATGTTGTGACTTATAAATCCTCAGCTTGAAGTTACTTGCATGTAGACATTCTTTATGTTGGCATCTGTTTTTTGAAATAAATTTCCCTCTTTGGAAGATGCCTCTGACTGTTTTGTATGGCATGATGGGATGCAATGAGAAGGTGGATACCCAGGATGGAGACGGAGGGCCTTCTCTGGAGTAAGAGACAACTCAGCCTAGGTATGATGTGTGAGAGAAAGAGGGTGAGGACAGCCTCTTCTTAACAGTTCACAGAGTATATTATAGATGAAGATAGTAGAGTTTTCAGTCTGGCAAGATCCTGCCTATAGGTGTGAAATAATAAAGAATTCAGCCAGTGGTGGGATTCAAATAATTTAACAACTGGTTCTCTGCCCTAATTTCTTCCAACAACCAGTTCACCAAATTGCTCAGAAAGTTAACAACCAGTTCTCCCAAACTGGTGTGATATATTGTGCAAACCTTTCACTACCCAACTAGATAACTTGATAAAGATGTTTGGTAATGTCTGCAAGCAGGCAACAAAGCTGAGTACCAAGAACTCTATAGTTCAGCTCTGAACAACAGATTATTCTCATCTACTAGATAGAACATGATACCGTATTTGTGAAAATTGAGTGGACTCCCAATTCCTGACATGATAGAAGTACTCCAGTATTTGAGGGGCTACCACAAAGAAGAGGGGGTCAAATTATTCTCCAAAGCACAATGGTTAGAAACTAATCAAAGGGATAAGCAACCTGGAATTAAGGAGAAACTTCCTAACAGTGAGGACAATTAGCCAGTGGAACATGTTAAGAGTTTGCAGCAGAAATTCAAGTCCAGAAAACACACAGATGACTGATTCAGCAGGATCATTAACTTCTTTATCAACATAATAATATGAGTAAAGTTTACAATACCATTTTAGCGCACAGTCGTGTCTGCCGTCCCTGTCCTATTGTCCCCAATTATTACTTCCTATTTCTTGTATTTAAACTTATGTTTATTCATGTTTCTGTTATATTGTAAGCTTTTGACAAATAAATAAATAAATAAATAAATAAAATAAACTTGTAGATTCTTTCAATGTAACATAAGCAAAAACACAAGCAGCAGCAGCAGCTCAGAGCAGATATCAGTTTCAGCAAATAAGCAAGTTAGTTTCACTTTCAATTCTCAGCAAAGCGCACAGAGCCAAACCACACCCAGGCCACCAGCTCCCATTGGCTGGTCTGTTGCCATGCTTACTTTGTTAACCATGTCTCTGCCAGTTAATGAATATATTCTGACAGAACACCTTGCCTCCAGAAATCTTGGGTGTTCCATCACTGGAAGTTTTTAAGAAGAGACTAGACAGTCACTTATCTGAAAGGTTCTCCTGCTTGAACAGGGAGTTGGACAAGATCCCTCCTAGCTCATTCATTCTGCTCATTAGCATCTTGATGAATCTGAAGGCTTCAAGGATGGGAAAAAGGGAGTATTATATGTCTAATTTGCAACTGTCCTACTGGCAGGCACCAGTCATGGGAACAGTGAGTTATCACTGTTTTCCTTTTCACAGGGAGCTACAATGTCTTTACAGCTGAGCTTTCTCTGTTAAAAAGAAAAAGAAAAAAGACAACATCTTTAATTCATACTGAATTCATTCCTCTGTAACACCAGCAAGTGAAAACTCATAACCGTACAAATGTAAACAAGACTTGTCTTCTTTTTGACTGACACGCAGGAGAAAAAGTGGCAATAATATTAAAGGACATAAAGAATGTCATTGAAATAGTTGCTAGAAGGGAAATATTACTCTCCTGATTTTTTTTATCCCCAGCCATTCTGCCTGCAATTTTCTGAAGGCTGGTTGAATTGTTTTTACTACAAGGAATCAACAGCTCTTCATGTTTTTTTAAAGAAACTTTGAAATTGATTTTCTTGCTGCTATCTACTTCTAGCACAAACCATTTGGTTTAACTCCGTTACAGTAGGGGGTAGACTGTAGCAAATTGTTGAGGAATATTTGCCAGTTACTTAGTAGGGTCAAGAGATTGAAGAAGACAAGAAGCTGTAGGGCAATTCTACTTTAGACCTGAAAAATACTTAAGGCCTGGGGTCTTTCTCTCCAAAAAGCTATTGACTATCTGACATATTGTCCTCTCGGACACTTGGAATATTCTTGGAGGAGATGAACAGGCTGAGGTGGAAGGTGGCATTAAACATGTCATTTGGTTGAAATATGTGTTTTCCTACAAGAGACCCAAGTCCAGCCTCCTGTGAATTCTGTTGCACCTATCTAATTCCATTTTAGCTTTGACTGGTAGTGGACCAGAATCTTGTATATAAGTAGCAATAACAAACTTTCAATGCTTTGAACTCAGCAAGTGTTCCTGGTTCTTTTTGTCTGAGAATTATATGCCTTCAATCAATCCATCCATTTACCAATTAATCAACCAAAGCCTGTTCTTTGATATCAAACATATGCAGGAAACACACAACAATAGTAATGGGAGACTTCAATTATCCTTATATCAATTGGAAAACTAATTCTACACCAAGTGAGAAATCAAATAAGTTCCTAACCAACCTAGCTGACAACTTTGTTGTCCAAAAGGTAGAGGGTGAAACTATAGGGACAGCCATACTGGACTTAATTCTTACAAACAGAGAAGAAGTGGTAGAGGGAATTGAAACTACAGGAACCTTGGGTGAGAGTGACCATGTCGTACTAGAATTCAACATAACACAAACACAAGCAACAGAACATAATGACACCAGAGTCTTGGATTTCAATAAACTCAGAGCTGATCTCAATAAACTCAGAGAGAACTTGGGAAAGATTCCATGGATGAAAATCCTAAAGGGGAAAACAACTCAAGAATCTTGGGAAACTCTAATAAGTATGATCATAGAAGCCCAGACCAGCACAATACCACTGAGAAAGAAAAACAAGAAATCCAAGAAGAAACCAGCATGGCTGCACAAAGATCTCTCTGGCAAATTGAAAGAAAAAAAGGACAAGTACAAAAAATGGAAAGAAGGACATACAACTAAGGAAGAATATCAGCAGATAGCCAGAATCTGCAAAGACGAAGTCAGGATAGCAAAGGCTCAGAATGAACAAAGACTTGCAACAAAAGTCAAAGATAATTAAAAAAAAGTTTCTTCCAACATATAAATAACAAGAAAAAAATCAAGGAAACAGTTGGTCCACTAAAGAGAGAAGATGGCAAGGAAGTAACAGGCAACAGAGAGAAAGCAGAACTGCTTAACTTATTCTTTGCATCCGTCTTCACACAAAAAGAAGCTATAGTTCAACCCACCAAAAACATAACTGTAAAAGACAGACCAGAAATAAAAGTTAAAATAAGCAAACAAATAGTAAGAGAACACCTGTCTGATCTTGATGAAAACAAATCACCGGGGCCTGATGGATTACACCCCAGAGTTTTAAAGGAGCTGGCAGAGGTCATCTCAGAACCACTGCACCATATCTTTCAAAAATCCTGGAGCACCGGGGAACTACCAGAGGACTGGAAAAGAGCTGATGTGGTTCCCATCTTCAAAAAAGGGAAAAAAAACAGACCCAGGAAACTATAGACCAATCATCCTAACATCAATACCTGGGAAGATACTGGAAAATATAATAAAAAAACAGATCTGCCAACATCTAGAAACAACTAAAGTAATAACTAGCAGTCAGCACGGGTTTGTTAAGAACAGATCATGCCAAACCAATCTTATTTCATTTTTCAACACAGTGACTAAATTAGTAGACCAGCAAAATATTGTGGACATAATATATTTAGATTTCAGCAAGGCATTCGACAAAGTAGACCACAACCTACTTCTTAGTAAGCTAGAAAAAAAGTGGAATAGATAGGATCCAAATGGATCTTGACAGACTAAAACACTGGGCCGTATCTAACAAAATGAAATTCAATGTAGAGAAAAGTAAAGTCCTACACTTGGGCAAGAAAAAACAAAAGTACACATATAGACTAGGTGAAACCAGGGTCAATAGCAGTAACTGTGAGAGGGATCTTGGAGTCTTAGTGGACAACCAGCTAAATATGAGCCAGCATTGTGCAGCAGCAGCCAAAAAGACTAATGCAATCCTAAGTTGTATTAACAGAGGGCTACAATCAAGATCAAGGGAAGTACTAATACCACTCTATAAAGCCTTAGTAATACCACACTTAGAGTACTGCATCCAGTTTTGGTCACCACACTATACAAAAGATGTTGAGACTCTAGAAAAAGTAGAGAGAAGAGCAACCAGAATGATTAGGGGACTGGAGTATAAAACATATGAGGAATGGTTACAGGAACTGGGCTTGGCTAGTCTGGTGAAGAGAAGGACCGGGAGAGACATGAGACCAGTCTTCCAATATTTGAGGGGTTGCCACAGAGAGGAGGAAGGGGTCAAGCTATTTTCCAAGGCACCCGAAGGCCAGACAAGGAATAATGGATGGAAACTGAACAAGGAGAGATTTAACCTGGAAATAAGGAGAAACTTTCTGACAGTGAGAACAATCAACCAATGGAACAGCTTGCCCTTGGAAATTGTGGGAGCTTCATCCTTGGAGACTTTCAAGAAGAGATTGGACCGCCATTTGTCAGAAATGATGTAGGGTCTCCCGCTTGGGTGGCTGGTTGGACTAGATGACCTACAAGGTCCCTTCCAACTCTAATTATCTGTTATCTGTTATCATTTCCCTGAATTTGTCTCCGTTAAATCGTTAGAACCAACTCCCAACCAGCTTCCCTCTTCCCAGAATTATCCTAATAAGTATCCTTAATACCTGTGATACCTCAGCGGCATCACAGAGAAGGGAACTCTACTGACCACTGACCTTATTTCAGATGAGCAAAACAAATCTCCATTATGGTCACACACAAGTGAGGAGCAGGGGATACAAAAAGTATCTTTGTTAAAAAAAGAAAACAAAAATTACACAAAATTAAAAATATTTAAATTTTATACACACACATGCACACATACACTTTATGTATGCATGTAGTTCTATGAATGTCTCTATACACACACACAGTGTGTATTTGTATGTATGTATGTATATATGTAGGTAGGTAGGTAGGTAGGTAGGTAGGTAGGTAGGTGAGTGGGTGGGAAGGAAGGGAGTGAGAGAGAAAGGAAGGAAGGAAGGAGGGAGGAAGTTAAATGAAGGGAAGAGAGGGAAGGGGAAGGGAAGGAAGGAAGAGAGGAAAATGAAGGGAAGAGAGGAAAGGGGAAGGGGAAGGGAAGGAGGGAGGGATGTGTAAAGTATAGTTATATATAGCTCAAATATAGTTATGCCAAGAAATTCTTCCAAATCACAGAATAAATTCACCAGGCAGCTAATTCTCCAGGCATGATATAAAATAAAGATAACTTTTGTTTACTATGATAAAATGATAATCACCCAGCAAATATTGTTTGGGGATCGAGAACTGCCTCTAAATGGCAAGACCTCTCTCCCAACGCTGGGATTCCATATCCTTTTGTGTCCTTCGCAATTTAACTGCTTGACAACATCAGTCAGCTGTTAGTAACAAGCATAAAGTATTGATTACTGCTGAATGCCCTAATGACTAGAGAGTGGGACACCGAGCTGTAAACATGGAGTTTTCTGATTCCAAGTGAAATTATAGTTTGCCCTATGAAATTGCACAATAAGTCAGTGAACAAATCAGCCAATATGGGGCGCTGAGGTCGCTGCAGTAATACTGACATATGACAATAATGAGAACTCGAAATACTGAGCTCATGCTATATTGAGACTCTCTCTCTCTCTCTCTCTCTCTCTCTCTCTTTTAAACCTGAATCGTTCCTATGGTGAGAGATTACAGGTCTGTGCACTGGATTATGAACCACACTGGAGATGCTAATGAATAATACTAGATATCTAATATCAGTAAGAATAAAGTTAGCTTGCATTCTTTTCTTTTAAATATACTTTTATTGTTTACAACTATAAATACAAAATACAGTGCAGTCATTTTGGCGTTACTTTGCCATACATACCAAAGGTGTCACCAAACCCATTAATGTTTCTATTATTGGTACAATATTTACATTTTGCTTCCAATCCTCCTAGCTGTTTCTGTTCCGACCTTCCCCTCTTTTTTTTTGTTGCAGCCACAGATATAACTTGTTCCAAGTATCGTAATTTTCTGAATCCCCCTTATTTTTCATTTCTAAAATTAGTTTCATTCTTTAAAACCATTTCTCTTTCATTGGGTTTATTGACTGCTAGCCTTTTCCCCGCAGGTTCTTTAACACTAGGATCTTCTCTATGTTCTAGAGCAGGGGTGTCAAACTCAAGGTAAACTGCTCCAAACACGATTGCAGAAAATACGACTTCAGCAACAGAGTGGTCAACACCTGGAACTCCCTTCCCGACTCCATTGTTACAGCCTCAACCCCTCACAGCTTCAACCTCAAACTGTCTACCGTGGACTTCACCCCATTCCTAAGAGGTCCTTAAAGGAGGCATACATAAACACAGCAGCGTGCCTACCATCCCTGTCTTACTGTCCCCATTTATCTGTATTTATTCCCTTTGTTTATGTTCATACCTATACTTGTTATCTTGTACATGTTTGAGAGAGAAATAAATAAATAAAATAAATCTGGCCCACCGGGTGCTTAGATCTGGGCCAGGGGCTGCTCTGGAAACAGTGAAGGACTGGCCCCATGGCTCGGGGTGGGCTCCATTTTTCCTGGCAGAGGGCTAGCAAAACAAACTAAAAGCAAAACAAAAGGAGAAATGTTTCCCCTTTTGCATCTGAGCATGCAAGAAGGGGCAGGAAAGGAGAAAGGGAAAGAGGGAAGACAAAGAAAAAGAAGGGAAGATGGGAAGAGAGCAAGGAAGGAAAAAGAAGGGAAGAGGGGAAGGGAAAAGAAAGAAGAATGAAGAGGGAAGGAAAAAGAAGAGAAGGAAGGAAGGAGATTATAATGAGAAGAAGGAAGGAAGGAGGTGATAATGAGAGAGAAGGAGGGTCTGAGGGAAGTCCTGCCTTAGCACTTGGCCATCACAGGTGCCCCCGACACGAGTGACATCAAGCTGGCCATGCCACCCACCCCACCCCAAGGTCAAACACAACCCTGATGTGGCCTTCAATGAGACTTTGGCTATCAACAATGCAATTCCTTGTATGCATAAGAATCCACCACAATGCTAAGCATCTCTCGGAACCCAAATGAATACTTTAATTTAAGAACCACCCTCAACATTATTTCTAAGGCTCAGTTTTCTCTAACGTAGCATCACCAACTTCCAGCTGTCATTAAAGCTCACAGTTCATGTTGGAGCAGAGCATCCTGGGAAAGCTTGAGAAGTCATCTCTGAGCACCAAATAGTCCTCAACACACAACCACAAATGGGACTGGAATTTTGACTGCTAAGTGATACAATTGTTAAGCAAGTTGTCACGTGGCCATATTTACTGCAGTAGTTGGGCAAATCACATGGCTGTTCAATGAATCGCTTGGTCATTAAACAATTTCAGCTTCCCCAACTGGCTTTGAAGTCAATCAGATGATCACGAATTGCAATCATGTGACTGCAAGGTGCCACAATTATCAAAGATGCAAGCTGGTGACCAAGTGCCCACATTGTGATCATGTGAACATTTGGATGTTATGATGTCATAACTTTGAGGATGTGCTTTTTCCAACGCTGTAATAACTTCAAACCATCATTAAACAGTTCATAACTCAAGGACTGCCTATATAGAGATCCATAACCTCACTTGTTGTGAGACAAAGGGACAGCTTCATGTATGAAACTGTGACTTTTTGCTAAGATGTTTTGATAACATCTCCATTATATTTATATTTGTTTCGCAGAACCAGTAAAACATACATACACATACATAGACTTAGAGTTGAAATCTTGGACTGATTTTTTCTGGAGGATGATCTCAGATGACTATTCATCCATCACCTCTCAATCTGCACTAATTCAATATATTACTATAGTCTAACAGAATGCAGTTAGAAAGGAAATGCATGCTAACTCTTCCCTCCTTAATGGAAGATCAGGATAATTGTAGAAATGCAGCCGGATATAAAAGCAATGAATGAAAGAATCAACTTCAGTTTATTGTCTAGGTTTTGGACACCTTCATTCTATATACAATTTAAACCAAATTCTTTGTTAGCTGAGTGACCAATAACAATAGAACCAGGGGTGGGATTCAAATTTTTTAACAACCAGTTCTGTGGGCATGGCTTAGTTAGTGGGTGTGGCTTGGTGGTCATGTTATTGGCTGGGCGTGGCCAACTCAATATCACTCACATCAAGGCACGCATCTCCTCGCCTGGCCTCTCATGACTGTGGGGATGCTGCAACAGTCGTAAATGTGAAAAATGGTCATGTCACTTTTTTCAGTGCCATTGTCACTTTGAATGGTCAGTGCCATTGTCACTTTGAATGGTCACACAAGTAAAGTACCAGCAAAGGAGGGGAAAAATCCTCCAGAGAAGTTCCAGAGACAGGAAGTCTAGTCTTGCCAAGAATGCAATAAGGGTTAACAGAGAGGCAATTTCTGTAAGCAACCCCAGAATGTTTCCTTCCTGCCTTCCTTACAGGATTAGGCCAGTAATTTCCTCTAACAAACGGTTCTCTGAACTGCTTAGAATATTAACAACCGGTTCTAGCGAATAAGTACAAACTGGTAGAATCCCACCCCTGAATAGAACCTTTGAGTGAATACATCCACCTTGTCCTGCATGAAGGAATTTCTACCTCTGATGTATCCTTCTGATGGCTAAAAATAGCAACATAAAAACCTTCACATGGAATATTTCATATTTTTGTTCATATGCCGTAGCATTAACAATTCTTAATAGGAGAATTTTTCTTCAGCAATCTCTACATATTAATATATTTGACTCAACTCACAAAAAACAAGCAGAGCATTGTGCTATTAACATTCCAAATATAGCACTATGAAGCATTCTAAAAACATAATTTGGAATTGTTTTCCCTTCCTTCCCTTTTAAGAGAACAAGCAACTAACTGAGCTAATGAGAATTGTCATTATTACATTGAGATGAAAGAGTTCCATGGCAAGCACCCTCCTTTGATCTGAAAACCAGAAGTTATAGAAAATTGGAATTTATTGCAAAAGGCAACATTTAAGAGTAAAAGAAAACCAAATAAGCAAACTTAATTAGATGCTTTATGTTTTCTTCTTGTTTTTCTGCAGGACAACCAAATACTGTTTTTGTTAAGAATGGGAAGGAGACACCAAAACAACAGTCAAGATAAACACACATATTATACTTTAAGACAACCCAATGCAATCAAATGTGTAAAATGAAGGTCTATTACCAAATGGTACAGCTTGTACAATAATAACCATTATCTCCTTCACATGAGTCACTTTGCACAAAACGTAAACAAGAACGTTCACTCGATAATAATGTCCTTTAGTCCATTTTAATAGATGGGTGTTTTTTTGTTTTAATAATCAATGCAATGTTTTAAAAATAATTCTGGAAACCCATGGAGCAAATAACCACAAGATGTCACTCTTGCAGCAAACACATTCAAACTTTGCTGTGACTCTCTGAATTTGGGGTGGGAGAGAAAGAGAAAGCAACAACTTGATCCAATTATTATCAAATGTCAATTATTTTGATCACAAACCATCATACGGACTCTCCTGTTTAAGTCCCATTGATTTCATATATTAATCTCTCCCATTAAGTTTCATAAGCTAAAACCTTGTGCTAGCAATAAACGAAAACACACGGTGCTGTCAAGAGTCCCAAATGCATTATGAAGGTAATATTGTAATAAGTAGCAGAGCACTTTTGCTATCATTGGAATATTACAGAGTATATTATAATAATTTGCCCATCCGCTGATCTAGTTACGCAGCACCAGATGTTGAAACCCCCAGTTCCTGTGCATCATAAAACCATCAGTTTATTATAGCATTTAACAGAAGTCAGGAACAATGATTACTTGATTTTATATTAAAAAGAATAGGAAGGGAAGAAATTATATCTTAAATATATCTTTAATATATCTTCTATTAACATTTTCCAGTGGGTAGATGACATTGATATGAAATACTGTTTATTCAGTGAGTGACCAGCGAAATGCAACACATTATTTTTGATATAGAGAACAGCTGAGCATTAGGCAGAAGGTTAATTATAACATGCCATTTTTAAGTGTGATTTGTTTTACTTCCCTTTGTTTTAAGTTATTGGATAATTATATGATATCTACCATGCTCATCAGCAAAAGTCATTTGTTGCTATAAACACGGATTGGACCAAAAACATTTCCTTGTTTGCTTTAAACTTTGACTTGCTTCACATGTTAAAGGAATGAGAGCATTCGGTCAATGAAATATTTATTTATGGTCATAGACCAGCATAAGTACATTTTTTAAATGTTGGTTTACTTTCCTACAGGAATACATCCACTGTATCTTATCCAACCACAAAGATCATCCAGAGGATTTGCCTTTAATATGAAGGCACAATTGAGTCCGAAATTTCTGTTGCTAAGTGAGACATTTGTTAAGTGAGCTTTGCTCCATTTTACGACCTTTCTTGCCACATTTGTTAAGTGAATCACTGCAGTTCTGAAGTTAGTAACATGGTTGTTAAGTAAATCTGGCTCCCACATGGACTTTGCTTGTCAGCATGTCGCAAAACGGGATTACATCATAAATACGAAACAATTGCCAAGCATCTGAACTTTGATCACAGTGCTGTTGCTAACTTCAAACGGTCACTAAAAGAACTGCGCTCTCTGTGTGTGCGTGTGTATGTAAATATGTGTATGTATATGTATGTATGTATATATGTATATGTATATAGGTGTATATATATATATATATATATATATATATATATATATATATATATATATATATATATATATATATATATATACACACACACACACACACACACACACACACACACACACACACACACACACACACACACGATGCCTGTGCTGTATCTTACTGATTTTGTCCATTGTACCTCTCATGTAGGGCAGGACAGCTGTTCCATAGGTCTGTTCATCTTCTAGGTCTTTATTGTGCCTCAGTGTGTTTTTGTGCATCAGACCCGTGATTTTGCTTTTGTGGAAGACGTTGGCTGTCAGTACTTTGGTCAGGGTGCATAGTTCAGTCTTTATATGTGCCTTGTCTGCCTGGTGTTTGGTTCTGGCAATTTGTGTTTTGGCCACAGAGTTTATCGGTGCTGGGTGGTGGTGGGATTGGGCCTTGAGATAGTGGTTGGTATGTGTTTTCTTCTGGTATATGGTGTGTCCTAGTGTGCCATCTGTTTTTTTTTTTTTTTTTTTGTAGATTAGTACATATAGGAATGATAGGTGGTTGGTTGTTTCCGTTTCCATGGTGAATTTGATTTTGGGGTGTGTGCTGTTTAGGTGTGTTAAAAATTGTTTAGGTTTTCTTTTCCATGGGGCCAAATAACAAATGTGTCATCAATGTATCTTAGCCACAGTTTGGGTTTGTGGGTGGCATTTGCCAGGGCTCTGGATTCGAATTCTTCCACGAACAAGTTTGCAATAATGAGTGACAGTGGTGATCCCATGGGGGCTCCTTCAATCTGCTAGTATTTTTGTCCTTTGTATATGAAATATGTGTTGGTTAAGCAGTGTTCTGCTAGTTCTATGAGGTGTTTGGGTGCTTGGTATTTGTTTTTGATGATTTCTAGGGTTTCTTTCACAGGGACTTGAGTCAATAGTGGAACCACGTCAAAACTTACAAGCAGATCTTTTTGTTCCACGTGTAGGTCTTTGATCATTTCCAAGAGATGGTATGAGTTTTGTACATGTACATTGAATCTCTACTCATTCAGTTTCCATCCATTATTCCTTTTCTGGCCTTCGGGTGCCTTGGGAAATAGCTTGAGCCCTTCCTCTTTGTGGCAGCCCCTCCTTCTCTTCCCTAGACTAGCCAGGCCCAGTTCCTGCAACCGTTCATCATATGTTTTAGCCTCCAGTCTCCTAATCATCTTGGTTGCTCTTCTCTGCACTCTTTCCAGAGTCTCAACATCTTTTTTATAGTGTGGTGACCACGACTGAATGCAGTACTCTAGGTGTGGCCTTACTAAACCAGTGATAAGTCAAGGACTACCTGTACGCATTAGAGTTTCTGAGAATAAAGTTTTGTCTGTCAGGCACAGAAAGACCACCTCCATACGTGAAGGTCCAATTAAACTGACTTATTGCTAATTACACCTATGCATAGGAATCTTCCCAAGTAACAGTCATCATCTGCTAGGAGTTAGATAAGGGTCAACAGAATTCAAGGGAGGTTGGACTTAGTTGGCTTGTGGCTATGTAGGGGTTCTAAGCTGATCTCTCTTTTGATTCTACCTCCCTGGCTCTGCCATTCCTTTTCCTATATGTTTCAAGTATGTGTATCTTGGTGGTGTTTTTAAGGTTGTTTTACTGGTGGTAAATCCTACTTTCTCTGATAGATCCTTTAATCATCTTGAAGCCTTCCTGGATGGCCATTGTTTTTCCAATATGAAAAAAATGCCCCCCTGAAGTACTTTCTTTCAGATTTATGGAAGTATAGAAATTCAAACATTTGGAGAGATGATAGCCCAATGAACATCATGGAGTTCTCAGATCTCTCTTGGTCAGTTGTTGCCCCAAAGAATTGCAAAACCACCATGGACACCCCCATCCTGAAATTATCTTATCTTTCTAAATATATTACAAAGGGATGGTTTTAATTCAATGGGTGGGGACTTACACACACACACACACACACACACACACACACACACACACACACACAGAGGAAACATAAAATTAGGCACTGGATAAAGAAGTTTCAAATGTTTCATGGTTAGGACTCGGGATATCACTGATGGAAAATTAACCACAAAACAGATTAAATTGTTTTTAAGTGTAAAGAAAATCATTTTAAAGGTCTGAAATTGAATGCAAGATCTCCACTCTTTTGTTATTGAAAGTTACCATTAAAAAGGAAAAAGGACTTCTGAAAAATATATATTTTATCTTTCCATCATTTCCTTTTCTTTTCTTTTTTCCTTTATTGCTTACTCATTTCCTCTTTATATTTTTTAATATATATTATTTATATTATAAAATATTTATATATTTTAAAAACAGTGTGGTTGCTGTTTTCCTGCATACATATCAGTAGCAATTAACAAACTCAATTTGAAAGACTCAGATTTAAACAGCAGCTCAGTTTTTGTTTTTACTGGATACCCTAATATCAGCTCCAATGATTTCACCTGATTGCTAGAAAGAGAATTCATTAGGCATATCCAGATCCAATTGTTTTATTAATTACATGGTCAGAAATAAAATAACCATCAATTTGAACATGAAAAAGCACAGGCCAGAACTGCTGAGTCTGGGATTGGGAATGGACTATTGAACGAGGCCAAAAGCAGAATTAATACGGTTCATCATGATTTATAAATACATTTAAGGGGACTAACACACTAAATTGAGCCCAGGGACTGTTTTAGGGTATGTAAATGGAGTAGAAAAGATTTTAGAAAATCATAAGGGTAGTTATGCAATAAAAACTTCTTTAAGTCTATAAAAAGAAAGTGCCAACCTTGTAATATTCACATTAAGGGTTTGCAATATCAAAACAAGGGGTGGGCAACATTATGCCAAGATCTGTATTCTAGTTTCTTAAACGTTGTTGTTGTTCTTGTTATCTCTTTTATTCATTAAACATGAAACTCGGTCAACTGAACATTTAAATATTTATCACAAATATTGATTGGTGCTGATGGTTGATGGTTGCCAGGATCCTAGGTATCAACCAAATATCTTCTTAAAATGTATGATGTTCCAAGTATTATTGTTATTGTTGTTGTTTTTATTGATTGTGATTGTTATGATTGTTGTTATGATGATGACTATTTATTATTATTATTATTATTATTATTATTATTATTATTATTATTATTATTATTATTATTATTATTATTATTATTATTATTATTATTATTATTATTATTATTATTATTATTATTATTATTATTATTATTACACTTATTGTTATTATTTTTCCCTCTGTGTGAAAGAGCCTAATTTATGGGGGGCACAAGGTATTTTAGATTTTGAATTTTTTTGTGTGTGTGTTTGGGAATGTATTTAAATGCGAAGTGCCTGGGAGAGCTACTTTCCTCTTCCTAGTTCCTACATATGCTCTTTGATCTCAGAAAGTGTCACAGGAGGAGTTACCCATGATATTTTCTTTTGGGATGTTGCAGGAATAGTAAAACCAAGAAGATTACAGAACGTGGATAAAAAGATTAGCCACTCACATTCCTGCCTTTATTTATTATATTATTATAAAAAAAGAAGAAGTTGAGACTCTGTAAAAAGTGGGTAGAAGAGCAACAAAGATAATTAGGGGACTGGAAGAATGGTGGCAAGAATTGGGTAGTGAAAAGTAGGACGGGAGGGGGACATGATAGCAGTGTTACAATATTTTTATTTATTTATTTATTTTGTCAAAAGCTTACAATATAACAGAAACAAGAATAAACATAAGTTTAAATACAAAAAATAGGAACTAATAATTGGGGCCAATAGGACAGGGACGGTAGGCATGATTGTGCGCTTATGCACGTCCCCTTACAGACCTCTTAGAAATGGGGTGAGGTCAACAGAGGTTAGTTTGAGAGAAAAGGAGAGGGGGTTTGAGCAGGTGACAACAGAATCAGGTAGTGAGTTCCAGACATGGACCACTCTGTTGCTGAAATCGTACTTTCTGCAATCAAGTTTGGAGTGGTTTACATTTGGGGCGCTGCCCCAAAGAAGAGGGAGTCAAGCTATTCTCCAAAGCACCCGAAGGCAGGACAAGAAGAAATGGGTGGAAACTCATCAAGGAGAGAAGCAACTTAGAACTAAGGAGGAATTTCCTGACCGTGAGAACAATAAACCAATAGAAGGGCTTTTGAATATGAGGCTTTCAAGAAGAGACTTGGACAGCCACTTGTCTGGAATGGTATAGGGTACCTTGCTTCAGCAGGGGGTTGGACTAGAAGACCTCCAAGGTCCCTTCCAATGCTGCTATTCTGATTTTCAACCATTCCTCTAGTGGCTATTCAAAGTTACAACATCTCTGAAAAAGTGACTTATGATCGTTTTTCACACTTATGACGGTTGCAGCATTCCTATGTTCATGTGATCAAAATTCTGATGCTTCGCAACTGGCTCATATTTATGACAGTTGCTGTGGATTTCTCAGGATTATGTCATCACCGTTTTTTGCAACCTTCCGGCAAGCAAAATTGATGGGGCAGCCACATTAACTTAAAATCTGAAACCTTAAAAACTGAACTACTGTATCTGTTTACTTAATAACTGTGGCAAGAAAGATTATAAAATGGGGCCAAACTCACTTAACAATGATCTTGCTTAGCCACAGAAAATTTGGGCTCAGTTGTGGTCATAAGTTGAGGAAAACATCAACCCAATTAGGTTCCATCCTCCCTTGCTCCATCACATTTCAAATGACACCAAAACAAGTGAAGCGATTTAAAAATGGTTCATGGGATGATTATCCAAGAGGGTAAAGTAGATTTTTAAGGGATTGTACAAACATTTAGTGCATCAAATGAGGAAAAGGCAAGAGGTAAAGCTACTTTTAAACTCCTATGGGCACTGGGAAATTAGTCTTAGAAAAATACCTGAAACAGTCTTTCTTTTTTCTAGCTTTCTAAGAATGACATCTTAAAACAACCATGTGACTTCAGCAAAAATGTTATTTATAGCAAGGCAGCCACAAACATTCAGAAGTTATACACAAAATGTTCTGACTGTGAATTTTAATACATCTTCTCAAATTAAAAATATGTGGTGCTAAAAGACAGCTATTCGAAAGCCTGACTAATGTACATTTTAACAAATCTTCTACGCTCCTTCTTTCCATACGTACAAAAGTGAAAAGCAGAAAGAAAAGAGACTTGGAATAATGAGAGATAAAAAGATGAAAGATTGCATGAATATTATCATCTAGCCCAATCTTCCTGTCACATTTGCCATCTGTAATGGCAGATTTATCTAATCCTTCTTTTTTTTTTTTTTTTAAAAAAAAGAGTTCTTTGCTAGAAAAAATAAAACAGAACAAACTGTAATTGTGAATGTACGGGATTAATGTAGTTTCAATTCTCTGGATTATTAGCTATAAGGCACTGATACGGTTTTCATATACCTCTTGTTAACATTTCATGGAAACCTTCCACAAACATACATTTGCTCTTGTTCCTAATTTTTTTCCCCTTCTCACAGAGACAGATGGCTTTACGTTGAAACATATGAAAATATTAAATACTTCATAAAGCTGTTCCTTGTTAGCAGGGGCTAGGAGTAATGCGTTTCTTGATGATTACTGTGTAAGAGACACATAATAAATTCTTTCTACTATCATGACATGGCTGTGATGGTAGTGTTGTGGTTCACCGGCAGCTGGTGCAGACGGCAGTGGAATCGGACAGTGGGGAAGAACGGGGACCAGTCTGGGAGTCTAGAGAGGACTCGGACAAAGGTCCTGTGTCTGATGCAGAGACGGGGCCAGGACCATCTGTGGTGCTGACTCCAGAGCCTCCAGAGTCTGGCAGCAGTGAGGCAGAGGAACAAGGGGAGCCTGTTCCCAGCGCGCGTGTGCGCAGAGCTGCTAGAAGGCAAGAGCAGTTGAGACAAAAGGGGCTACTTGGGAGTAAGGTTTGGAGGTGATTGCCCCTCCCATAAGGGATAAAAGTCAGGCCTAAATGACAAAACCTTTGCAGGAAGCAAAGTAGTTTCATTGGTTCGGAGTCATCCTTGAAGCTCTGTGTACTTTGGTTGGTTTTTTTCTTGTACTTCGGTTGGTTTCTTTTATAGTTAATTGGCTTCTTCTGCTTTTGGCAACATTCCACAGAACTTACCTTGAGAAACTGTTTAAGATTAGTTCCAGCTGGGAATGAAAGCAATTCCCAGCATTGCAATAAAATAGGTTTTGCTTTTAAAACAAGTTTGTGAATAATTATGATTTATGAAGCCTGGGTCAGAATGGACGTTGAAGCCCATCCACTTTAAAGTAAGGCAACTGGGGAATTCTGGGAGTTGTAATGTACCCATCTCAAAGCAAAACAACTGGGGAATTCTGGGAGTTGAAACCTATCCACTTTAAAGTAAGGCAACTGGGGAATTCTGGGAGTTGAAGCCCATCCACTTTAAAGCAAAGCAACTGGGGAATTCTGGGAGTTGAAGCCTATCCACTTTAATGTAAGGCAACTGGGGAAATCCGGGAGTTGTAGTGCAACATAATTCTGAGCTCCTTGCAAGATCTTGTTAGACATAAATATCTACATAGCAGGCTCTACTTTTCTACCTCATTTACACTTAAGAATGAAGGAAATCTCCTCCTGCCATTAAAAAAAAAACAGAAATCGGGGGAATGATCTTAAGATTTGTGGTTAAACATTGAGCAAAATAATCAAGGCTCTTTTTTATGTTTTATTTATTTGATTTGTCAAATACTTACAAGATAATAGGTATAAGCATAAACATGAGCATGAATACAGGAAATAGGTAAGAATAAACGGGCACAATAGGACAGGGACGGTAGGCACAATGGTGCACTTATGCACACCCTTAACAGGACTCTTAGGAACGGGGTGAGGTCAATAGTGGATAGTTTAAGGGTAAAGGAGTGGGGGTTTGAGGCTGCTACCAATAAAACTGGTAAGGAGAAAAGAACAGACAGGAAGGCAGGCAAAGGAGTGCAATTATCGCTAAATACGAAAAAGAAAATGTTCAGATCCTAGAAAATGTGTAGAGAAGAGAAACAAAGTTGATATTGGAGGTTAAACCATATGAAGAACAGTTGACAAACTAGTTAAGTCTAGTGACTCTATCGAAGAGAAGGACTAGGGCAGGGATCCCCAACCTTTTCGACGCCGCGGCCCGGTTCTGGCGTCAGCTGGGCGCGCTGCCCGGTTCCGGCGCCAGCTGGGCGCCGCCATTTTTTTACGAAAAATCACTTCCGGTGACGTCACGGAGCGATTTTCGTCCAAAAAGCGGCGCCAGCGCTTCGGTGAGCTTTTTCGGGTAGAAATGGCTTTCTACCGGAAAAGCTCACTGAGCGCTGGCGCCACCATCTTTTTGACGAAAAATTGCTTTTTTTACCAAAAAGATGGCGGCGCCAGCAACCAGCGGCCCGGTAAGGCTTGTTCCGCTGGCCGGTACGGTCCGCTGACCGGCGGTTGGGGACCCTGGACTAGGGGTCACATGATAGCTGCCTTCGGATTTATTATAGAATTCTTTTTTGGCCAAATGTGATTGGACACACAAGGAATGTGTCTTGGTGTAAATGCTCTCAGTATACATAAAAAGAAAAGATACATTCATCAAGAGTCGAGAATCATAAGGTATGACACTTAATGATAGTCATAGGGTATAATAAGCAATCAAATCATACTTGGGAACAGTCCATATAGATTGTAAGGATACAAGTGACAAAGTTACAGTCATACAGTCACAAGTGGGAGGGGATGGGTGATAAGGAGTGATGAGAAGATTAACAGTAATAGTAGTGCAGACTTTGTAAATAGTTGGGCAGTGCTGAGGGAATTATCTGTTAAGTAGAGAAATGGCTTTCGAGAAAAAAACTGTTCTTGTGTCTAGTTGTTCTGGTGTGCAGGGCTCTATAGCCTCGTTTTGAGGGAAGGAGTTGAAACAGTTTATGTCCAGGATGTGAGGGGTCTGTAGATATTTTCACAGCCCTCTTTTTGACTCGTGCAGTATGCAGGTCCTCCATGGAAGGCAGGTTGGTAGTAATTGTTTTTTTCTGCAGTCCTAATTATCCTCTAATGACGAAGGAGAAAGTCTAAAATCAGTCTTCTGATATAGCTGCCTTCTGATATTTGAGGGGCTGTCATAGAGAAGATGGGGTCACCCTATTCTCCAAAGCACGTGAGGGCCAGGACAAGAAGTAATATGTAGAAGATCATTAAAAAGAGATCCAACCAAGAACTAAGGAGAAATTAACCATAAGTGAAACAATTAAACAGTGTAACAACTTACTTAAGGAGGTATCTATATGGGTCTTTTATTTACTTTATTTATCAAATTTATTTATTTATTATTTTTTATATACTGCACTTCTCACAATCCAGAATGATTTATTGAACAGCTTACAACACACACACACACACACAAATACAAACACACACACACACACACACACACACACACAGTGCCTTTCTGCTTTAAGGTCTGCCTTTACTTCCTTACTTTCTAAACAGTTTTTCTCCTTTCACTTCCCTTTCCCTATGGTGACCAAAAATCCATCCAGATGTAGAGACTCTGGAAAGAGTGCACAAAAGTGCAACAAAAGACCAACAAAGGTGATTAGGGGACTGGAGGCTAAAACATATGAAGAGAAGTTGCAGGAATTTGATTTGTCCAGTTTGGCGAAAAGAAGGACCGGGGTGGTGGTGGGGGCATGAAAAGTAGCATTCCAGTGTTTGAGGGGCTGTCACAAAGAAGAGGTCAACTTATTCTCCAATGCACCAGAAGGCAAAAGAAGAAACAATGGATGGAAATTAATCAAGGAGAGAAGCAACTTAGGATAAATTTCCAAACAATGAGAACAATTAACAGTGGAACAGCTTCCTTTCAGAACTTGTGGGTGCTCCATCACTGGAGGCTTTTAAGAAGAAACTGGACAGCCACTTGTCTGGAATGATATAAGAAATCTTGCTTGAACAAAGGGTTGGACTAAAAGACCTCCAAGATCCCTACCAACCTTATTATTCTGTTATTTCATCTTTATATTGTTTTTTTTTTCACCCATCTTTTTTCTGAGAGAATGTATTTTAAAAACAATTTTAATCAGTATTTTTTTTAAATTAAATTCAGTTTGTTCAGCCTCTGATCTTTTACTTTTTGGACTTTGACTTCTGGCAGGCATATTTAAGCATAATCATATCAAGGAATCAGAGCAGAGACACATAAAGTCCACTGAAGAAACTAGCTAGTTCTTATTTTCTGGTTAAATGAGTCATATGTAGCCTTAGTACAGTTCTTTTGTAAGCATTGCTTAACATTTTTGGGTTTGCACCATAATATTTTTTTTCAGACATACACATATGTGTGACACATTTTGAGGGAGGAAAAGGAGATTTCCAGAAGTGGCTGCAGTTATTACAGATTGACTGGGACTGGCAGGAGTGTTATTGGTGTTGAGAGCTCTGTTTTCTATCTACCCTTCCATAGGAGGGTCATCTTAAATCCAGAGATATTTGGGTAAATGTGGCACTTGATTTATGCCTGAACAAATAAATACAAGATTTTTGTCCCTGTTCAAGGGTCCTTGTTTTCTGTCTACTCTTCCTTAGGGAGGGTCATCTTAAATCCAGAAATATATTTCCTTTGGGCAAATGTGATATTTGATTTATGCATGACTAAAATGTCTAGGCTTCTATGAAAAGCAATTGCTATGTTTGAGCTTTGGAGAAGGAAAGAAAATTTTGCAACTGGAAGTGATTTGCTATTTCATGCCAAAGCATCACATAAACTGAAAATACAAGTTGGTTCTGGTAGGATAATAGAATATGTTATCAATGTGAGGTGAACCAATGATGGAGGAATGAAAATCATTTTGGTTTGGCTTTTCTGACAATTCTTTCCCTTGTCCTGCTATGGTGGACTAACGAATACAATATCAGTTCTTATCACGCCTCCCTCTTAAAACACTGCCATTTCTTAGAACTGAGAAAAACAGAATTGGGGGGGACCTTTGATTAACAGATTGACAGAGTTGGAAGGGGCCTTGCAGGTCATCTAGTCCAACCCCCTGCCCAAGCAGGAGACCCTACATCATTTCTGACAGGGGGCAGTCTAGTCTCTTCTTGAAAGCCCCCAGTGTTCAAGTCTGAATTGCGTTGAATTTCATTTTGTTAGATAGGGCCCAGTGTTCAAGTCTGTCAAGATCTATCTGGATCTTCAGCTTATCATCTAGAGTGTTGAAAAGTTTCCATAGCCAATTCATTATGAAAAAAAATTACCAGAACACCATATGGGTTATTTTAGGGGAAATGGAGGTTTATACCTGTCACCCTAAATTGTTTAAAAACTTGGTCAAACAGGATTATGATAAAGATACAGGTAGCCCTTCACCTACAACCCCAACTGGGACTGGAATTTTAGTTGCTAAGCAATGTAGTCATTAAGTGAGTCATCATATTGACTCACTTAATGACTGCATTTTCATTATAATTAGAACTGCAGAAAAAACAATTGCTACTAACCTGCCTTCCATTGAGGATCTGTGTACTGCACGAGTCAAAAAGAGGGCTGTGAAAATATCTACAGGCCCCTCACATCCTGGACATAAATTATTTCAACTTCTGCCCTCAAAATGACGCTATAGAGCACTGCACACCAGAACAACTAGACACAAGGGCAGTTTCCCCCCTGAATCCCATCATTCTGCTAAACAACTAATTCCCACAAAACTGTCTAACTATTTAGTAAGGCTGCATTACTATTATTCTTCTCATACTTCCTATTACCTATCTCCTCCCACTTATGATTATAACCTCATTGCTTGTATCTTTACAATTTATATTGTTCTATTTCGTTTCCTAGTATGATTTGATTGCTTATTTAGTATCCTATGATTATCATTAAGTGTTCCTTATGACTCTTGATGAATGTACTTTTTATGTACACTTTTATGTTCGCTTATTCACCGAACACAAATTCCTTATATGCCCAATCACACTTGGCCAATAAAGAATTCTACTCTATTCTATTTGACCAGACCTGTTTTTATGATCATTTTTTACTGTGGTCATTAAGCAAATCATGTGGTCATTAAGCGATCCCATTGAGTTTGCTTTATTTTGGAAGGAAGTTTGCAACCTTCCTTCCAAAAGAAATTGCAATCAGGTGACAACCAGTTGCTGCATTGTGATCACTCTGAATTGTGATCACTTGACCATGGGGGTGATGTGATGGTCATAACTACAAGGACACATCACAAGCCACAATTTCAGAGACTGTCATAATGTTGAACCTTCATTAAATGAAGAGTCGCAAGTGAAGGGCTATCTATAGTGCCAATGAGGACAATGATGAACTTACGTTCGATACCTTCTTATATATGATGTGAATAATAAATTGCACTCCCTTTCTGGTTTAAAATAGGTACAGGAAAATATAGGACACAGGACTGGTAAAGGTGTGAAAAAATGGGAGATAACAAGCCTTCTGCTTCAGGTAATGTCATGTCCTTGTCAGAATCTGAATCCGAGGAGGAAGATGAACAGCTGTCAGGGAGTGGGAGTGTGGCTCCATTGGCTCTGGAGGAAACTGGGGAAGGAGAAAGTCCAGCTTGGCAGAGCAGGGAAGAGGTAGAACAAGGGAGAGGGAGTTTCAGAGGAAGACCCAGGCCCACCCCCTCTTCATCCTAGGGCACGCAGGGAGGAATGGAGAAGGGAGCAAAAGGGCCCTGGAATGGAGAAGGGGGAGAAAAGGGCCCTGATTCCCTTCATTAGCCACACCTGGGAATGAAAGTTTATAAGAACTGAATGCTGACTGTGGCAGCTGCTGGGAGCAAATGTGACTTTATCCTGTGTTGTCATTGCTTATCTGTGTTCCTGGTGTCTTCCCAACAGTGTGAATTTTGTTGTGCCTTCACTTCTGGAATTCTTGCTCCTGCCCTGCCAAACTAATTACCTCAGTTTGGCTTGATTGGACTTAAAGTTACAGTTTGTGTTGACTATGTTTTGGACTTATTTATTTGCAGTCAAAGGCAGTTCCTGGGAGAGTTTTTTTCCAGCCCAGAAGGTAACCTGAACTAGGGGTAAAGTTGGAGCTATTAAAGGGACTCTTATTGATTATCTGACTGTGTCGCCTTTGTGCCACACCCCGGGTCATCACAGGTAAGCCTGACAGGTTAGAATGATATACCAAGCACCAGCAAAGAGATCAATATAATATTTGCAGGGCTTTTTGGGGTGGGGTGGGGTATGCCCTTGCTTACTTACATGTGCAATGCAGAGACACAGCCTGAGAATAATGGGATGAAATCATTTCACTCCTGTTTATGCACACCTCTGCAATAGTTTTAGAAATCTTCAAAGTTTTCAGAGTTATATCCCAGGTCAGAAAAGCATAGCAGAGGTCACCTGACATAGATACATAACAGCAATAAATAAGCACTTTAAGGATACTTCCTGTTGTGGCTTTTATAGTGCAGTGTCACCTCTATAATTTTATTGAAGGAGGCCGCCCCAGAAATATTGGACTTCCTTTCTAATTCTAGTCTTTTTTTATTCTTTCTTTCAGTTCAGTTTCTTTCTTTCTTTCTTTTGTTCAGTTATCAGGTTGATCTCCAAGACACAGATGTATCTACATGACCTTTTTCCAGAAGACTCTGCTTTAACACATTGACTTGTCCTCTGTCAAAGGTCCTGTTCTACATGATCAATTCCAGTGTAATAATTATTACAGTCAAACAAGCAATTCAGAAGGATGGTTTGTTTGTTTTTTCTTGAAGAAGAAAAAAGAAGAATATCAGCTCTCCAAAAGAGATATAGTTTTGTCAAATATTATTCTATCTGACCATAAAAGCTAACATTGAATATCAGCATATAATATCAAAGAGAAATAAAGGTAAAAGGTAAAGGTTCCCCTCACACATATGTGCTAGTTGTTTCCGGCTCTAGGGGGCGATGCTCATCTCTGTTTCAAAGCCGAAGAGCCAGCACTGTCTGAAGACGTCTCCGTGGTCATGTGGCTGGCATGACTAAATGCCGAAGGCGCATGTAATGCTGTTCCCTTCCCACCAAAGTGGTTCCTATTTTTCTACTTGCATTTTTACATACTTTTGAACTGCTAGGTTGGCAGAAGCTGGGACAAGTAACGGGAGCTCACCCAATTACACGGCGCTAGGGATTCAAACCACTCAACTGCTGACCTTTCTGATCGACAAGCTCAGCTGCTGAGCCACCGCATTCCCTTTAAAGAGAAATAATAATACAAATTATTATTATTTCCTATGATTAATGGTTGTAAGTCTTGAGGTATTCCCCGTTAGGAGAATGAGTTCACTCAGGGAAACATAGTGAGAGTGGTGATGAATAACACACAAGCAGCACACAGATACACTGAATAGTAAAATGTAGGTTTTACTTCCAGTAAATGGGTAAACGAAGTCCAACAAACAGTCCAAATCATACACAGTTAAAGCAGTTAGTATTCAAAACAATCAGTCCAGAGATAATCCAAAAATGAAGTCTTTTTCTTTACCAGTATCATAAACAAAGTTCAGTAAATGGAGTTTGCAAACAGTTGCAAGACTTACAGCAATCCAAGCAGAATGACGTTCAGGCAAAAGGCAAAAGGGAAATGCAAAAAAAGAACAAACTAGGTTTCTGGCTCTATCTTATGGCCGTTGGAGGAACCTCAGCCAATCACAATTACAGCATTCTCTTAAAGAACAACGTATTAATGGGGTACAACATTATTAAATGACTAGGGGGGGGGTTCCTGGTTTAGTTTTTACTTTGCACCATTACCCAACTGTTATGGTGACATATCTATTCTCATTCACCAACGTCTAACAGTAAGAACTAGGTATGTCTAGTCTAACAAAGAAAAGGATTGGGGGTGACATGATAGCAGTCTTCCAAAATTTGGGGGAATTTCATAGAGAACAGGGGAGGAGGCAACAAACTTTTTTCCAAAGCATTTGAGGGCAGGACAACAAATAACAGGTGGGAACTAATCAAGGAGAGGTTCAGCCTAGAAGTAAGGATAAATTTTGTGGCAGCAAGAGCAATTAATCAATGGAACAAATTGCCTCCAGAAGTTGTGAATGCTCCATCACTGGAGATTTTCAAATATAGACTGGACAACTATTTTGACTGAGATGGTATAGGGTCTAGACTAGACTAGAAGACCTCTGAAATTCTTTCCAATTTTGTTTTGGGTTTTTTTTCTGTATTCTGTAATTGTTAAATGTGTTACTGTACAGGTTACAATAGTATATAGAGATGATAGATAGATAGATAGATAGATAGATAGATAGATAGATAGATGAGGGATAGATGGATTGATAAACAGAGGGATGGATGGATGGATGGATGGGCAGGTAGGTAGGTAGGTAGGTAGGCAGACAGACAGATAGACAGACAAACAGATGTAGATATTTAGATAGGAGTTTTTGTTTTTAGCAAAGAAGACTAGAAAACTAAAATTATGAGCGCTGATATTACTTTTATTATGAGGTTGCAGTAATAGACTCTTGTAAGCCTGAAGACACTCCCTCCCTCCCTCCCTCCCCCCTTTACCTTCATGAGAATTAGGGAGGGTCTTCTGTGAGACACTTGCTTCCTCAGCTTACAAATCTGCTCTGGACTCAGATTTCTTTTATTTGACTGTTGTTGTGGTTTCTGTTTTTGCTCCTGTTCCTCAAGGTTATTGTCACAGCCCATTATAGTTATTAACCTTTAATGGGATTAGACTTTGGCTATAATAGACTAATGTAAACCTGAACTTTTTCTGTCCCATCACTATTTTCTTTTAGTTTCCTCCCTCTTTGGCAAAAATGAATCCTACATGTTTCTTGTCCATAAACAAGATTGTCTGCTCTAATTAACGATGTCAGTCTATTTATTCTTTTTTTCCCTTTTCCATTTGGCAGCTAAGGGAATAAACTGATTCACTTTAAATAAAGTTTCCATTTGCATGGTATAAATATTGGCACTTAAAGAAAAAAGAAGCTCACTTCTAAAAAGCCTTCAGTGGAATATGTATCCTAGCATCTCAGATTTGATCCTGAACAATGTATAATCATCTCAGCTGGCATGAAATTGTTTCCAATTTCTTAATCTCATTAAGAGCAAATACTAAAATAGTTTATGGAAACTGTTTAGTTTTTTTTTAAAGGAACTCATAAAAACAAGACAACAATGTAAATTAAAACACCATCTGGTTCCAGCACAGTTCAAACTGATAGTCAAGGTTTAATGTTCTGCAAACGAAAAGCCTGTCAAAATAGAATAGATGCTTCTTGCTTTCTCAAGGCGCTCAACGGTAGATAAGAGACATTTCTGGCAGTTCCATAGTGAGGCACCATCATGAAAAATCTTCAAAGAACACCAAAGTCAGGAGGTGGGTATGAGCAAAGCATACTACAATGTGCAGTTGTGCAAGAGGGCCTTAGGCTGACTTTAATGAAGAACTCTATATCATGGAGATGATTGAATTCTTTTTTCTCAAAGAAGAGATAGCATGTCCCTCAACAAAATGTTCTGCATTGTCTTACAGCCTCTATATTGTCTCTTCCATTTTCTACACAGCCTCCTCCGTCACTTACAAAAGCCAGAAATAGCATTCAGAGAACCAACTCATAATGCTCTTGTAAGTGTTGGAAGCATTGGAGAAGGTTGTAGAATGCTGGAAGAATCTGGAAACCAGTTATCTGATGATATTTCATCATCGGGTTTACAATGTAGTAACATGGTTTGGAGTCCTTTTCGAGCTTGGTTTTTTCCTTGCAGGCATCTCGTTACTCAGGTAGAAAACATTTGCATTAGTAATACTGATGATGTTAACTAATTGGGTAATGAAACATCTGAAAGAAAGCAACCAACTCAGAGAGCATCAAGGACTCCACAATTCAACCCTAATCTACAAATATTCTCTTTGATTAGTACTATCCTTGAGCTGAGGAAATATTGACAGTAATATTATGCACAAGCTTCATAAACATTCCCAATGGGGTTTTTTTCTCACTGGGAAAAAAGTTCCATTGCAATAACAATTTTTCAACTTAAGAATATCAAAGTAGGTCTTTCTGCTGGTACCTCCATCACTCAAGATGAAGCAAGAGGTTTTCAGACAAAAACACTTGTTCATGGTAACATCCTGAGTGATTTACATAATACTTGCTTCAATCAACTTCTTTATTTATATTTAGTGCTAAAAATATTTCATATATTTTCTTGAGCTCATAAAAAGCAACCTTTCATGCTATGATGGTTGTATATTTATTTCATTGGCATGCAAATTATTCTGTGACTTTTGGGAACAGCAACAACAATAAACACAATATACATGGCTTATTTTAATGAGCCAAAATATTTAACAAAAATATTGATAGTCCTATATAAAGTCTGTCAGAATACAACAGTAAATGTTGGAGAGCACCTAAGGGCTAATCTTGGACTGTGAATACACACACACACACATGTATATGTATATTCACAGTCCAAGATTAGCCATTAGGTGCTCTCCAAAATTTACTTATATTATAATGAAGACTGAATCTTTTAAATAAGCAATAAAGGGTTCCAGGGCTGTATAATCTCTTCTTAAAAGTTTCCACTGATGGAGCATCGACAACTGCTGAAGGCAAAACATTCTACTGGTTAATTGTTCTCACTATCCAGAAATTTCTCCTTAATTCTAGATTGGTTCTTATGTTAAAGGGATCTGTATTCCAGTTATATTGTATAACAGGGTCCTGAACCTTGGCAACTTTAAGACTTGTGGACTTCAACTCCCAGAATAGCTGGTTGGAGAATTCTGGGAATTGAAGTCCACATGTGTTAAAGTTGCCAAGTGTGGAGACCTCTGTTGTATAACAATGAAATATTTTGTCTTGAACCAACAACACTTCTCTGGGTATCAATACATCCTGAAGAATTTGATTGTGTTTTACTTCTTTTTGTTTGCTTTTGGGAACTTTTCCCCATGACTACTTCTTGTTAAATTAATAGCAAGTGGAAACTATATAGTCCTTAAAAAAAAACCCAATATTTCCTCTCTAATTCCAACAAGCCAATATTTCCCTCTGAAATTAAAGTTGCATGCATTAAAATAGGAAGTACAAGGGAAAGAATAAATATCTGTTTTTACAGGCAGGGAAAAAAATAAAGGAAATCATACTGAAAAGTCTTCAAAAATAAGTAGGTATTAAGGAAATTTGGAGTTTTGTTAACTGAAGTAAAAATCTCCCTTCTTCTTTATTTAATTTCCCTGGCCCCCATCAATGAAGAGAAACACACCTATACAAGATCCAATTAACAAATGTTTATTTAAAATTGAAAGCTATTCAGTCCACAGTCTTTTCCTTATGTAATCGAGCTAAGTGAGAACAGCTCTGTCTTGCAAACTGGCATTTAATGCTAAGTTTCCCCTAATTCTAAACCCCATAAATTAATCAAATGGCCAGAATCTCTAATCTATAACAGAGAAAAGCAGCTCAATTCTGACTAGATAATACTGAAACCCAAATTATTTGAAGGGCATAAGATGATTTCAAACATACTAGACACTACTATGGGTTTACTCATTGTTTATCTTATTTTATTTTTTTACTGGCTGTTGAATGCACTATGTGCAATGTAACAATTAAGACTGTATAGTTTCTCCACACTACCTAAACTTTTCACATTGAAGCATTGTGTGGCTTTCATTGTTATAAAATAGGGAAATATAGGAACTCTGTCCCCTTGCTAATAAACTCCACATCATCCTGAGAATAATCAATACCTCCCACTGAAGTGTCTCTTTACCCTTGTAATAGACTTTTATAGGATTCTATTAGTGTCAACTCCTACTTTTTCCTCCATTGGTTTTCTTTGGTTTGATGAAAGAGTATTTGTTTTAGCCATTTTTCTCAAAAAAAGCAAGAGGAAAAAGCAAATATAGGGAAAATTCTCATGAATGAGGGGTCTTGTACTTCTTAAATGAGCAAGAAGAGATTTTTGCATTATGTAATCTTTGTAGATATCTAAAGCCTCCCTTTCTCTTAAAACTCCTGAAGGAATTTTATCCATGGAGTGTTTGTTTTTTGAATGAAAAAAATGTTGATGTTCTTGCCATCGTTAAACAGAAGTCATACACTTGAGAAATTGATGGAAAACATCTCATTGCACAAGCTTTGTGGAGAAATGTGTATGAATTTCTTCCAGATAAGAAAGAACATTAGAATTTTGGAATTTTGCTTCTGGGAAAAGATTAACTTCTTTTTTCCTGAAGAGTACATAGTTTCTCCTTTTCACCTGAAGAATGGACAATTTGGCCAGTTATTCATGGTGGATTGATAACATGTCATTAAAAGGACGCTAAAGTTAAAAAAAAATGCATGCATTTCTTCAAGTGTGTTGGCCCAGAGAAGTTCTTGACATATTTAAAAGGCAAGTTGTAAGTGGAAAGTTTAAGTTAAATGCATTCTTACAACTCCGTTTCTTCTAAATCAGGAAGTGAGTTTTGAATATCTTGGCCTCATTAAAACATTTATCGAGCAGAGAAATCCAAGAATTTTCCTACCCTTACTGAACAGCAGCAGTTAATATTAAAGTTTTCTAATGACATTTTCCCAGCACTATTTTAAAATCATTTCATTTTCCCTGTTCTTGTTCCACTTCTGTCAAAAACGAAACAGTAACAGGGGAGGATTATTTAAATGAGTCCATGGTATTTATATAGTGTGTTTATGTGATTGATCCTTCAGAAAAGTCTGCCTAAAATATAATATCTTGGCCAACAGACAATACAATAATTTAATGGGAAACTTTTGAATTCTATTACTCTAAACTTCCAGCACTGTCCATTAAAAGAAGTTGAAAAGACAGGGGATGAGCTACTTGAAATTCCTTGGCTGAGCTTAAATCTTTTGTTTTCCTTTCAACCCACTGATTTTCAAAATCTTTGATGATATGCTCATCCTTTTTGGTTATATAGTGTCATTGGTGATTTTCCTGGCAGTCTAAAACTTCTGTGCTACTTTTTCCTACTTAGCTAGTCCAACTCTGTCATAATGAAGAAATCAAGTTGGCTTCTTCCTTTCCCCAACAATGTGTAAAGAGGTCTCTTTAAAAGTCATGCTCGGTTTCTGTGTATATCATTTGCAGTATATTTCTGCAGGCACTTTCCCACACGTGTCACTTCTGCAATATTTCTCCCTAAAATTGCATGGCCTTTTATCTATCATTTACTCTTTTTTGTGTTTATAAAACTGACCCAAAACAAAATCCAGAAAAATGTAGATGTTATTACCTCTGTCTGTGTGTGTGTTTTATAGGTTCTGTCTCTGTATGTATTTTCATAAACTGCAAATGAGGGAATTAAAATTCAGACTTAACCATTTTTAACCCACCCATTCACCTTAGCTGTAGAGATCCAAATAGCTTCCCTCAGCCAAGAAAGAATGTTCATTCATTGTTTTTTCTAAAGAAAATGTTCATCTCATTTTACCTTTTAAAACTTGAATTATTTCATGCATTTCAGACTGAAGAGGCAAAAAGATACCACCACAGAAACTGGAAATAAATCTCATTACCTTGATTTTACAAGGGAATCCTAAGTTGCATTAATTGCATTGTGAAGAATAATGAATTATGTAAATTGTAGAACTGTGGGTGAAATTTAAGATATTTTGGGATTTCTGGGGGGGAGTAGTGAGTTTATATATATGTGGTTTCCTGCCCTAGCCAGTTTGGCGGGGCTTGAAAGGGTAGATAGCAAATTATCTGAGATTTCTCCAGTATTTTCCTCTTCCCAACGTGTGTATGTGTGTTGGGGGAGGTTGGACTAGATGACCTACAAGGTCCCTTCCATCTCTGTAAATCTGTTAAAGATCTCCTGAAATGATGCTGGCCTGGAAAGCTATCAATGCACTTCTGTACCAGTTGGGAAAAGCATGGATCACAATGCATGGGAATGTTAAAATTATAAATCCTGCTAACTCTAGGCCTACCCCACATACATTTTTTTGGAAAGAAGATATCTCATCTCCGAGAAAGTAGCGGAAAATGTCTCTCCCTAATTTGCCTATCCATGGAGAGGGCAGAGAAAACTAAAACACCATTTGAAGGCAGCTGTAATGAGATGGAGCTGGAAAAGATAAATTTGGCATATACCTCAGCCATAAAAATTGCAACGTGGCACCTTTTTTTTTTTGTAAAGTTCCTTCATGAGCATTTTCCACTGCACGCTCCATATGAATTTCTCCAGTGCAAAACACAGTGTTCTCCCACAATGCTCATTTGAGGGAACTTTAGGACTAACTACGATGTATTTCACCACAGGGAGCTACAAATATCACCAAAGTGAATTTTTTTAAAAAAAGACAGAGAGAGTTTTGAAGTTAGAGAAGTATAACTCTTCTCCACAGGGATGGAAATTGCAGCAGCTGTATCTTATTTTGCTCACCATGTACCTATAGCAAAATTCTGTTGTCTCCAGATATTTTGGCATGATACAAAGGGCCCAAACTCAAAAAGAAAGAAAAGTAGTATTCTTTTCTATCCAGAAAAAAAAATGAATCAAATGAACCAAAAAATGAACCAAATATTTGTTTCTTAATCATAGTCTGATACCAGATTAGTTTGTCATCGTTTTACTTTCCCTGATATGAAATATTTGGGTCTAAAGGAACAGCAAGGAAAAGAAGTTTATCATATATGTGCAAATACTCTCCAAAGAAATACAGGATACTAGTTTAACTTTATGTTCACAACACTCTTATAAAGTAGGCTAGGCTGAGTGGCTCAAGGTCAGTCAAGAGTTCCATAGAGCAGAATCCAACCTTCACACACTCATTTTTTCTTCTTCTTCATTGGATTATTTCCTTTTTCTGAAATTAATTTCTGCTAAAGTGGTTTCTCATAAGCAGAACTCAATCACAGGTGACATTTTAATGTATAGTCCAGCCCACAGATCTAATATTACAAAATCAACACTGGAATAAAATGAAAAATGCATTAATGTTTATTTACTATTACTTCTACCTTAACCAATATCAACATGGAAAAAAAATCCAATCCAGTTCCTCTCCCTTTGACTCTTTATATAAATAATCACTTATGCATTCTATCCTTGTCAAAAACATTCAACAGTGTAAGTATATAATGATCAGCCCTACCCAATCTTGAACAAGATAGACAGCTAAGATAATTCCTATATTTAAACCAATTGTATGAAATTGTTGCATACAACTTTATATAATATGTTTAAATAATCATGGAACTTCCATTTAATTGCAAGAGGAAAGCCACAAAACAGAAAATTTCATTCTGGGATGATAATTAAGAATTTAGTTATTCATTCACTAAATGTCTCACACTTTATTTATTACACTGAAAGAAAAAAAATGAAGCTGCTAATAGTACAAGATATACATTTTGATAACATAAATTCTGAGCAACTAGCAACAAATTCATCTGTAAACACAGAATAATGTATTTTATAATTTTCAGCACTTAATTTATGCAATGGGAAGGGTATTCCTTACACAAATGAAACAACTGCACTGCTGCAACTAATGCTGTGCTGCCAAAAATAAGATATTCCTAATATTGTATTTTGCATAGAGAGAAGTTTTAAATTGCTCTCTTAACAGCATCTAATTATCTCCAGTAATGCCTCTATGACAATTTAAATGGCTGTTTCACTATTTAAAACTAGAATCATTTAATGTACGAGGAAAAATCCATTTGAACATAATTTAGCCAATTTAGGTAGTAAATATCAAATTACTGCAGGTTTTGGAAATGTTATTAGCCTATTTGTTGTCTTCGAAAAAGTGAAGAAAACAGAACAAATGTAACATATTTGTGCTGAACACTTCTAAATGCCTGTACCAAGTTGGCTGGTTCATTTTTATCTGTAGCAATCAAAATTGAATCAGCTGGGAGATTTTAAAAAGTACATCACTACAGAATGGAATGGGATGGATGGATAGACAGATCTGATTGCAATACACTGCTTGTGGATTTTAAAAAAAAAACATGTGTTAATATTGTTAAATGATAAAAGTTACAATAAATTATCCTATGAGCAAATTAAGAGCATATTCCCTCAAACTTAAGTTATACTTGATGCAGCATCTCTTGCTTACCTGACTAAACCGACAAGGAATGAAATAATGCCAACACTTTAAAAAACTTTTGATAGGGAGATCCAACCTTACACAGCAAGTCATAATTCATTCCATAATTCAAATATGCTTTTTTTTTCATGCAAGGGAGGACAAAAGAAACTATATACAGAATTCCAGGCTAGTAAAGTGCTACTGCAAAGAAAGTGAAACCTTTCCAAAGACAAAGTTCAAGTGAACTTCAGAGAGGAAGAAGGAATAACAATTAACTGGCACTCCTATTCTCTCCGATTCCTTGCCCTGCGACTCAAAGCTTTTCCTTCCATCGCTGACAAGCCACTAAAATCACCTGCTTTGCCAAAACACAAAGCAGCTTTCCGGGAGAATTTACACCTCGTCGATATCTTTTTTTTCCTAAGACGAAAACACACCAGCTTCCTGGAGGGCTTGTCTCCTGCTTTATTCCACCAAGAGGCGTTGCAAATCTCTATTCTAATCACACAGCCAGAAACCAAACACGAGCACAAACCTTTTTTCTGCATTAATGTTGGCACGACACTGAATGGAAGCTACACAACAATGGCAGCCAAACATGTCAATTTGTGCCTCTCCCACCCACCTACCCCCCACTCAACCACTCTTCCGCACACCTCTCTACACCAAGCCCCTTCCATCTCTCGGGGAAAGAGTTTCATTCTTCCAGTCTGCTACCGTTTGCAAGAGATGCCTCTACCTAGATAGCTTTCCTTCCTCCCCCGCTCCCCTTTCCAATCCCTTGCTGTTTTCTTTAAATTGTTTAAAATCTTTTTCTTTTTTTCTTTTTGCCTCCTTACCTGAAGGGCATCTCCCACGACTGCAATTAACTGCCAAGATTTCATTGTCGGCTGCAAAGTGCCTTCTCTTTCCTCGCCCGGAGAGAACAAGGGAAGTAAGGGAAACCAGAAAACTGCCCCCACGTGCTGGTAATATAAATGAACGCAGGCATCTGTCGGGTTCTATGCACGCTTGCTCTCTTCTTGATCCCCTCCCTCTGTTATTTTTTTTCCTTCTCTCTTTCTCCTCCCTCCCTCCCTCTCTCTCTCTCTTTCTCCCTGGCTGCTTTCACAATCTCTCTTCAGGTGTTATTGGATGCCCCACTGCTGTTCTGCGGCTCCAGGAATGGCTCAACACAATAAGTAAAAAAAAAAAAGAAAAAAAAACAACAATGAGAGGAAAGGGATGAATGCCAAGACAGGAGGAAAGAGGGCAAGTGAAGCCAGGCCCAGGCTGAGGAGGCTTGGGATAAGCTCCTCTCCCCTTTCAGTCCAAGATGAAATATGCATTAGAATTGTACATTCCTTCGGCAGAGTTTACCCCCCAAAGCCTTGTCATCCACCTCTTTCCTCTTGGTTCTCTCCTCTACCCCTCGCTCAATCTGTCTCTTGCACGTGTGCATCTCTTGCTCTTTCGAGCATTAAATACGTACCACATGACACCATAGGGCACCTTGCATGGGCTTCCATGCCTTCCGCCTGACAGCCAATTCTAACTCCTGAGTAATGAAATCTCTCAAGGCACGATGGAAGCACCTCTGATTATTTATGCCACGTCTGCATCACTCAGAGCCTTTAGATGGGGTAGCCTGCCTTGGCTCCCATTGCACCCAACTGGCGTGGTACTTAGGTGTGAATCTAGCTGCGTTTACAAATGTTTCTAATAATGATGCACAACAGGAGGGAAGAATGGGGCGGGGTTGTGAAGGATTCATTGTAGTACATCTCCTTCTATGTTGTTTCAGTCATGCACACAAGCACTGTTTAATTACTCCCCACTTCAGGAAATCCAAAGTGCTCGTTCTTGATTGATTTTGAGCAACAACAACAAAAAAAGCCAAGGGCAGTGCTATCCCGAAGAAATGGCAAGACAGGAGAAAGTTAGATGGGAATCTGAAGCATTGGAAAGGTTGATTTTTGCTCCTCCAGTCACGTGCTTAGCAAAAGAGCAGAGCAAGGCACGCTTACGTTAAGTTTAGTCTCATCCTGTGTGGTCTTGATAACAGCATGCAAAGGTGAGACGAGATGAAACAATCACATTTATTACACAATGGGGCATGTGCGATTTTTCTTCTTCTTCTTCAAACCAAAAATCATTGCAAAAAATGATTGTGGGGACTTGACTTTTATCTAATGCCCACTGTAGGCTGAGGCATCTTTGACTGCTGTGACCAATGACCTGTTTTAGACTAAAAAGGAGGAAGAGAGGTTCTGTGGCCTATCTTCTTCTTCTTCTTCTCTCTTCTTCTTCTTCTCTTCTTCTTCTTCTTCTCTTCTTCTTCTTCTTCTTCTTCTTCTTCTTCTTCTTCTTCCTTCTTCTTCTTCTTCTTCTTCTTCTCTTCTTCTTCTTCTTCTTCTTCTTCTTCTTCTTCTTCTTCTTCTTCTTCTTCTTCTTCTTCTTCTTCTTCTTCTTCTTCTTCTTCTTCTTCTTCTTCTTCTTCTTCTTCTTCTTTTTTTTCTTCTGTTCTACATTGCAAATGAGTTTTGGGCAAGGCAGGTATTCTTAATGAGACCCAGTTCCTTTCCTGCTACCCAGCTTGCGTGGGAAATGCATCTTTCTGAGGCAAAAGGGCTGGGATGCAACTGAAATGCTTAAAAAGGATCATCACAAAAGAATCCTTATTATATTGTTTACTGTCCTAGAGACACTAGGATGATGCCTTACGCTTCAGATGGAGTTATAGCAAGCATTCCCAATGCATGCTGAAATTGCCTTAGTAGGAGAGTCAACAGTCCTATTTCTGTTCTGATACTTATTCCCAACAATAAACCAACTGCATTTACACACTTTGCAGAATGAACCCGTCTATCAGAAAAGGAGTGAGTTTTCCGTTAAAAAGAATAGCGCCCTTAGTTAATGGAAACATGGCAAGAAGGACAAATATATTTATGTGATGGAAGATGAAGAGGTAACTGGTTTCCTATCAGTTATGATCATGATCATTTACATATATCAATTTTATTTCTTTAACAAAAAATAGAAGAATAATTAATGTGACTTATCAAATTCCAGCTCATACAATTAATTTTGGATCAGCTAAACTTATCTCAAAATTAGAGGTCATGCTATCTAGATATTGTTGCTCCACTGTTATTATCAACTAACTTAAGAGCACTTTTGTTTTTGAAAGACTGCCACAAGGAAGAGGAAGCCGACTTATTTTTCAAAGCACCCGAAGGCAGGACAGGAAACCATGAATGGAAACTAACCAAGGAGAGAAGCAACTACCAGGAGAAAATGACCTACTGTGACAACAATTAACCACTGGATCAGCTTGCTTCAAAGGCTTTTAAGAAGAGACTGGACAGCCATTTATCAAAAATAATATAGGTCTCCTGCAAGAGCATGGGATTGGACTAGATGACCTCCTAGGTCCCTTCCAAATCAGTTATTGTTACTGTTACTGTTACTTTTGTGAAGAAAATAAAGAGTCAGCTCCAAAATGGATCAGTGTAATATGGAAAAGATAAACTGACAGGTGGGAAAGAGAATGTCTTATGGAGACCTACTATATATTCTGAAGCTAAGACGAATTAATGCAGGAGACTATTTCTTCCTATGTTTATTTATTGATTTTATTCAAAATTTTAGATATTGCCCTAGCTGTGAAAAGTCAGGGTGATTTGCAACATAATAGCAATAAAACTAGGAAGATAAATAACTAACTTTCACTTTTGGAAGAGAAAAAATATGCACAGAGACACTGATCCACCATCTGTGGCTTGTTATTTGATGAAAAGGTAAATAAGAAATAAAAAGAGTGACAAATTTTCCTAAACTGGTTTTACAAAAAAAAAAGACTCGTTAAAGCATTGAAGAATTTTGTGAGAATGGTCATAGAAAAAGAATGAACAGAAATCAAGGTCTCAAACATTATTTAAAGGGACTAAAGATCAAGATTGTATAAAGGAAGGGATATATAGTTGGTTGGTTTGATCAAGGTTAACATAGTTATGTTACCTCTGGTAACCCTTAATAAACTTTTGCTATCAGAACTGAACTATGTGGCTTTAAGAATTATTTATGGGTAAGATGTTTGATTTGGAGAAAAAAGGAGAAAAAGAGATCATCTGTTATATTAAAGAGTAGGTGATAAATTACTAAAATTCTTAATATTTGTTGTGATAAGGGGGAGAAGTAATTCCTTTATATATTTATTTTTTTCTTTACTGTATTCTTTCTTTCCCCATTTTTTCTTTCTGTACTTTCTATGATTTCTCTTTATTCTGGTTTTAGTTGATATTGGGATTTTTAAAAATCTTTTTAATTGTATTTTTTTTTTGTTACAAAATTATCATTAACAAAAGATCCACCATCTGTGGCACGCAACGAAGCTCATCATCTCCCCACTGTGCTACGTCCTTCAAATGGAACACTCTGGAATTCACTCATAAATTAGTTAGCTCGAGAAAAGCCCTTTCCTTTGCAGTTTTCTTTCACTTAAAGTGCCCTATTTAAGCATTCCATTTGAGTTGCCATTAACAGCTGAAAACAAACTGCAGGTAGCTCCAAGGTTACCAGAGCAAGAATTACTCTTCCTGAACTCCTTCTCTCTGGCTTCAACTCTCATGAGATATGTAGAGTACTTCCTGTTGCACTACAATAAGACCTTCACTCCGGGAAGGGGATTAAACAACATTCTTGCTGATCCTCACCTGGCCTTCGTCACCCAAGTTTAATAAAAATATTAATAATAAATCACAAGCTGGCATTTTGTGAAACACCAGCCTCAAGAATTATCCCGATGCAGAAGAATGTATGGGAAAAAGTCCAGAGCCAAAGAAGGGGGTGTATTCACCTGGCCAGTAAAGTAAAAAGAAGATAGAAACTAAAATAACAATAGGACTTATATACCACTCCACAGTGATTTACAGCCCTCTCTAAGTTTACAGAGAGTCTTTCTAGGTTTACAGAGTCAGCCTATTGTCCCCAACAACCTGGGTCCTCATTTTACCAACCTTGGAAGGAAGGAAGGCTGAGTCAACCTGGAGCTAGTCAGGATTGAACTCCTGGAGTGAGGATTGGTTGACCTTATTTGGATGCAGGAGGTAATAGAAAGCAAATACATCCAATTTCTTCTGGCAAAAGGACACTTCATGAACACCCAACTCACCATAACTGTCATGTCCTGAACCCCACAACCCCCAAGCTATCACAGACGCTATGTCAACTAAAAAGATACTCCTTTGGTCCTTTGGAGCCCTGACATGCTAATCCGAAAGCAAACTGGGGAGATTACCTCCTGTCTTCTGCTCACTAAGATTAATCTTTTGCCATCTCTATTTTACTTTTTTTCCCTCTTGATGGGCATAAATCAAAATTAAGCACCAGCCAGCTAAAAAATAGCTTATGCAATGGATCCAGGGCAACTCTTGAACATAAAGATGATGCTAACATCTTGTGCTTTGTTCTATATATTATATTTCCACTTAAAATAATATTTTAGATATAATTAACTTATTAGCTTGATCTCCTGCCTTTACTCCAAAAACTAAATACAGTTTCCACAGAGGTCTTCCTTTATGTTATCCTTTCAACAGCAACCCTATAAGGAAAGTTAATTTGAGCTGTAGTATGATCAGCCCAACATCACCTTGTAAGCTTTCACGGTTGAAAGTGGACTTGAATTTAGGTATCCCTGGTTCTGTTCAGGATAGTTGAGCAGGGGTTGGATTAGAAGACCTCCAAGATCCCTTCCAGCCTTATGATTTTATATCACCCTGGTACCGTTAATTAATTATAATTAAGGGAGTTGGAGGTAGCAACAAAAGCCCCTTGGTCTCCTCATACTTCAGAGTTTTGGGGTTCCTTGAATATATGACACTGACCTTTTCCAACTCTTGGAAGAACATATTACTATGAGAAATAAAAAGGGAGACCAGGAAATGGTTCCAGCATTCACCCCGAGCAAAATTGCCTCTCAAAAAATTGCAACACAGTTCTTCTTTTCTGCAGTTGAACAAAAGTTAGTTCGATTCTTATTCTCCTTCCTTGGGGCATTGTCTTTCCCTGTCTCTCTTTTGTTCTCTCCTACCCCATTGTATCCTATCTCCTCCAGTCTATCCATCTATGTTTCTTACGAGATAAATCTGTCTTCATCAGAATTAGCATTAGTAAACAAGAGGCAAAGTCCACACTCATGTGGTAGAGCCCATTAACTACTTTTGAGATCCCTGACCCTACTACATCTGCCTTCCACCATTACTGCCAACTCTCCCATCCAGGAGGTGACAGTGAAAACAGGAAGAACAAGGAAGAACATCTTGCAACAACTTTATTGTGGATTAGGCGCAAAGGAAGAAGACATGTCCACATGAAAAGATAACCAAACTGAAATTAGACTTGCAGATCTGTTTTAGTTGGAGACATCAATGGAAGACCGGATTTTAAATGTAATGCAAATTCATGTTTCAAACTTCTTTGTAACAGTAAGAACATGGCCTTCCAGTTGCCTAAAGGCAACACAGGAACTGGAACCAACTACTGTCAGAGAATAGGATAAGTCAATCAAAAGATGTCACAAGCTATGGAAATGAAGGACAAACTTTAGGCTATAGCAATGGTGCAGGGTGATCCTGGGCCATCTCCACAATCCAATTATAAAGATTTGTGGGGGAAAAATCTCAAAAAGAACTTGCAAAAGCATGAATTTGAAAAGTTGGAACCTTTGCTTTGATGAAGTTGAAGTGTTAAGGCAGACCAATTTAATCTGGCCAGCTGTTTTGCTCCACCAGAAATGTGTCTCTCTGAAATACAGAGAGACCCCGATTCAAAGCAACCAGGTTACTTTGTAGGAAGCGTTGCTTCAACCCAAAGTCCTGCTTTGAGGGGCCGCTTTGATTTATTGATGTTCTGTCAAAGTGAAATGCCCCCTTTGAAAAACCGTCCCGCTCCATTAACCAACTTCATGCCTTGAGCATGCATAGAGCAGAACACCTAATCCAGTTAATCCACCCTTGAGTAGGAAGTTCTGCTGTATAAACACCAAAGGAAAATAGGTTTGGGACAAACAAGTGTCCTCTTTGAAGGGCACATTTCATATTCAAGGACACTTACTCTGCAAATGCCTACTGACACCATAGAAGGTCAAACTACTTAGAGATCTCCCAGCAGAAATGCCAGATAGCTACTGTTATTGATATTTGAGTAGCACCTTGTCAACTCTGAAACGAACCTGGCTGAGGCCACCTTGAAGGCTTCAGGGATGCCACAAGGCAGAAGAGAGAGGACAGGGAGTGGGGGAGAATAAATAGCTGGAGTTTGTAATCAGAACAAACAAGTTTTACTGTGGGAACCAAGAACATTCCAACAGGTAGCTGGGGAGAGGAGGAGCGAAGTAACCAAGCAACCAGAGCCAGCGCCTCTATTGGACAATGTGACCAGTGACTTGGGGGAAGGGGGAACTTTCACTTTTTAATTAGGTGAAAACCGTGGGAACTTTCAGAGTTGTTTTTCACCAGTTGTGCCAATATGATGTATCCAATTAATTGTTCTTTGAGGAATCTACCTGCCTCAGAGTTCTGCTTTCTATGGTAGTATTACTTGGAATGGTAGTGCGGCTACAGTGGTAAGATTCTGGGCCTGCACAACACTGAGGTCGTCAGCTCGGCAGTTTGATTCCCATGAGCGAATAAACCAGACAAGGGCAAATTAGCAGGAAAGGAGCCTCCCCTGAATGCTTACCAGCATTCAGGCATCCTGTGGGTAAAAGATAACAACAACACCCAAAAAAAATCCTTTCACAGAGGTAGCCAGCCACCTCGGCGATCCATGGCCAATATGTGCCATATGCTAAATAAATAAATAAACTTGGAATGCTGACACACCTATCTTTATCTTATGTATTGTTTGCAATGGAGTTGAAGACTACAGGTAGTCCTTGACTTACAACAGCTCATTTAGTGACTGTTCAAAGTTACAATGGCACTGAAAAATGTTTTTTTCACTCCGCTGGAGCATCCCCATGGTCACGTGATCAAAATTGGAACACTTGGGCAACTGACTCATATTTATGACCATTGCCATGTCCCCTTTTGTGACCTTTGGATGAGCAAAGTCAATGGGAGGAAGTGGGATTCACTTAATGACCATGCTACCAACTCAACAACTGCAGGGATTCACTTAACAGCTGCGGCAAGCAAGGCCATTAAAAGGGGGCAACATTTTACCTCAGGAGTCTCCAACCTTGGCAGCTTTAAGACTTGTGGACTTCAACTCCCAGAATTCCTCCTCCTGTCATATTAGCTCAGGAACTATGGGAGTTGAAGTCCACAAGTCTTAAAGCTGCCAAGGTTGGAGACCCTTGATCTATTCTATCTATCCATCTATCTATTCTATCTCTCTCTTTCTCTCTATCTATTTACCTTGCTTTCTCTATCTATTCTGTCTATCTGTCTGTCTATCTATCTATCTATTCTCTCTATCTATTTACCTTGCTTTCTCTATCTATTCTGTCTATCTGTCTATCTATCTATCTATCTATCTATCTATCTATCTATCTATCTATCTATCTATCTATTCTATCTTTCTCTCTCCTCCATCTATCTATTCTATTCTATCTCTCTTTCTCTCTATCTATTCCAGCTCTCTTTCTCTATCTATCTATTGCAAGGGTCTTCAGACTTGGCAGCTTTAAGACGTGTGGACTTCAACTCCCAGTATGCCTCCTCCTGTCATGTTAGCTCAGGAACACTGGGAGTTGAAGTCCCACAAGTCTTAAAGCTGCCAAGATTGGAGACCCCAAGGTTTCACTTAGGAAGAGAAATTTGGGCACAACCGTGGTCGTATATCAAGGACTGCTGCACCTCCTTGTAATGCTTCACAGAGGGGTCTGAAAGTCAAATGCCTGATGAGGAAAAATAAAATAAAATCCTGAGGCTGATTATCAATCCCTGCATCCTTGCGGGATCTGACAGTTGGACTATCAATTTTATTTTATTTATTTTGTTGCTGTGAAGTATCCTTTACCGTAGCAGTAATGATAGGAAGGTACAATGGCATTCTCTTATTTTCCCACGCAGGTTTGTCCTTCGCCTCAAAGAACGTCTGACCAAATCCAACAGTGCTTCCCATTCAGAAAAGATCTCGGTCTTAGTAACACATATATGGAACTGACACATGGGGGCTCCCTATGCCTGAAGAATCGGAGCTCAGTTGATTGCTGTCCACACTTCGCCTAATGATTCCACCGTATTACAGGAGGAGAGTCTAATGAAGCATGCTCTATTGCAAACATTATCATGTGATTTATGACAAACACACTCTGGCTTATTCCGAAATGGATTACAAGTTGGATGTGTATGTATGTGTGTGTGTGTGTGTGGGTCTGGAAGACATCACTGCCGTGTGACAAATCAAATCAATCACACACGTTATTGTGGTGCTTTCAGATCCCTGGGGAAAAACAATAAGCTTTGTTTTTTAAACTTTATTTTAATTTATTTTTTAGTTTTAATTATGAGAATACAACACAATACATCCACCTTAGCCTTGTTATACATATATACATTTTACTTCATCATTTATAATCTCCGTATTTGATATATTAATTACTAATTAATCTAATCATAACTACTAATGTTTCAAACTTGTCTGCTGCTATATAGCCATTTATAAAATGTATTCCCTGTTTTATAATATTTAGATTCTCCTTTGTCTTTTATTTCTAAAGTTAACTTATCTGATTCTGCACATGCCAGAATTTTTCTTATTATTTCTTATTATACTCCAGAATGTTTCTGGAGCCATGACTTCATTTTTCCAGTATTATGCATATAATATTCTAGCCGCCATCAATACATGTACATTATTTCCTTCTTATTTTTTTTTCTGATATTATTCCTAGGAGAAAAAAAATCCGTTTAAATGGAATATACTTTCCCATCATTTGTTCCATCCATGTTTGAATCAGTCTCCATTATTATTATTATTTTTGCAGCATTGCAAGTCCACCACATGTGAAAAAAATGTGCCTGATACATCTTTGCAATTCCAACAATTTGGAGATATATTTTAAAACATTTTAGAAAGCCTTACTGGTGAAAGATGCCACCTGTAAAACATCTTATAAAGATTTTTTGTCCATGCATGTTTTTCTTCTTCTTTGTTTTAACTGGGCATGCTGCAAGGAAATTAACATGTTTCCATTCTTTTAAATGAACACTAGTGAAATAATTGAGCCATATCGCTATGCACGATGATATGCTTATAGTCTACATCAGAGTTTGTCAAATCTGGCAACTTTAAAGTGCACGGACGTCAACTCCCAGAATTCTGTTCTGGCCGGGAAATTCTGGGAGTTGAAGTCGAGTTAAAGTTGTTGAGATTGAAAAACGCTGGTCTAGAGACATAGAAAAGCATTTATGGGCAACTTAAAGCACAGACACCCTTCACATGAAGCCAGGCAGGAATTAGAAAGACATATTGATGTCTCAACAGTGATCTTTTTTTTAGAATAGAATGAATAAGATGGAAGGGACCTTAGAGGTCTTCTAGTCCAGCTCTCTGCTCAAGCAAAAAAAAACCTATACCATTTCAGACAAGTAACAGTCTAGCCTCTTCATAAAAACCTTCCAGTGATGGAGCACCCACGATTTCTGAAGGCTAAACTGTTCCACTGGTTAATTGTCCTCACTGTTAGGAAGTTTATCCTTAATTCCAGGTTGCTTCTGTCTTTGGTTAGTTTCCAACCATTGTCTCTTGCCTTGCCTTCTAGTGCTTTGGATAATAGTTTGACCCCCGCTTCTTTGTGGCAGTCCCTCAAACGTTGGAATACTGCTATCATGTCACCCCTAATTCTTCTTTTCTGATCACTCTTTTTTACCTCATTACTGTTGACCTGTGGCCATAACCAACTTTTTGGAACTGCAACAGCAAATAATAATAATAATAATCACTCTTGTTTGGCAAAATGATCTCATTGGCACAAAGTAAAATGTCTGTGTCCTTCTACTGGAATTTCCCCCTTTTAAAAATGTATTGGTAACCTACAAGTGGGTTAATCAATGCAGTGATTATTCAAGGCCTTTAGAATGGGCCAAACAGTTGCACTTGGTCGTTCAAGTGTGGCAGCCTTGTGTGATGATTAAAGAGAAAAGGAGAAGGTGACCCTTGTATTTCATTATTTCTTCAGGATTGCACATCTACAACTATCTCTGCAGAAAGCAGCCTGCTGTAAAGAAAAAAGATGCACTATGTTGTTTAGAATCAAATTGCATAAGGTTTTAAATTAAGGGGACATGGTTGCAGAAACTGGGAATATCTAGTTTAACAAAGAGACTGGTGATGACATGATAGAAATAGAAATAGCACTTATATACCACTTCACAGTGCTTTACAGCCCCCTCTAAGTGGTTTATACTTAGCCTCTTGCCCCCAACAATCTTGGCTCTCATTTTACCCACCTCGGAAGGATGGAAGGCTGAGTCAACCTTGAGCCTGGTGACATTTGAACTGCCAAATTTCAGTCAGCCAGCAGTCAGCAGAAGTAACCTGCAGTACTGCACTCTAACCATCGCAGTCTTCCACTATTTTCTGTCACAGAAAAGAGGGGATACACTTATTTTCCAAAACACCTGAGAACAGGACAAGAAGTAACAGGTGGAAGACCATTAAAGAGGTAAATTAAATTTCCGGACAGTGAGAACAATTAACCAGTGAACTGCTTGTCTCCAGAGACTGTGGGTAGCTCCATCACTGGAGATTTTCAAGAAGAAACGTGACAGCCACTTGTCTGGGATGGTATAAAGTTTGAGCAGGGGTTGGACTAGAAGACCTCCAAGACCCCTTCCAACTCTGTTATTGTTGTATGCTGAATCTACACCTCATCTGGATTTTTTTACAGCCCAGATCAAGGAGCCCTTCATAAGCAGCAGTCGATGCAAAAGGGAGCTATAGCTTCTAGAAATGATCTAGGATTAGGATCCTGGCCTGATATGGCTTTGAGGCTGCAGGTTGCTCACCTTCTGTGCTTTGCAATAGGGAAGAGAGGGAGATGGAAAGTAATTGGCTCAACTTGCTACTGATATTCTCCCCCAAAAGTAGAACAAAAAGAAAAGGAATTCATTGAACCAAAGGACAAAAGGAATTCATTGAAGGGAATATGCAAAGTGAGTGCATCTCTCCTTCCTTATGCAGGGAGAAATTATGAAACAGCTAAAATTCCTTAACAGGACTGCATGACGAATATACAGAATAAATCAGTGTATCTTTTTTTATTTGAAGTTAAAAGATGCTGCAAAGAGCAGCACCTCTATTCAAAAACTATGATTTAATTACCTATTTCATTTCATTAGAATTAAATCAGATGAATGCTGCTAACAAAGTTATTTATTAAAAAGTATTCAAGTTTCCCCACCTTTCTTCTGAATATATTAAAAACAAAAATCTTTTTCTAATGAAGTCTGGAGTTTCTGATGATGTATTCCTGCCTCGTGTAGAATTTCCACATTTTAATACAGGGTATCATGGCAAACTCTGCCCATGGAAAAATTAAATACCATATATAATGTTCTCATTTCTCTAATACGCAAAAGCCAGTTGTGGTGTTTTCTGGCAAGTATTGGCAGCAAACACAAAGGGGAAAAAAATGATAGCTGCCAAATCACATTAAAATTGCCATGGAGAGTGGGATGTCTGAAAAATTTGGATTTTGCATTAGAGTTTCTGGGATGGTTATCAACTGGCCTTAAATCAGAATCATATATAGCCTTTGTTTACTGTAGATCAGAGATGGATATTCAGCAGGTTCTGACCAGTTCTGGAGAACCGGTAGCGGAAATTTTGAGTAGTTTGGAGAACTGGCAAATACCATCCCTGACTGGCCCCACCCTCATCTATTCTCTGCCTCCCGAGTCCCAGCTGATTAACTGGGTCTTCTTTGGTTGCCCTACACAGGAGAACGGAGCTGGAAAGTAGGCTAGTGGGGTGGGAAGGGAATGGGATTTTGCAGTAACCTTCCCAGGCAGGAAGCCCTATATTATTGCAGACAAAAATGTTTGTCCAATCTCTTCTTAAAAACTTCCAGTGTTGGAGAATTCACAACTTCTAGAGGCAAGTTGTTCAACTGATTAATTCTTCTAACTTGTCAGGAAATTTCTCCTTAGTCCTAGGTTGCTTCTCTCCTTGATTAGCTTCCATCCATTGCTTCTTGCCCTGCGTTCAGGTGCTTTGGAGAATAGCCTGACGCCCTCTTCTTTGGCAACCTCTGAGATATTGGAACACTTCTTTATACTTTTTCATATTTATTTTTTCACCAGCTTGAGTCTGGATAGAGCCTTTAAGCATCTTATATTGGTTCAAAGATCAGTTCAGAACATTGTACGTTGCAAGCAATCCCACCAAACACTCATAAGTTGCCTCTGACTTGTCATCTGGGTTTATTTTTTTGTTTCCTTCAATTACAGTTAAATACAATGCATTTTAAGTTCCTCCTACTTCTGAGAAAGACACTTCTGTGTCTTAATTATATCTCAAGTTGGAAGTTAATTGTGCAGTTCTTAAAGATACTTGGCTGGGAAAAAAGGCGGGGAGGTTCTTCTTTGTCCCCCCCCCCAATTAAAAATCCTCTTCTGTTGTTGTTACTGCTTTACTTTTATAAAGTGCAGTGTGTGAGAAAATGTTTTATTTATCAGGTTATGAAGTAATCTACACTTGAACGTTCTGTCACATAAAACAGGCAGTAGAAATGTAACATACCAGTGTAGTATAAAATTATTAGTATAAAAATTATTACGATGGCTCAATGATAGCTAGAAAACATGTGTATTTCCTGATACAACAGGCAGAATTATATTGCACCATCCTGCAATCCGATTCCCTACTATTTCTTCATTCAAATGGCAATTAGGAAAAAAAAGCATTTTATCAAAACTTAACACAGTAAATTGCGGTACAGTTTCAATGATAAATTTTGTAATCGATTGCATTGTTCTTTGAACCTTTTTTTTCAAAAGCAATTGACATAACTGACATTTACAATGTGATGATGTAAGTATTAAATGGAGTGGTGCAATGGCCTAGAGTGGTGCTCTCACCTCACAATCAGGAGGCTGTGAGTTCGATCCTAGGCAGAGGCAGATATTTCTCTCTCTGGGCACAATAATCTGCTGAACAAAACCCCGCACTGGTGACAGGAAGGGCATCCGGCCATTAAACACTCTGCTAGCTCCACTCAGTTGCCCAGACTCCACCCCACAAGGGATTAGGGAGTCATTAAAAGATGATGTAAGTATTAAATAAATAAACACATTAAATATGTTTTGCGTAAGTATAAAGGTTTACAGCTGATTTTGTTAGTTTTCCCACCAGCAACTTTTAGTGTCTTCCGGATTCATCCCACCTTTATTGTTCCAATATAGCAGTAATGAAGACAGGTTTTGCTCTATGTCAGAGATGACGACGTGAAGACACCATGTCACAGTGGGAAAATGGCTTTCGTCTAATTAGGTGGAGAGTTGCTCCTTTCATCTTAATTGCATTTTAAACTGAAATCAATGTTAAATTAGGTGAACGCCAGATTCTTCACAACCAAAGAATGGAGGTGTTTCCAAGGCACAATTGGAAAAGATAAGAGGAGACACCTTCATTTGTGTATATGTGGGTGGGTGAGAGATTTGTTTAACACCACATTCCCAGGTATGTCATATTGCATCTGAAAATGCAATTACTGTCAGACTATGTGAATTTTTTACATCTATATTATAAACAGTGACATACTGCTTCTTACAATAACCGAACAGGCCAAGCACCAAAACCTAATTAAGATGCTAATCGATGTTGAAGTTTAAAACTGCTTTCATGTCAGATGCAACTAAATGTAGACTTAGATGTGCCCTCAGAAATAGTAACACAATCCCATACACAAAATGATATCTGGTTAAATTCAGAGGGGATTACTCATGGAAAATATAACCAGAAAATACTGAATTCATTTTTTAAATAAGCAAAAAGGTAGTTAAATAATAATTCTTATTTCTTTTGGACTTAAATGCTAATTATAATATTAACCACCCCCGTCCTCAAAGAAAATACTTCTTGTTCTCCCACATAAAACTCAGAAACTTAAAGCAGGTTACTACACTTAAAATAACAGGATCATGTATCTAAAAATAAAAAATGCAAATAAATTGATCATCCAACCCCAGATTGGATTGATTTTTTCTCCCTCATGTGATGATCCCTCCACCAGGTACTAATTTTGTTTCTCTTAAACCATTAAAGACTTGTTTTAAAATTTGTCTGTGCCTGCTCCAAAAATATTGAGATATCAGTTGTCGCGGCCTTATAAAGGAGGTAAATTAAAAGTGTGGCTTCAACTCAAGAAAGTTTTCCTGATTCTGCTGCAATTGGAGTACCACAATTGCAAGAAAGGATTACTGGTGACATGATAGCAGTGTTGTTAGTGTTTGTGGATTAACCCCTAGCAGAGTATTGCAGCAGTAGTCAAACCAGGCAGCCAAACGAGAGTGGAAGGGCCCCAGAGTATACACACACTGAACACAAACACTGTTTGTAGTTTAAATAGTTTTTAATCCATTTAGAGTTTAAAGCATTGTCATTCAGTCCAATAATCATTCACTATATTTCCATCCAGTAAGACTCACTATTACAGTCCAAGTTAAGAGTCCTTGCAATATCTTTATCAGCCGATAAAGGTATCTTCTCCTCCTCCGGTGCCTCTCTCCAGAGGAACAAACGCTGGATATTCAGCAAGAAGTTCAAACAGTAGAACAGTTGAATTCAGCAGTAAATCAGCAAAACAGTAGCAAACAAGAACAGTTCAGTCACAGGCACTCACAGTCAGTAATCACAGTTAGTCACAGTAAGACACAGTTAGTCGCAGTAACACACAGTAAGCTTTCCAGCTTCTAATGCTTCCTTATATTGTAACTTCTAACCGCACCCTTAATCGGCTAATTGCCTGCTGCATTGTGCTTAAAGTGATAAGCACTTAAACCATGATATCTAAGTTTTATATATTTATTCACCCAAACCATATTTGGTATCAATGTTATACCTAACATACTCCCCTTTTGGGTGAAATAAATATATAATACCTTTACAATCTAACCCCATAATTTTCACAACTCTCCTGGTGCTTACTGGCACCTTGGGCTTTAGTAAAATTATCAGCTAAATTGTCCTCCGACATACAGTACTCTAGCTGAATCATCTTACTTCTTACAGATTGTCTCACGTTTAGGTATCTTAGATCTGTATGCTTGCTCCTTGTTTTTTACTGCAATATTTGTGGCCATTTGAATTGCTGCCTGATTATCTTCATGTATAATTATAGGATAATCTACAGTTATACCTATATCAATTAACATTTGTTTATACATTATTAATTCTGTACATAACAGAGATAAACAGGAGAATTCTGCCTCCATAGTAGACAAACTTATATGCTGTTGTCTTATTGACTTCCAGCCTATTAATGTCTTACCCAGCATTATGGCTGTTCCTGAAGTCGACTTTCTAGTGTCTCTTTCTGATGCAAAACTAGCATCTGCATAAGCACTCAGAATTAAATCACCCTTTGGTTCTAAATACAATGAATAATTCATTGTCTTTTTAAGATATCTTAATATCCTCTTAGCTGCAATCCAGTGTCTTTCACACGGTGCAGAATTGAATCTAGCCAACTGATTCACACAGTACGAAATATCTGGTCTAGACCAATTACTAATATAACTCAAACTACCAATTAAAGATTGATAAATCACCTTATCAAACTCCGGGCTTTGTTCATCAGTGTTGCTAAACTCCTGACTCATTGGAGTCTTAGCTGGCTTACAAAGCTCCATCTTGTAATCTTTTAGCAATTTGCTTATCTTATCTTCCTGAGATATCTTAAAACCTTTCCGTGTTTTCTTTATATTCAAACCGAGATATTTCTTTATCTCCCCTAATTGCTTGATCTTTATTCTCTTTCCTAATGATGCTATTATTTTATTTGCTTCATCATTAGTTTCAGTTATCAATGCAATATCATCTGTGAATAGTAATAATAATGATACTTTCCCATTTGTCTCCCTCTTAAACAGACATGGATCGGCTAAACCAGCTTTAAATCCTATATTGTCTAGTTCCTTTACAATATACTGGTTCCATTCATAGCCTGATTGTTTTAGACCATAGAGGCTTTTCTTTAACAACCAACAATCATTATTATCCTTATTTTCACTTTTAATACCAATAGGTTTTTCATATAAATAGTATGTTTTAATGGGGCGTGCAAGTAAGCAGTTTCCACATCTAGATGGTTAACTATATAGTTTTTACTAGCTGCCCACACTAAAGCTGCCCTCAAGGTTGCTGCCTTAAGACTAGGTGCAAACACCTCATCGTAGTCATTGGCATTCTGCCTAATACCTTGGGCTACTAACCTTGCCTTATGGATTAAATTACCATCTTTATCTGTTTTTACCTTAAAAATCCATTTGCAGCCAATGGATTTCTTACCTACAGGTAATTTGACATTCTCATACACTTTCATATCTCTTAATGAATTCAGTTCCTTATTCATTGCTGCATACCAACTTTCTTTTTCCTTAGTAGGATACTTTTTAATTTCTTCAACAGAATTAGGAACTTGATTAATCTGGCACACTGTGTTAGCCTGGTACCTATCAGGCGGTCTAGATACACGTGTAGTTCTTCTGGGAATTACAGGGCTTACAGGAGGACTTTGTTGAACTACTACCTGTTCATCTTCCTCATCCTGTTCAGCTGTTGAATCTGTTTCTTCCTTTATGGGCACTATTTCATCCTGTATTTGTCTCTTTACTTTATTTTTAAAGTTACAGGGATAACTAATGGGATTTCTATAGGATTCAATAATTACATCTTTATTGGCATCCTGTTCTAATTTCTCCCATCCTTCATGTTCTAGAAATTGGGCACTAGCACTACATAACACTTTAGATGTGCCTTTCTCCCAAAATCTATATGCCCTATGGTTTGCCTGATAACCAACGAAGAAAAATCTTTTAGCTCTATGTTGCCCTTTTTTTCTGAGTTGTGCAGGAATATGCACCCATGCTGGTGCACCAAATGTGTGCAGGTAACTTAGGTCAGGTTTCCTGCCATGCCACCTGGTAAATGGTATTTCACCTGTTGTTGTATTAACAACGTTGTTCAATATGTTATTAGCACACATTGTAGCCTCCCCCACAAAGAATCAGGTAACCCAGAATCATTTAACATTGTTCTAACCATTGCCTGTAGTGTTTGGCCTCTTCTTTCAATAAAAGCGTTATGTTCTGGCCTGTATGGAGCAGACTTCTTATGCTCTATTCCAGCTATCTTAAGTCTGTTCTGGAATTTGTTATTAATAAATTCCGTACCATTATCTGTCACCAGGGTTATCAGTTGTCGTTTAGACTTTCTTTCAGCAAACCTAAGCCAATTGAAAAAATGTTGATATGTTTCAGTTTTGCTTTTCATTAAATAGCAAAACCCATATCTAGAATAATGGTCCATAATGCTCAGTATATATCTAGCACCCCCCATACTGGGTTTCTTTGGACCTATGATGTCTGCAAATACCACTTCTAAAGGTTCTTTTGTTTTGAAACCATTTAGCCAATTTGCAGGCAATACCTTGCTCTTATCTTCACAGCAAACATTACAACGCAAATATTTATCACAAGGTTTTAACCTTATTCCTTCAGATAACTCAACTGTACGTTTTAGCATTTTAAAATTTACATGCCCCAAACGCCTATGCAATAAATGGATACATTCATTATGAGGTTTTATATTATTAAATACAGTATGTGCCTCCCCTTTCTTACTATTATCTAATACATATAATGTTCCATTTAAAGCTGCAGTTACCCTTTTGTTATCTTTTTCAATTATGCAATTATTATCCTTAAAAGTAATTACATAACCTAATTTATCTAATACCCTTACTGAAAGCAAATTAAACTTTAGTTGCGGTACATACAACATTTTTATATCCTGGTTTATGCACGGACAATGTGCAAAACCTTCACCTTTCGCTTTCAGGTTCCAGCCATTGGCAAGTGATATATGTTGAGAACTTGTAGACATTTTTATAAATTTTGTCTTATCTCTTGTGATGCAGTGGGATGCGCCACTGTCAACCACCCATAGATCATTCTTCACATCAGAGTTGCTAAACGTGGCTAGTTCAAATGCTTTCTTTGGCTTTTTTACATTCTGGCTTTTTCTCTTTTTACAGAAACTTGCCAAATGTCCTCTGCCTCCACAATTAAAACATTTTTTAATTGTGTATGCCGTCGAAGATAAATTCTCTTCTTCCAGGTGCTGTACTTTGCTTAGCTGGTTTCTTACAGGCTTTGAAGATAATTTCTCTTCTTTCTTATCTTCTCTCAGCTCGTCACGCTCACGCCTTCTTCTGGCTTCTTCTAGTAGCCTGCCTGTAATCTCGGTTAATGAGAGGCTTTCTTTTGGCAATACCTCTAACGAAGTCACATAGTCATCATAGCTTTGATCTAATGAAGATAATATTATGTAGACTTGTTGCAGTTCATTAAATATAAGCTCTTTTTCTTGCAAATCTTGAAAAATGCTCTTCATACAGTTTAAATGAACTAACATATCTCCATTCCTCTGAAGATGCGTTCGAAAAAGCTTCCGTGTAAGATTTATATGTGCTCCTACACTGTCCCGAACATAAATCTTCCTGAGGTTCTCCCAGCAGTTTGCAGCATTTTCTTCTCCACGAATATGGACAAGCTGCTGATCACAGAGAGTCAGTCCTATGATGCATAAAGCCTGCTCATTCTTCAGTTTAAAAAGTCTTGTAACTTTTCGTTATCATCATCATCAGCAGGATCCCAGCTACTCACATCTGGTGGGTTTGCTATAATGTCCCACAAACCTTCTCTGCGTAGAAGTAAACTACATTTCATTGACCATGAAACATAGTTTGTTCCATCCAGCCTGGATATCATGGACAGTTGTGACAAATTTACTTGTGCCATTACTCTTCAGATATTTTGACTATTTTAAACTAATTAAAACAGTTTGTTTTTTACAGTAATGTGCAACTCACACCAACTCTCTCTGCTATATCCTGGTTAGTTAGACTATGCTGCTGGGCCCATAACCAATGTTAGGGTTTGGGGGTTAACCCCTAGCAGAGTATTGCAGCAGTAGTCAAACCAGGCAGCCAAACGAGAGTGGAAGGGCCCCAGAGTATACACACACTGAACACAAACACTGTTTGTAGTTTAAATAGTTTTTAATCCATTTAGAGTTTAAAGCATTGTCATTCAGTCCAATAATCATTCACTATATTTCCATCCAGTAAGACTCACTATTACAGTCCAAGTTAAGAGTCCTTGCAATATCTTTATCAGCCGATAAAGATATCTTCTCCTCCTCCGGTGCCTCTCTCCAGAGGAACAAACGCTGGATATTCAGCAAGAAGTTCAAACAGTAGAACAGTTGAATTCAGCAGTAAATCAGCAAAACAGTAGCAAACAAGAACAGTTCAGTCACAGGCACTCACAGTCAGTAATCACAGTTAGTCACAGTAAGACACAGTTAGTCGCAGTAACACACAGTAAGCTTTCCAGCTTCTAATGCTTCCTTATATTGTAACTTCTAACCGCACCCTTAATCGGCTAATTGCCTGCTGCATTGTGCTTAAAGTGATAAGCACTTAAACCATGATATCTAAGTTTTATATATTTATTCACCCAAACCATATTTGGTATCAATGTTATACCTAACAAGTGTTCCAATATCTAAGGTGCTGCCACAAAGAAGAGCGGGGCCAACCTGTTTTCCAAAACACCAGAAGGCAAGACAAGAAGCAACAGATGGAAACTAACCAAGGAGAGAAGCAACCTAGAACTGTTGGAAACTTCCTAACAGTGAGGACAATTACTACAATATTAATGTTATTGTGATACATGTTATTATAAACACCCTGATTATGATTGCCTAAAAATAATTGTACCAGACAACAGACTGTTTGATTGAAATTGAATTTTTATATATTATACTAAAAAAAACAAATAAAACTTTTAAGAAAGGAAATGGCTTGACCCCTTCTTCTCTGTGGAAGACTGCTATCGTGTCTCCCCTGGTCCTTCTCTTCATTAGACTAGCCATGCCGAGTTCCTGACACTGTTCATTGTATGTTTTAGCCTCCAGACCTCTAATCATCCTGGATGCTCTTCTCTGCACTTTTTCTAGAGTCTGAACATCTTTTTATAGTGTTGGCGACCAAAACTGGATGCAGTATTCTAAGTGTACAAATGTATTAGATTGAAAGATCATGCCCATCAGTCAGATAACAGACAACCCAGTTAATAATTCTGCTCTGGCTGGCAATATACAAATGCTATCAGATAAAAGCTGTTAATGTATATGTGTTCCAAGATATAAAACAATGGCAGAGAATTATTATTATTTTCTTGTTGCTTTATCTATGATTTGCTGTTTTCAGATGTATGCAATAAGGAGAATTTCCATGCCTCAAAAGGGAATCAGGTGTGGGTCAATAACAAGGTAGATAAATTAGAAGATGAATACAGTAACTTTAGTGCTATAAATACTTGAAGTTGAAGTTTCATTTAACTATCTCGATAGCAATGTTCTCTGCACTCAATAATATTGCCATAAATCACCAATGAAGATTGTTCATTGTTTAGGAAACACGGTTGTTACTATATAGTGGGAGCAATTATATCCAGGAAAACCTGCGATGGGTTAAATAGGAATGTATCTGCATAACATACATTTGCAACACACATGGAACAAACAACCAAGGTAATCCCACAGTTCATTTGACTACCAATATAAATGCCATGATCCTGACTAACAAACCCAAGCAAACGAGAACTCAGAGGCTGAGGTCTTCCTCTAAGAACTTCTTTATTGGGTACATCATATTGGCACAATCAAATGGAAAAACCAACTCTAAATGTTTCCTGCAGTTTCAGTATAATTAAAATAGGAAAGAACTCCCTCCCCAAAAGTCACAGGTCACGTTGGTCAATTAGGTTAATTGGCGGGCTCTCCAGGCACTCTTCCCCATCTCTACCCACAACCTGCAGTGATGACCTTGATTCCCACGAGAAAGTTCTGTGTTTTGTCTAGCAATGCATTTCATCCTCCTTCCCCCTTGTCCCTCTGGGTGGCAACTGAGGAATAGAAAAAGGGCTTTTGCCAGGTTCGATTTGAAGTTGACAATACAAACTTGTACATTGTCTTCTACTACAAAGTTCAATGGGTCTATTTCTCTTACATGTTTAAAGCAAATTCCTGAGACTTATAGCATTGGAAAGAGTGTCATTAAGCAGAAAGACAAGGGCATATTTTTCCATCTTCCAGAGGATAAGATTTAATTTACAAAAAGTCAGATTAAATGCTGGGAAACATTCATGAGACGAGAAGAGTTGATAGCACTGTGGAAGTGCTTGGCTTCCCATCTCTGGATAGGTTGAGCCAAGAATGGACAGACATCTTTCAGGGATACTTTTAATTGAATTCCTGCTCTAGGTATATATGGAGTTGACTTTGATGGCCTTAAGAGGCAGGGGTGGGATCCAGCCAGTTCAGGCCGGTAATTTTGCATCCAGTTTGGCGAACTGGTAGTTCTGGAGATCAGCTGGCCCCACCCCACCCTGCCCCTCCCAGGAGTCCCCACATGTCTGGTTCTGGCTCCCAGGTAAAGGGCTGGAAGGGACCTTGGAGGTCATCTAGTCCAACCGCCTGCTCAAAGAGCATTGTTAAAGTGAGTTTCTCTCTTTTGACCCACCCAGTCAGATGACCACCTAGCCACTCCCACCAAGTGACTCCCACCAAGTCACACCCACAGAACTGGTTGTTAAAAAATTTGAATCCCACCCGTTAAGAGGGCTTTTTCATTCTAAGATCGTTAGAAAACCAAACTCACTGATAAGAAGGGTTACTATGAGAGCTCAACTGATGCAAAATTAAGTTTAAAAAGAGTGAGATCTAGCACAATATCTCCTTGATTGAGAATATTAATTATTATTCTGATATGTTTTTAGAAAACTTTATTTGTATCCTTTAGTTGCTTTTGCTTAAAATATGTATTTTTAAAATACACAACCCTTAGTACAGCTAATTTTCTGAGAATTAATGTTCATCGCTTTGGGTCATGGAAGATGTCGCTGTCAAAACCAAGTGAAAAAAAATTAACCACACAAAGCTCCCAATGTTTTTTTCACAGATGATGTTATTCATATTAAATATATAAACAACTTTGTTTTCCTCTAAATGAGTCTCCGATGTTATATCTGCTGCTATGTTCAAAACAACATTTTCTCCCCTTAAACACTCCATTCCATTATACAATGCATATTATTTTGTTTGGGAGAAAAATAATAGTGCTTTAATATTGTGGAGACATACATTGTATTTGGGAATAGGTGGGCAAGCTGTTAGTTTCACTATATAAAATGCTTCCTTATCATCAAATAAAACTCATTGGTAGTCCCACATTGCAATGGAAAAGGATATACTTTCAATTCCACAGCTACTAAGATTGTTGGCCGAGCAGGTACATAGATAGCCAGGGAAATGATTGAAGCCTGGGAAATGGGCCCCTTGTCAGTCAATAAGAGTCAATTTGCCACATACTTCCTAGATACTTAGAAGCTGAAGGTGCAACAGCACAAGGACATAACAGCAAGCAACTTACTAGTCAGGCATCAACACCTCAATTAACCAAGAAGCCACACCCAACCAGGCCCCACATAAATGTGATGCACAGAAGAACCCAAAGCACACATTTTGGTAGACAGAAGTTCCCAGAGGATGGACTCCAGTCCCAAAGCTCGGAAGACTAAACCTCTGGTCCCAGTGACTGACCCAGATTGGATTCTGCCACATTATCCTGGGACACGTATATTTGCCTTGATTTGTGAAATAAAAATATATTTACTGGTTTCCACTATTGGATAAATCAGTTTTCTAAAAGTGTGGTTTCCATTGACATTGTTCCTCCAATGATTAAAAATTAACTTTTTTTTTTTAATTTAAAAGCAGAAATAAATGCAAACTGGAAAGGAAGGGAGGGAGGGAGGGACAAAATTGTTCTAATTTAGAGAAATTTACTGTAACTGAACTTAATACACTAATTCCTGGGCAAAATTCAGATAAGGAAAATAGTCCTTTGAAACTAAAACAGGCATCAAACACAGAGAGATTTACTGCACTGCACAACTCTTGAGTTAGGCTATAACACTATGTCTAATCACATTTAAACTGTACATACACACAAATATAGGACAGAACAAAAAACAGTGCATCGTTCATCATTCATGTGAGGAAAGCTTATTAAAACTGAGAAGTGACAAAAAAAGATGTTATACAGTATTAAAGGCCTGATTGAATAGAAATATCATTACTATGATCTAAAGTAACAAACAAGCTCAGATCTCTTGGGAGGATTGTACTGCCGTCCTATTCTAGGACACACTATAAACTTGATTTATTTATTGTAATTTTTAACCCATCTGATAACCAGAATGCTCATTTTGGCTCAGGATTCTCCATGTGGATAAAAGACTGTGATTTTTTGAAGAGCAACATTTTTTTTAATTTAATACCATTTAGGACTGATGGAAAGAACTGGAATTATGAGAGGAGGCTAAAGGCACTCTCAGAAATGTCTGAAACCAACATACCCATGAACACAATAGTTGTCAAGATAAATAAATATCTTTAAAATAAATATCTGCTTAGCAGAAGGCTTCAAGTCTCCATAGTTCAGCTGTCTCTATTTTCTTTTTTTCTGGGAGCTAGCCATGTTTCCAAACAATCATGGATGCCAATCTTCTCTTCCCTGACCCTCCAAAATAACAATAAAAAAATGAAATGGCTTTTTGGCTTTCATAAACTTTGTGGTACTCTTGGGAATATAAATAATGCAAGAGGTGGTATTTTGCTTTGCAAGGTGTCAGATTTGCACTATATTTTTAAATTATGTGAACAAAATCTGTGTCCTTGTGGAATCCAACTATTCTGGTGAACAGACCAAGAACTTTTTTCAAAGATTTTAATTGTTCCCTTTGGTTGATAAATAGTTCTGTACAAATCTGCCTACAACTGATCAATGTCATTACAGATATTAAGACAATGGGGTTTAACATGTTTTAAAACAAAAACAGTTGAAACAATAATTTTAACATCTGAAGGACATATATTATTATTATTTTTTTAAAATATAGTTTATTAATTTTTACAATTAAAACCAGTCACAATACATACACAAATAAGCAAAAGAAAGAAAAAGAAAGAAGAGAGAAGAGGAAGAGAGGGAAAGAATTTTGAGAAAAGAAAGAAAAAGAAAGGGGGAAGAAAGAAGAAAGAAAGAAAGAAAGAAAGAGGTTACAAGATAAAAAGTATTCTTATTTTCACTATACTATACTATACTATACTATACTATACTATACTATACTATACTATACTATACTATACTATACTATACTACTATACTACGATAGCTGGAATTGTTGGTATAATTGGATTGACCAAAGATAAATTATATATCATAAGGCATAAAAGAAAAGTATCAATCCATAATAACGAGGTAGCGATATAAGTTAAAAACAGGTGTGGTTATATGACACAAGTTAAGGTTATGAAAACAAAAGAAGATCTTGCAAACTGTTAAAATAAGAATACTTTTGAAGGACATATAATTAAACTGAGATTCTAAAATGGTCATAGTGTAATAAAGTATTTTCTATTCAAGTAAAACTTTAGTGTTTTCAAAGGCAACTAAGAGGGTTAGGAAACTATGAAAGATGTCAGCAAGCATTAACACCAGTGTAAGCAGCTACACTAGTTCTAAAAACTAATCTCAGATTAATTTGTGTCCAGACACACAAATATTTCATATATTAACTTTCATATGTTGCATTTTTTTTATCATGGTTTGATAAATGCAAATAAAAAAGTCTATGTGAACACTGTATTTCATAAAAAAAATAATGATCATCTTTGTTCACAATAACAGAGGGCTTGTAAAGAAATCACCCATGTGAATTTGAAAGTTTATTGTGGCTGTTTCCAGAAAGGTATATTAAAGTAAATATGGAAGAATATGGACAATAAAGCTGCAACTCCAATAGTTGAGCCCCAGACTATTAAAGGAAGCTGGGGACATCAGTAATGTAATGTGAGGTGAGGAAATTTGGGCTATAACTTTAAAAGGCTCTAGGGAAGTCATAAATGTATTTACACATCTGGAGGGCAGGAGGAAAAAGAAATATTTATGGATGATTCACAGAAATTAGGAGAAGAATGCTGACAGAATTTACAAGTGTTTTGCTACTCATAGAAGCATCCATGCTTCTAATTTACAACTAAGTCAATTACGGAATTGTTTCTTCAATTGTGTTTGGAAACCTATTGTGATGGTGTGATTTTTGGCTTCCTCCAGGACATCTTACCAACATACGTTGTGCATTGTTAAAAACAAGTAATGATGCCTAGTTGGCAAGCAGAGCTAACTGGGTACAAAATAGAGACAAATTCAGAGGGAATCAAAGTTGGAAACCCCTCCCCCATCAAGTCAGGAAATCTTATAGAGATGAAAGAGATCCTGGCAATACGAGTTCTGATGGGCTCCAACTTACCCTCGGTGGTCTTATGTGTTGGTACGGGAATGTTCTTCCTTTTCTCAATTCCGTTCTAGTCTGTAAAATTGCTTTATCCATGTATTTATAATAAATTGCTTTATTGGAATTCTGATTTGACTGAAACTGGAGATTCTGCCAATAGTGTTTTATTTGAGCATATCTGCTAATCTTCTGGCTATAGCTTCTATTTGCGACTTTATTATTTCCGGTATTGGTAGGCCTGAACTTACAACCACAATTGAGCCCAAAATTTATCTTGCTAAGTGAGACATTTGTGAAGTGAACTTTGCCCCATTTCATGACCATTCTTGCCACAGTTGTTAAGTGGATCAATGCAGTTGTTAAGTTAGTAACATGGTTCTTAAAAAAATCTGGTTTCCCCATTGACTAAGCTTGTCAGAAGGTTGCAACCATCATAAATATGAACCAGTTGCTAGGTGTCCAAATATTGATCACATGATCATGGAGATGTTGCAATGGTTATAATTGTGAAAAATGGTTGTATGTCACTTTTTTCAGTGCCGTTGTAACTTCTAAAGGTCACTAAATCCTTACGATTTACATTGACTGTTTCCTAGTATGATTTGATTGTTTATTTTACCCTATGACTATCATTAAGTGTTGTACCTTATGATTTTTGACTCTTGACGGATGTCTCTTTTCTTTTATGTACACTGAGAGCATTTGCACCAAGACAAATTCCTTATGTGCCCAACCACACTTGGCCAATAAAGAATTCTTCTATTCTTCTATTCTATTCTTCTTCTTTTTGTTCTTAAGCTATTTTGTCTGTTCTAGCTTGAGTGCATCTCCTCTTAGCCTGATGATCTTCTTTTCCGGCCTGATTTTCCATTTCGATGATGCACTGTTTGGCTTATTTTCTTGTTGATTTTGCATCTCAAATATTTAGCGCTAACTGCAGCAATGCTGTACACATATAGAGAAACAAATCTGCAAAAAAAATGCTTAAGACTCCGCAAAACCAGGGAAGCCCACAAAATCTCAAAAGGGCCTTTCAATCTCTCTCAAACAATTGGTCCTGAGCTGACTCAAATATTCCATTCGAAGAACTGAAGAACTGTTCAGAAGTGAAATCATTGAATCTCAATATGATTTTACCTGTTCAAAGCTTTGCCAGTCACTAATGTTGTTTGTGAAGAAAGAGAATGAAAAAGTTGGCTTGAAACTCAACATTAATAAAACTAAGTTCATGGCATCTGGCCCTCTCAATTCCTGGCAAATAGATGAGGAAGAAATGGAGATAGTGACAGATTTTATTTTCCTGAGGTCCAAGATCACTGCAGATGGAGACTGCAGCCAAGAAATTGAAAGACGCTTGCTCCTGAGGAAGAAAGCTATATAGACAGCATGCTAAAAAGCAGAGATACCACTCTACCAACAAAAGTGTGTATAGTCAAGGCTATGGTTTTCCCAGTTGCAATGTATGGCTGAGCACCAAAGAATGGAGGCCTTTGAACTATGGTGCTGGAGAAGACTACTGTGAGTCCCTTGGACTGCAAGGTGATCAAACCGGTCAGTCTGGATTGTTCTTTAGAAGGCCAGATCCTGAAGATGAAACTCAAAGACTTTGGTCACCTCATGAGAAGGAAGGACTCACTGGAGAAGAGCTTAATGCTGGGAACGATTGAGGGCAAAAGAAGAATGGGATGACAGAGAATGAGGCGGCTGATTGGAGTCACTGAAGCAGTTGGCGTGAACTTAAATGGACTCCATGGGATGGTAGAGGACAGGAAGGCCTGGAGGAACATTGTCCATGGGGTCGCAATGGATCAGACACAACTTCACAACTAACAACAACAGCAACTAACAACAACAACGTTGTTTGAATAAGCATATGATGTAGTGGTGTTTGTAGTCAAGAATGGAGGTCTAATAAGATTCAGCAGAACAGGCGAATAAAATAAAATAAAATAAAAAAATATTGAACAGGCCACATTGTTTTACATGATTTATTTCATTTTATTTTCTTGGGGCCCTCCATGTGTGCCTTCGCTTGCTGGGCGTACTTCCAGCAACTGAAACGAATCTGTTTTCAGCTTAATACGCAGTATGTTGTTTTACTGCTTCTTACAAATATTGAAGAGGGGTCATGTCCGCAGGTTGTTGTATTATAAACTAAAGCTTTCCTTTCAGTAGCAGCCACCAGGTGGTTCTTGGTTTTATGATGCAGCACTAATTAGGAATCTTAAACTGAAGCGAATCTGACAGATTGGAAGGAAATGGCAACCAGAAATATAATTCCAGCAGCTCAGTTTTTAACTAAAAGCTGTGGTTGACATTACAATGGTTTGGCATTATCTTTTTAACCAGATGGGAAAAGCTTCTAAGAAAACAAACTTCGGAAACAATTTATTTGGACCATACAAGTCATCGTACCCCATTAACTCTGAAAATAATTGTGTACTTAAAGAGCAGTCAACATGATGTCCAGAAACAGAAATGGCCTATGGAAGGCTCCTTCAAGACCCAGTGTTCATGCTAATCCATTTTACTTTTTTTTAAAGGAGGAAAGAATAGAATAGAATAGAATAGAATAGAATAGAATAGAATAGAATAGAATAGAATAGAATAGAAAAACAGAGTTGGAAGGGACCTTGGAGGTCTTCTAGTCCAACAATCTGCTTAGGCAGGAAACCCTATACCACTTCAGACAAACAGTTATCCAATTTTTTCTTTAAAATGTCCAGTGTTGGAGCATTCATAACTTCTGGAGGCAAGTTGTTCCACTGACTGATTGTTCTGTCAGTTCTAGGTTGCTTCTCTCCTTGATTAGTTTCCACCCATCGCTTCTTGTCCTGCCCTTAGGTGCTTTGGAGAATAGCATGACTCCCTCTTCTAAGTAAGTAGTTAGTAGATAAGTAAGTAAGTAAGTAAAGGAAAGAAATGGAATTGAAAGCTGGCATGCTAAGAAGATAATACTGGCCTCTAAGATCAACCTTGAGCTGGTGAGAATCTAACTGCCAAACTGCTGGCCACAGTCAGCAGAATTAGCCTGCAAGACTGCATTCTAATCACTGCACGACCACAGCTCCACTTTTTAGCCTAATGGCAGCATAAGCTTAAGTTTTCTTCAAAGCAGATTGGCCAACAAGTCTTCAAGTAAGATTGGATGGCAATCATCTTTCTTGAATCATCGTGTGTGTGTGTGTGTGTGTGTGTGTGTTTTGCTTTTTTTCCTTAACACTGCTAGCAATAGCAGTTTGTCCCGATTTGTATTCTTCTTCAACATCATTGGCAACCGAAAAAATCGCCCACCAATTCATAACGCACTAAAGGAGTTCATTATAACTGAAGGACAGAACAAACCCAGTTCTTGCTGAACTAATTATCTGTTTGATATATTAATTAGCAAGAGGGAGAATGAAACAGATACAAGAATCAGTCCCTCAACGCACAAAGCGGAGGCCCTCCAGTCTCCTTTCAAACCATTTCTGTGGAATATTCCAACTGAAATCCATTGCATCCTTCAGTGACTGGTATGAAGATAGATCACCGCTCGCAAGAATGTACGGCCAAACTACACAATATTGCACCTCAGGGGCATCTGCACACATAGAAGCTCTTGCAGTTATAAAGGCTAAGTGATGAAACCAAGCAACATACAATTGTACGTGTTCTTTTAAACGCATCAATAGAAAAATAAAAAGGAGTCCACTTTTCCGATCGATAAACACTTTTGATAGTCTACAACTTCATCTAACTGTGTGATGCTCAATTACATAAAAATAAATAAAACAGGAAATGTAACTGAGCTGTATTGGCCCATCAATCTTATTAAATTATCATCAGAGGGAAAGAAGGAACTTCCAAATGTGTTCTGCTTACATGAATACTTCCCTAAACATCAAGATCCATTTTATGGCCTGCGAGCTGCATCTGGCCCTTTGGTTGTCCTGGTGAAACCCACAGCAGTAGTGGTAGTAGCAGAGTGGTAGAGGCAGGAGGGCAGCAACAGCAATGGGGCGAAAATGATGGAGGCCCTCAACATCAGTCTGTCCCAGCCCATTGAGGAAATTAATTGACCACCACTGTTCTTGAAAAAACCATTTCAGGTTTTTTTTTTCCATAGAAAGGTACCCATATAAAGCTGTTTCAGTGAAAACCAATACTAAAATTTTATGTACATTAAGGGACTGGAGGCTGAAACATATGATGAATGGTTGCAGGAACTGGGCATGACTAGTTTAGTGAAAAGAAGAGAAGGACCAGGGGAGACATGATAGTAGTCTTGCAATATTTGAGGGGCTGCTACAGAGAAGGGGGTCAAGCTATTTTCCAAGGCACCTGAAGGCCAGACAAGGAATAATGGATGGAAACTGAACAAGGAGAGATTCAACCTGGAAATAAGGAGAAACTTTATGACAGTGAGAACAATCAACTGATGGAACCAAAGTTGCTCTCAGAAGTCATGGGAGCTTCATCATTGGAAGTTTCCAAGAAGAGACTGGACTGCCATCTATCAAAAATGGAGTTGGGTCTGCTTGGGTGTGTGGTTGGACTATATGACCTACAAAGTCCCTTCCAACTCTGTTAATTTGTAATCTGTAAAGTTCTGGCAGTATTTTGTGGAAACCTCAAGATAATCAACCTATTTCACTTTAAACTTCGTGGGGCCACTATCTTCTCCATCAAAGAATATAAACTGAAGAGCATGGAAAGAACTTCCATGTGTTTGTGTATTGTCAACCTGAGGAATTTTTAGTCAATAGCTTCAAGCCACTTGAAATCTTATTTCAACCGAAAAGATAGAGGGATCATACGAGTATATAAATTGAAGTATATAAAAGATAGAGGGATCATACGAGTTATAAATTGATTTATAACCCTCAATTTATAACCCTCATGGAGCCATTTTCAAGACCTTATGGCAGGCCCTTGGTCAGTCTAATCTCAGAAAGGATGATATTCCAGAGGATGAGCACCATAGTAGAGAAGACTATCCCTTCTGGGTTCCACCAGGTCTTTCTTGTTCTCATCAAGGCTTCCTAAACCGTAATTATGCACATACTTATTTTACAAAACAAGACTTATTTTATTGCAATGCTGGGAATTGTTTTCATTCCCAGCCAGAATTAATCTCAAACAGTCCCCCGAGATAAGCACACACCTTTCTTTTCTGTGAAGTGCTGCCAATAACAGAAGTATCAAATGAACTAGAAAAAAAAACCCAACCGAAGTACAAAGAGTTTCAAGAACGAGTCTGAACCAAACAAACAACTTTGCTTCCTGCAAAGGTTTTGTCATCTTTGCCTGTCTTTTATCCTTTATGGGAGGGGCAATCACCTCCCAGCATTACTTCTGAGTCACCGCTTTTGTTTCAGCTGCTCTCGCCTTCTAGCAGCTCTGCGCACACGCACACTGGGAACAGGCTCCCCTGGGTCCTCTGCCTCGCTGCTGCCAGACTCCAAAGGCTCCGGAGGCAGCACCCCACTCCTAGATGGTCCTGGCCCCATCTCTGCATCAGATGTAGGATCCTCTCCTGAGTCCTCCTCAGACTCCCAGACTGCTCCCAGTTCTTCCCCACTGTCCGATTCTGCTGCTGTCTGCACAGACTGTGGGCGAACCACAACACTTCTCTGATGGTATCTGCCCCTCCTACAGATCAGGTAAAATGTGTACAGGAAATTTGAGAAGGTCCCATAAACAACGCAACACATGAAGGGTTTCAAAGATGACAAACAACACCTTGATTTGCAACTAGGAGAACACTGGAGGCCAAGGAATCTCATGGAGCAATGGTGTCATATGTACCGAATTAACCAGCATCATTAACTGCCTGCACCACCACATCCTGTTCCAGGTGATGCTTTTATATACTCTTCAAGGGCAGCCCCATGTAGAGCCTGTGCTCATCATTCAGTCTGGAGGTCACAAAGACATGAATGACTATGGACCTAATACTTCAAATTGTTGATCATTTAAATTGCCATGGCGACCACTGTTCAAGAACCTCTAAGAAGGTTGGAAAATTTCTATCAATAGCTATAGCTTGCTGAAGCCATCTGTTTCCTCCATCATGCTACTAATTGCTAGTTGTTAATTGTTTCAGCATTCTCTTGCATGTGTTTTACTCCTTTGTTATTCTCTCACTGCTACTTTTTCCTTATGTAGGGTCTTTGATAATAAATACAGTTTTAAAGTGGTATTGTTTTTGCCAGTTTTTGATTTGACTAGCAAAATGTCAGATGGAAACATAAACATATAAATATATCTTACTCAGAATTTCTTTCTCCACAATTTGTTTCATAATTTGTTTTGTGGTCATAAGTCGAGAACTACCTATACAGCCAAGTGGCTTTCGCTGCTCTTAGAACATCCTCGTTTCCAGTATGCACAACTCTTCTTGTACCTTTTTTTTTTTTTGCTTTTTCATTCCTGCTTCTATTATCATGGCCTAAGGGCACCCAGAAATTCCACATTTAAGAAGAGTCTACTCTGCCTATTATTTCAGGGCTTCAGAAAGAGCTAATTTCCTGCTGGAGACTTCATTTAATTCCTCTATCCCTGAAAGATGAGAACAGAGGAGGAGGAGCAGTATTTCTGACAACAAAACTTCAGAACAGCCAAGATTATAGGAGGGGATGCAGACATGGTATTCAGCAGGTTCTGACCAGTTCTGGAGAACCGGTAGCAGAAATTTTGAGTAGTTCGGAGAACCGGCCAATCCCACCTCTGACTGGCCCCGCCAACCCCATCTATTTTCTGCCTCCCATTGAGTCCCAGCTGATAGGCTGGGTCTTCTTTGGTTGCCCTGCACAGGAGAACGAAGCTGGAAAGCAGGTTAGCAGGGAGGGAATGGAGATTTTGCAGTATCCTTTCCCTGCCACGTCCACCAAGCTACGCCCACCAAGCCACACACACCAAGTCATGCCATCTCACCAAACCACGCCCACAGAACTGGTAGTAAATTTTTTTTGAATTCCATCACTGAGGGGATGGCCTTATCCTCTTTCCTCAAAGAATGAAACCGTTGGCAGTTCAAAGGCTTAACTGATTTCTCATGAAGATGAGGTGAACTTATCCAGAACTTATCCAGAATCCAAAGCTGGTTTGTGTAAAATAGGAAATAACAATATAGGGTTTGCTTCCTTGCATAGTGAAATAGCTTGGAAAGTGTGTGTGTGTGGGTGCCTGGGATTTTAACAACCTTTCAAGTTACCCAAGTGACAAGTCACCAGAACAGAAATGCTTCATGCCACTGACCTGTCATTCAGACTGTTTCTGTACGCAGGTCCAGAAATAGCCCCAAGTTGGTGGGCCAGAGGAAAGGTGTGAAGTGAAGTGAGAAAGAGCTTCTACAGTGCATTGAGAGAGAACTCTGCAACTTTGCCCCAGCCTGTCAGCTGAGTTATTTTTGAACAGGATTTTAGAGGACTGGTAGACTTGCTTGGCTGGCCTCTTCTCACTTGGGAAAAGTGGCAAGAGTCCTGTCTATCTCAACTGAATTTGGTACAGGTAGTTCTCGTTTAACAACTGCCTCTTGCATTGACTGTTCTACGATTCTAATGAAAAAGTCACTTTGCAACCAATTGTCTATGGAGATTCTCAATCACCCAGGTCAAAGTTGTCCCAAAGGTGTTTTTTTTTGTTTTGTTTCAAAGCACAAGGGCAGACAAGGAACAATGGATGGAAATTGATCAAGGAGAGATTCAACCAGAAAATAAGGATAAATTTTCTGACAGTGAGAACAATCAACCAATGGAACAGAAGTTGCCCTCGGAAGTTGTGGGAGCTTCATCCCTGGAGGCTTTCAAGAAGAGACTGGACTGCCATCTGTCAGAAATGGTGTAGGGTCTCCTGCTTGGGACGGGGGGTTGGGCTAGATGACCTACAACTCTGTTAATATGTCTAATTTAGGCTAGCTGTCATTCAGAACAACAATATTCCACTCTAAAGTTAGTCCTCATTTAGAAATTACCTCATTTAGCAAGTGTTCACAGTTACGGTGATGATGAAGAAGTAAGTTTGTGACCACTCCTTGTATTTTTTTTTTTTTAATATGGTATCAGCATCTTTTTTGTATCTCATCACCACAATATAGAAAATATGTTGTTACTCTGGAGTGCAGAGAAGAGCAACAAAAAATTTACTAGGGGGCTGGAAGCTAAAACATATAAAGAATGGTTGCAGGATTTGGGGTATGTCTAGTCTAATGAAAAGAAGGAATGGGGAGAAAGGGTAGCACTGTTCCAATATTTTGAGTGGCTCCTACAAACATAAGGGGGTCAAACTATTTTCCAAAGCATCAAAAGGCAAGGCAAGAAACAGTAGTTTTAAACTAAACAAGAAGAGAAGCAACCTAAAATAAGGAGAAAATTCCTAACAGTGAGAACAATTAACCAGTGGAATTGTTTGCCTTCAGAAGTTGTGGATGTTTTCAAAACAACCATTGATCTGAAATGATATAGTGTCTCCTGTTTGAGCAGGGGGTTGGACTAGAAGACCTCCAAGGTCCCTTCCAATTCTATTATTCTGTGTTCTATGTTTTATTTACAACCTTCACAGGTCTGTAAAGCCAAGGAAAGCCTAAGGAAGATTTTAAGTACAGTTATCTTTTCTCTTAGTGACTGCTTTGGTCATTGATCAACTTGGCGGTCAGAATTGTTGCTAAATAAGGGCTCACTGTATATATTGAACTCTCATAATGTTTGAATGGCACTTTTGCTATTCATAGGTCAAGCATCTCATAGGTGCATGTCTTTGTGGAAACCAGCTGCCAGGATTTTCCTGAATCCTAAGCCAAAATTTCCATGGAGAACATGCCCTAAAGACCACAGAAAAGAAGTCATGCCCGCACCAGCCTCAAATAGCCAAGAGGAGCTTGCATTCACCAAGAAGACTATTTGGCGCAAACGGAGATCTTTGGTATGCCAGGACTTGTGTGAAGAGAACTTGGAAATCACTGTAAATCCAGAACCGCTGTGCATCTTTATTAAGGCTGCTCTCACAGTTGGCTGAAAATAATATCAAACTTTTGCCACCAAAGCATATTCTTTCAGAACAGTTATTGGGGCATCTCCAAGTTCCTTGTAGAGTGTCATGCAGATGTTTGCAGTGACGTTGTTTTGATTAGAAGACCCATGTTTAAAAATCTCAAAAAGTAAGTTTTGGGGTGCAGAAGATATTAATTTGGAATTTTGTGGTTCCCCAGCTTGGAGGCAATCATCATAGGCTCATTCCCCACCCCTATATTTTGTCATTCTTGCTTCCATCTCTCAAGGCAATGCCAACGTTTGACAAAAGATTAGACTTTCAACAGCGTAACAAAGAGAAGACTGGAAATTGATTACTATCATGCTGAGATGCTTTCACCCGTTACTCTAATTTCCTATTTTTAAACACTGCCCTTTCATCATTATTGGCTTCTATAAACTACAGCTATCAGCCCCATTCATCTATAGCAATACAACGGTACACATATCATCCTCACTGAGTCACAAAATTCAATTATTAAGTGAACTGAAAAACCAAAACAGTGATCTAGAGCTGATGTCAGGAAGTCAGGGCGACAACCATTGTTATCTCGGTTGGAAGCTGAAGTGCTTAGGAAATTTATGGCACATTTAGCTGCTCACCTACAGCAACTTAAACTAAGGGGCTTTATCAAGGTTACCTTGCAACCTTGGGCTGAGAAAGAGGGAGCTCACACATATTAATGCATATAACCAGGAAGTTTTTGAGTACATTCCCAGGGAAAAGTTCTCAGAGAAGGCTAGATAAAATCAGATATGCAGATATTCTATTGCTGTACATATTTTTCCCCTGTAGGAAAATAAAACCATTCAGTATACTCACTGAACAAGGGAAATACTACAGAATCTAAGGCTAAGATTCAAAAATTTAACACTTTAGAGTGATTCAGCAATGACTTTTAAAATTAAAGAATAAGGTCATGGGCAGAAAGAAACTATAGAAGTGAAACTGTAGGTTATAGAAATTGAATAAATAAATAAAAACAAACAAATCTAAAAATGAAAAATGGTGAAAGGAGACTTGAAAAGCAGATCCAAATAAATACTCATTAATGAAACAGTGCATTGTTCAATTTTAGGCACTCTGTATGTAAATTAAAATAATCAATTTACAACTGACATTTTTAAACATGGGCTACAGGAGGAAGAACAGATTTATAGGATTAGAGGTTTTCTGAACAATGAAAAAAGAACTTCATACGCTACCCATTGGTATACCCAAGTTTTGAGGTAGGTTTCCATGTTATTATAATTTTGAGTATCGTTTTAGTGTATAATCCAAGCTTGAAAGATTGAACAACCAAAATAAAGTGGTAACAAACTACAAAGCAGTGTATAAAAAGGGAATGGACAGCTTGTGAAAATCTATGCCCATTTGTTGTTGATGGTTTCTGATGGCCCCATTCAGATGTCAAAATAACAGCATAATCTAATGTGACAGAAACATGCCACAGCATGGATCGGGGCTTACATATCCTCCCCGTTATTTGTCAACTTGTCAATAAGAATTTGGGAGATTTTGCTCTTAGAATTGATTAATTCTTTGCAGAAAACCAAAATTCACCTATGTTTTTTTTATAGCTGATTTGTTTAAACAAACATGAACTTATGTTAACTACAGTTTTAGAATTCAGGTGGCGACCCAAGTATTATCAATCAATATAAGAACACTTAATATGTGCCCAAGAATCAAGGTATCTTAAACTCATCATCCTGGTTCACACAGTACACTAAACCATAGTGTGTTTTTGTTTTCACTTATTATCATGTATGAATATACTGGGATTCTTCTATGAAACTACTGTTATTTGTCAACTATATTTTATGGTATAACACTGAATAAACCACTGTAGTTTATTCAACAAAATGTAGTCAAAACATACTATGGCATAATAAGATTTTTGAACCCATGTTCTGCTTTAGCATGAGATACACACATAAACATTGCTAGAAAACATATCCTATACTATTTGAAGGGAAATAGGAAGCAAATATATCATATTTGCTTCCTGTTTCCGTTCAAGCAGTAGACTTCTTTCTTTTCTCAATGAGGAAATCCCCATGCAAAGCAAGTAACTTGATTTGTCATTTCAAAGTCATGTTCCTTATCATTTTATAATTAAGGAACATGTCGTATCCCAGGGTTGGCCTTCCATATGGGGCTCCAGTGGTGATGAGGCACCACTATTAAAATTTATAAGTGATTCTTATACAAATGAGATGCTTGGTGTGAATAGCAAGTGAATCTGTGTCCTTGGATTTAATGAATTTGTCCTGTTATTAAGCAATTACCATATTACTAACTGGATGTACAGTTCCAAAGAAGCACGCCTACGGAAAGTTGTTTGCAAAATAACGAGTCCTAACGAGAAAGAGCTGTTGTGTGCTTGCATGCACCCAAACTCCAAAATATAACTAAAGCACTGCTCAAACATAAATATAACATATGGCACACATTTAGGAGCAATTTAACAACTTCCTTGACTTACACCTAATATGTAATATATTGCAGCAGTGAGCAGTCCAAATAGTAATTAATATAAAAATGAAGTAACACAGGCTTATATAGAGTTGAGGATTCGAGAGGTACTTTCCAAAAGTTGTTGCAATGCCAGAACAAAGACACAAATGGAGAAAACCTGCATTTAATCTGGATACATTTAAAATTAAAACAAGTGAATATTAAAATAATGTAATATGTAATGTATTTAAGAAGTTCCCCCCTTCATTTCAATGTCTTATTATGATCAAGACCAATAAATAATGTTCTCCTATTGCAGTAAAATTAAAATTTCATAAAAAAAATATTTGGATGGGCTTCAGAGATGCAGCAAAGCAGCAGAGGGCAGGGAACTGTTAATCCATCATTACACTTTTTATGGTCCACTGCTAAAGCTGGCTATAATTTTAAAGCAAAAGACATCTCTAAAAGAGAAGGAATTTTAAATGTTATTAAAACTATTGAACAAACACTAGAAACAAGAACAGCAAAATACACATTGCTCAGAGTGCAGCACTCCTGTTTTCCTGAAACCACAAGTTGTAAACTCTAATGTAAAATATAAAGAATGTGGGTGGTGTAATAGTAAGCAAACATATTGAAATATTATGTTATTGGGGCAGTTTATTGGGATAAGCTTGGAAAGAATCTCACTTTCTATCTTGTGTTAGAAACTGAATAGATTTAACTCCTCTGTTTAACACCCAAAGAAACACATATACATAAAGAGGAAGGAAGGAAGTAATTGAGATGACATAGGAGGGAGGGAGGGAGGAAGGAATGGAATAGAAAAACAGATATAGGAGGGAGGGAGGGAGGGAGGGAGGAAGCAAGGAAGATTTCAATGTATATAATACAAAATTTAAAAAATCAAACAAAATTTAACTGGAACAGATATAAAGAAAAGGCTACATCAATATAGCACTTGAAGAATCCACACTGCAATTGATTCAGAAATCGACAAAACTGCCAAGAAGATAAGAATTATCAAATTAAGAACAATATAAGAACAATATACTTAGCAAGAATTTCTAACTAACTTAGTCCTATGCTGTGTCAACAGATGGATAGCATCAAGTCTATGTGTGAAATTATAATCCATAAAAAGTTCCCAAATGGAGGTAAAGTTAGTATGAGTTATTTTTTAGAGATGAAATTATTTCTGACATTGATGCATACTCCTACAACTTAATATGCCTGTCTCCTAATGAAAGAATTGAATGTATTTCTCAGTGGGAGGCAAAGCAACTAACATCCTAGTAGATGCTCTCATGTCAATATTTAAATTTTGTTTCATCCTATGATGAATTATCTTCCAGAATTGCTGAGCTTTGCTACATCAGCATTCAATGATTGATCAAACCCGATTGTTACATTTCCAGACATTTTTTGAATGTTTTATTCATTTTGCCAGTCAACACAAGAGTATTGCATAAAAAATATACTAGTTTTCTGCAAGTGTAATATTCACAGTGAATTTGATGTTTCCAGTAATATTTTTTGTTGTGAATCAATAAAAGTAACTAAACCTAAATGCAAAGCAGGTTTTGGAAGCCTGCACACTTGATTGGTCCTTAAACAACGAACAAGGATTGGTCCATAACAAGCCCCTGATTGGCCAAATTTAGGACACTTCTTATTGGTTATTAGTTGAACTTGATGCACTTATTATTATATAATAATTCAAAAGGCAACTGGACTTTCTGGTTTTTGTTGTAATCCTAATAAAAACAGAGGCAGTCTGGTCATTTTGTAACAATACATACAGTGACAGAAATCTATCTATCTTCTTCTATCTATTTATCTTCTATCTATCTATCTATCTATCTATCTATCTATCTATCTATCTATCTATCTATCTATCTATCTATCTTTTCTTATCTATATAAAAAAGCGAAATGCCACTCATGCATCATCACAAAATCTCCAGAACCGTAAAGCCTACAAACTTGAAATTTGGCACGTAGGTTCCTCTTGGCTTCTAGGTGCTCACTAAGAAAGGATTTTTCAAAATGACCATCAGAGCATTAATATTTCATATATTATTATTAACACACTCTGATGATAAGGAGTTCTACTACTCCTGTCCACCTGAAAAGAAATCTGTTCCAAATGCAAAACACAAGCAGAGGAGAGGACTTTCAATTTTAGTTTCATAGCACCAAGCAGCTTTAGTACAGAACAGTTAAGCTAAGCCACACCCAGGCTCCTTGCTGTTTCCTTTTGCTCACACAACAAATACTTTCTCAATTTCCAAACAGCCCTCAACTCTCTCACACACTGACACTAGCTGGATGAATATCAATGGATGCTGGTAGGCAGAGGCAATTTCCCCCCCTTATTTTCCTCCCCAAAAACTAAGCTTGACCACATAGTTTCGTAGCGAAGCATGGGTATTGAGCTAGTCTATTTATATTACTTTGTACATTGTAAGTCCTTTATGATTGGGGGAAAAATGAGTAACCAGTGATTTTCTCCAAAATCAAGAATATAGAAAAGTATTCAAATTATCTAAAGCTTTTTCTATATCCAGAGAAGCCATAACTCCTAACTTATTATTTTATTAATACTGTTAATGCCATTAAAATACACAGGAAGAAATCCAGTCTGATCAAGTAAGTACATTGTGTAAAAGAACATTTGAGCTTTTTGCCAGAATAGCTGTAAAAACTGTATTCAGATAGAGCTGTAGGACATTTAACAGGTTGGGCTGTTCCCATTCTTACAAATCAAACATGAAAGCTTCTTGTCATAAAGAAGTAGTAGGCATCATTTTGTTTCATTTACTACCTAATTTAACAATCTCATCAAAATACCTTTGTAAGTATATAAATAGGAAGCAAACCCCATGCTCACATTACATAGTTGGATAATAAAACACCTGCCGGCAGTCAAGCTCACAAATCACCAAGAAATCCATAGACTCATATATTGAATAAAAGAGGGTCCAAATTTATTAAATTTAATATTGCTTCCCTTATTTTATTTTCTGCTTGCTCAGGAATTTCTTTTGCTGATTTGTGCATTTCACCATCCATGCTGTATCCAAATATTGTATAACCTGCTTCAAATTTGATAAGTCTGTATTATTGTTGAAAACTGTATTTCAGGAACTGTTTCACAATCTCTTCTGAAGATGTGAAACACACTTTACATCCCAAACAGAAGTGATTGTGGTTTCCTCCCTTGATAGCCCAACAATTTAACTGCTTTGTTATCTCTTGTAATATTTATCTGCTTAACAACATCAATCTATAATATATTGTAGCAACGTTTTGGCAGAGTCTCATCTGCCATCATCTGGCTTGTGTATTGGGTTCGTCTGTGTGTCAGGCTTTCACAGCCGTTCCTGTTTTAAATTTGGTGCTGGCCTCATGCTTTGTTAGAATGATTTTTTCTTCATCCTGATTGGTTGGGAGTCTTGGTCTTTGTTTATTGGTCTTGGAGTTTGCTGTGTTCTGCTTGATTGGTGTTTCTAATATCTTCTGTCTGTTTTGTAGTATTTTTTGTCTTGATCGGCTGGCAACATTGTGTTTCATGTATTGGGGGTTTGTAGTGCGGCTTGACTGTGAAAGCCTGTGGAGATTGGTTTCACAGGCCCACAGCTTGCATATCTTTGTTGATGGTGTCTTACCATCTCTGTTTTGGACACCCGTGAGGTTGCCGGCCATTGACTTCTATTTGTTAGGCAGTCTTGGCAATGGTAGAAGGTGCTGCTCTCTGGACGTGTCCATACCAGAGGAGTCGGCCTTCTCTCATCTTCTCTATAATTGGTGCCACACCAAAATGTTGTCGAATGGTGTCATTTGTGATGTGGCCAAGAAGGGAGATGCTCAATATCCAATGGAGCCTTCACATTTCCATGGCATGGAGATAGTTTTCGGTCCTATTGTTGCTGCCCAGCCTTCAGTGCCATAAAGTACAACAGGGTGGATGTTTGTCTTGTAAATCTTAGATGTCAGATGGGTTGGCATTCATCTGTCACATAACACACCAGTGAGTTCTTGCCAACACATCCAGGCTTTCATATCAACTTTCTACTATTTCCTAGTATTTCCTAGTCGAACCAGACAACTACAATGATCTAATACATATCGATTTTACAGTAGACAATGTTGAAAAAGCACTATGCAATCTAAAACCATCTCTATCTATTGGACCAGACGGAATATGTGCTTACTTCTTAAAAAAGCTATCCACTGCCATAGCCGAACCTCTAAGCATAGTTTTCGAAAAATCTTTCAGGACCAGCTCCTTGCCAAAACTGTAGTCACAAGCCACAGTCATCCCCATCTTCAAAAAGGGAGACCCCAGCCTAGTTGAAAATTACAGACCAATCTATTTATGCTGCGTCACCTGTAAAGTCATGGAATCAATTATTAACCAATCCATTATCCTCCACTTAGAGGCAAACAACCTACTTTCTAATAAACAATTTGGTTTCAGAAAAAAACTATCCTGCAATCTGCAACTCTTACACTGCAAAAACATATGGACTATACAACTCGATCAGGGCAAAGCAATAGACGCAATCTACATAGACTTCTGTAAAGCCTTTGATTCAGTGGTACACGACAAACTACTCCTAAAATCTTATGGTATCTCTGGACACCTGCACAGCTGGATAGCAGCATTCCTGTCAAACAGACAACAAATGGTCAAAATTGGGAGCGTCCTATCAAATTCTGTACCTGTCAACAGTGGTGTCCCCCAAGGCAGTGTTCTAGGACCAATTCTCTTCATACTCTACATAAATGACCTCTGTGATCATATTAAGAGCAACTGCGTTCTCTTCGCTGATGATGTAAAGCTATTCAACACCACAGACAATACTGCTACCCTTCAAAAAGACCTCCACTATGTATCAGAATGGTCAAAAAAATGGCAACTTCAAATCTCAACAAATAAATGCTCTGTCTTACATATTGGCAAAAAAAATAATCAGAAAATAAAATACAAGCTGAATAGTCAAGACCTTGTTGATGATTCAAACTCTGTCAAGGATCTTGGAGTACTCATCTCTAATGATCTAAGTGCTAGAGCCCATTGTAACTACATAGCCAAAAAGGCATTAAGAGTTGTTAACCTAATCTTACGTAGCTTTTTCTCTGGTAATATCACACTACTAACTAGAGCATACAAAACATTTGCTAGACCAATACTTGAATACAGCTCATCAGTCTGGAACCCACATTACATATTTGATATTAACACAGTTGAGAAAGTCCAGAAATATTTCACAAGAAGAGTTCTCCACTCCTCTACTCGTTGCAGAATACCTTATGCCACCAGACTCGAAATTCTAGACCTAGAAAACCTAGAACTACGCCGCCTTCGGTCCCATCTAAGTATAGTATATAAAATCATACATTGCAATGTCCTACCTGTCTTCAACCATAACAATACAAGAACAAACAATAGATAAAAATTCAAGGTTAATTGTATCAAACTTGATTACAGGAAATATGACTTCAGCAACAGAGTGGTCAATGTCTGGAATACTCTCCCTGACTCTGTGGTTTCTTCCCCAAACCCCAAAAGCTTTAACCTTAGACTGTCTACTATTGACCTCACCCCTTTCCTAAGAGGTCTGTAGGGGGCGTGCATAAGCACACCAACGTGCCTACTGTCCCTGTCCTATTGTTTCTTTTATTTTTTTTATTTTTCTTATGTGTATCCATGTATTCATAACTATGTTTTTACTTATACCTATTATCTTGTAAGCAATTGACAAACCAATTAAAATAAAATAATAATACTACTACTGTATAAATGCACAATATTTCTACATCACATCAGATTGCTATAAATGACTAAAAATTATTTCAAGGCACACATATTAGGAAGGGTGGTTGTTCAAAAACTATGCTAGTTGCATTTCACTCAAAATAAAATATTTAAAATTCAGGGTCAACTTGTTAATTGATTAATCAGGGCTTTTGACCCAGATAATAGCCTTGTTGGAGTATTAAGAAGCTAAGTATTGGTCAACTCTTACCTCTGTCAAAGCAGAGGAATACTGTCTGGAGCCATCAACAGAGAAATATTGTGCTTATAATCGTTGTTTATAATACGGAATGCAATTTTGCTGCTTGCTGCAAACTCACATTCTCATTTAGCTCTCAAAGGAAATTAATACATGGGAAACTAGGAGATAAGAGATCTTGCATATACGGGGATAATTTATTTCAGAATCCTTAAGACAGAATTATATTCCCCATAGAGCTTTTCCTATTTTCAGTCAATGGGTGCGAACCTCTTTGGCAAATTGAAAAATGTGATTCCTAAATCCTCATTAATATGGTTTTCTTCAGATTTTAGAGACTATTGTGAATTCTCAGGATTAACCTGACAAAACACAGCACCCACAGCCTTGTTTACTGTTTTAATGGGGCTTTTTTCTCCTTTAGCATTAGCATAATAAACATCCACTTATTTGCAAATTTTACTTTTCCAGTAAGATAGAAGGAATTGAAATTTAGATAATGTACGCTAACAGAACTGTGATTTTCTTGCCTTGGCTTCCTTTAGGGTCTTTCTACAAAGAAGGATGGCATGAAGCCATTTCTTTAATTGCTCTTCCATTGCAAGATTAACGATCTCACTGTTGGCAATAGGCGCAACAGGAGTATGTGCCTGTCTTAAACGTAGCTACAACTAAATTCCCCCAAAGAGTTAATCAAGGGTTTCTGTCAAAACTCAGCACGCAACCTCTTGCAGTTAGCAAAGCCAGGGTCTTTTCCTCCGCTTTTGAATATCTGTACAATGTCACCAATGCGAGGGGAGGTGTCCTCTGGTATAGTAACCGCTAACCCAGTTTCTCTTAAGTGGCCTTCCTTCAGCCTGGAACTTAAAACCCCTTGTCTAGATCCCATTCAGTAGCAAAACTGTATCTCACTTGCTCCTTTTTAAATTGATTTAATTCTACTCTGAATTTAACAGTAATACCGGCAGATGTTCTGCTCTTAGTCATCATGATTCTTAGTATTCAGACTCAAAAGCAGCCATAAAATTAGAGTGTCTACCATTGACCCCCCCCCCTCCCTAAAAAGTATTTAGAGGGGGCAAAAAAGAACCACCCCCCCCTTCTTTTTTTTTTTTTTTTTTTTTTTTTTTTTTTTTTTTTTTTTAAATTTTTTTTTTTTTTTAAAAATTAAAAAAAAAAAATTAAAAAAAAAATAAAAAAAAAAAAAAAAAAAAAAAAAAAAAAAAAAAAAAAAAAAAAAAAAAAAAAAAAAAAAAAAAAAAAAAAAAAAAAAAAAAAATATAGGTTTTTCTTTCTTTCTTTTGGTTTCTTCTTAATTGGTGGAATTGTTTCTTTAGTTGAAGGCAAAGAAGGTGCCCCAAGATGTTATTTAAATAGAAAACAAGAGGAAAAACAACCATTAAGATTAAAAGGAGGGCAAAGGTGCACCATCCATCGGATAGAAGAACATATCTAATTTAGCAAGTGTCTGGAGGACATAATCATAATGTTTTGTGTGAACACAATGGCAGTGATAGCAAAAAGGAAATAAAAGAGCCACTCTTGGTAATTGATGAACTTGGAAAAGTGAAAAATATACTTTTCTCAACTCCATCATTATTTCTTTAATCACAGGCACAATAAAACTTTGGGGGGAAATTCCATTGATGTATTACCAGATCTTTCTAACAGCACAGCTGTTATATTCCTGCCATAATCTGTAAGTGATGCCAGAAACAACTCCTTCTCTCCCCTCCTCATCCTTTCTCCTTCTCCTCCTCCTGCTCATATTCTCCTCCTCTTCCTCCTCCTCCTCCTCATAACATGCCTAAGAGGACTTCCTTTTAGATGTTCCTCTTTGCAAGAGATAAACCACCTACGAATCACCCCAATTTTCAGCATCAAGCATCAAGAAGAAATTTGTCTGGTTCATATTTTGAGGCAAGCATACCAAATGTGTACTTTTTGAGCAGAGGTGCACTTTGTACACACTTCAAAGAGAAGGCAGCGAGCTGGGACTGTGAAATAACATTTGAAAGGGGTGCTTCAGAAAGGTGTCTATGTGGGCCAAACACCTTTCCTCAAAATGTTAAAGCACATTCTTGTCTGTTTGAAGAAGTGTGAGAATGGTTGCCTTGATGGATATTCCCAGTTGTCTCTGAATACAGAGAGACATCAGTAGAGAAGTGGACCCACCACTTGATGGAAACACACAGAGACTCCTTTGCAAAGGGAAGGTATGAATCTTCCAAAGATTGCGGCTGATTTCCATGCTTTCTATCTATCCATAATTCAAAACCGAGTAAAACTTGTCTCTGAGAAACAAAACGGAAAGTATTTCCTTAGGCAAAATGATAAAAATTAACAGCATATTATAAACATCGTACAGTTTCCTAACTAATTGGATAATATTTATGCATTGAAGAAAAGTGCTTTTTCTGACACAAACATATTACGCTTTCAAATGCTTTGCATGGACTTAGAGCAGGGGTGGGCAAACTACGGCCCGGGGGCCACATCCGGCCCGTTGGTCTGTCCAATGCGGCCCGCCCCTGAAAAAAATAACTGCCATTGGTCTGTCCAATCTGGCCCGCCCTGAAAAAAATCGCTGGGTGTGGCGTATTGCCCTGTGTCGCGTGGCCCCCAAAGCTGCAAAACAGTGCGGAGCGATCTAGGGGTAGGAAAGAAAAGAAATTTGCAAAGGCCTCGGCTGGGAGTTCGAAATCACCTTCGAGTGCGACCTCTCTGAAGGTGAGTCCCGCCGATCCCCTTTTTTTCCGGGGCTTCCAGGCTTAAACTTTGCAAAGGCAAAGCTTGCAGGCTGGAGCGTCTTCCCGCCGAGGAGCGGGAAAGGTTCCACCGGCGGGCGGGGCGGGCTGCTTGGAGCCACCTAAAGCTAGGCCGCTGCTGGTGGAACCTTGCCCTGCCTTGGTGCCCGTTTCCCGGCTCGGCGGTCCTGCTCGGGCGGCACTTTAAAAGCCTGCTCCCAGCACCCGAGCAACTTCCCAGCAACTTTCGGCTTCCTTTTAACTCGCGGGCGCTCGCGCCTGGCCCCAAGCCGCACGGCGGAGGGGAAGCCCGGCGGGCGGGCGGGCTGACTGCTTGGAGGAGGCTCTGGGCTTCCCTCCGCCAGGCATGAGCGCCTGCGAGTTAAAGGAAGCCGAAAGTTGCTGGGAAGTTGCTTGGGTTTCAGGGCTTCCAGGCTTAAACTTTGCAAAGGCAAAGTTTGCAGGCTGGAGCGTCTTCCCGCCGAAGAGCAGGAAGGGTTCCGCCGGCGGGCGGGCGGGCTGCTTAAACTTTGCTCGGGCGGCACTTTAAAAGCCTGCTCCCAGCACCCGAGCAACTTCCCAGCAACTTTCGGCTTCCTTTTAACTCGCGGGCGCTCACGCCTGGCCCCGAGCGCGCGGCAGAGGGAAGCCCGGCGGGCGGGTGAGCTGCTTGGAGGAGGCGACCCGGCGGTGCTCCGGCAGCAGCAACAGGCAGTTTCGCCCGGGCTCCGCTCAGGTGTCTGGCTGGGGCTGTGAGGAGTTGCTACCGCCGGCGCAGCTCCATGCAGCTCCAGTCCAGCGTTGCCTTGGGAAGGAAAAGGCAAACCAGGAGCCGCTGAGCCTGAGCCTCCGGTGCTGCTGCTCCCGTTGCAAAGCACCGCCGCGGCTCTTCCTTTTTGCCTTTCCCTTCCCGAGGCAACGCGGGACTGGAGCCAGCGAGCCGCGCCGGCGTAGCAACTCCTGACTCAGGGGCCTCCGAGGGGAGGGGAAGGAGGAGAAGGGGGAAGGGGGGCGATTTCAAAAAATCTTGTGCTGACCCGGCCCGTCTGTCAAATTTTAAAAGTCAATGCGGCCCCCGAGCCAAAAGTTTGCCCACCCCTGACTTAGAGACTGTCCTCATTTGCATAAGTATTTTTCTAATGATGGCTATGATGGATCTGCAAAATGGGAAGACCTTCGTAGTTGGGTGGGATGCTGACATTTTGCTCTGAAGCATGGCATTTTTATTTAATTAAATTTATTTTTAACAAAACAAAATGAATGTTAGAGAGAAAGGGAACCCGAAGGACATCGAAGAAACTGGTTATTGGTACTATTTTGATCATAGCAATGGTGTTGGGACTCTTGATTGTAGGGAAGTGCATATAAATGGATTTAGTATTTATCTGTTACATTTACTTCAGAGCTTCTTCAGGTCAATTGTGCTCATAAAGTAGAAAACTAACTGTACACTATCATGAATAAATTTAAGGTAAGGGAAGAGTTTATAGGAACAAAAGCATGATATATATATTTTAAAAGTTAGCATTGTGAAATTGCAAATCATGGCATATAGTTATAGTTGCACAATTGGGAGATAGTTAAATTATACATTATTGGTGGTATTAAACATATTTGCATGGGAGTAGTGCAGTGAGTGGCCAGGAGGTGGAGCTCTCACCTCACAATCAGGAGGCTGTGAGTTCGATCCTAAGTAGCAGCAAATATTTCTCTCTCTGGGCACAATGGGAATGTATCTGTTGAAAAAAAACTCCGTATTGACAATCGGAAGGGCATCCAGCCAGTGAAACATACTACGAGCTCCATTCAGTTGCCCAGACTCCATCCTGCAATGGATTATGGGGTCATTAAAAGAAGAAGATTAAACAAAGTTGCATCCACTGTAGTCCAATAACTATGATGATGTGCTTTGTTAGAATATGGGTATTATCACGACACAATGCACGTGATTTCCATAATAATTAAAGTTTCCAATGATTTGTTCTTTTACCTGCGTGCAAGATATGATACGATTAAAGCCTTATAGTTCAAAATGGAGCAGAATTTGGCTCTCGGAACTAAAATGATTAAAAACATATTGCAAAGGAAATGGTGTCCTACCTAATTGGATAATATGTCACAAGTTCAAAACCTGAATGAATTAGGAAATTCAAGGAAAATAATACATAATTATGGCAAGAATTAAAAGCCTCTTTTGTCACCTACCAATTCACCCATGTAATAAGGAGCTATAAGGACAAAGGTGATTTTATGATAAATTAAAGGACATCTTGCTTGCAATTTTGCAAATCTCAATAGGTTGCTTATTTTTTTTGGAAAAACAAAACAAAAACGGAGAGATATTTATTTAATGACAATTTCCCTGTAAATTATTTACCAGTACTTATTAAAATCTCTGGTAATAATTCCACAAATTTTTGTTTTCGCAGAAACCCAGAATAATGTAAACAATATGTTAATATTTATGAAGTGTAGGTTTATTACAAACACAAGAAAACCACTAATTGGCATGCAAACAACACAGTATCATTCCAAGTTAATAAATGATTAATTGCTACGGCAATGTTTTCATTTCATCTCAGAAGTTTCATATAAATATTAATATTTATATATGTGTGTAGAAAACCTTTTTTATACATAGAATATCCATTATTGCATTATACACTTGGCTGCATTAATATGGTTAAATGCTTTCCTCTGTTGGGCAAATATTTCTTGTCGGTGGCAGATTTTTTTTTTTTTATTGCATACACCACCGACTTCTTAAATGGATATTTTAAGTATAAATTAACATGTGTTTAACAACATCCATAATTTGTAATTATGTCTGAAATAAAATGAGTGCTAACATTGCAGTTCTGGGCTGCATCAACAGAGGAAAAGCATCAAGATCACAAAAGTGACAGTACCACTATATACTGCATTAGTAAGGCCACACTTGTTCACTCTTCTCTTGGTTGTCACAAAGAATAGGGGACTGACATATTCTCCAAAGCACCAGTGGTCAGGACAAGAAGCAATGTGACATGCCCTTGGTAGAGTCGGACTCCGAGGGAGAGGAGAAACAGCCGACAGGGAGTGGAGGTGTGGCTCCGGGGGTTGTGGAAGAGGCTGGGGAAGGGCAGAGGCCGGCTGGGCAGTCAGAGGAAGAACCAGGCCCATCCCCTCTTCATCCTAGGACATGCAGGGAGGAACGGAGAAGGAAACAACTTGGCTCACGAGAGAGGAAGTGGCCATGATCTCCCTCATTGGTTGCAGCTGGGGAGAATAGTATATAAGAGAGACGGTTAAAACACATCATTGCCAGAAGCAAAGCGTGTTTTATTTTGGTCTGAAGTTATTTTGGTTGACACCCTTCCAACAGACTGTGCCTTGTTATCTCCTTAAAGTTAGTAATTACTTATCCTGGTCCGTTGTGGAAGTTCCTTCATTGTAGTTTGTTTTGGTTTTTTATTTCCTCTCTATCTGCTCATTAAGTTCGGACTGTATTGTTTTCTTTTGAAGACTATTTTTGAGTAAGTTTTATCTCCAACTGAGAATTGTTAAACAGTGGGACATTTATGTACATTTTGGATTTTGTTACATTTGTGTTACACTCCTGGTCATCACAAATGGGTGGAAACTTGTTAAAGAGAGATCCAACTTAAAAGTAAGGAGAAATTTCTTGACCAATTACAACAATTAATCAATGGAATGGCTTGCCTCTCAGAGTTGTGGGTGCTCCATTGCTGGAGGTATTCAAAAATAGATTGGACAACCATTTGACCACAATGGCATAAGGTGTCCTGCCTTGAGAAAGGGGTTGGACTAGAAGACCTCTGAGGTTCTCTCCAACCCAACAGCTCTATGTTGTATTGTTTAGAAAAGGAAATTTTCAGAAAGCGCAGAACATCATGATAAATTCTGAAGTGGAAAACCATGTTGGGTTCCCTCTGCTCCACAATCATAATTCTTATTCTGATCAGGAAGATAATCTAAAGCATTTACACATTCATTTATTTCATATTAATTTGATGTTTCCATATGTCCCCTTTCTACAACACATGTCAGGAGTTTCCACATTCAAAATTATTAACCATAGTGTTATAACAGAAACCTAAAGCAAAGTTAACATGAACAACCATGTAAATAATCTAGCTTATCTATTTAGATGAAACATCAAGTTATAGTAACAGAAATTATTTTGGGGGGTTTAGTATGTTGTAAAAATGCAACAAAAACAAACAAACAATAAAACAATCACAGCTTAATTTGCGGCATGGACCAAATTATTGGGTTTGTTGAAGAACCCAAGGAAGGAAATTAAATACTGAAATTATTAGAAAGGTGTATCTCTCCTAATTTACGTTTCTAACATTAAACTCAACTAACTTAAAAATATTCAATAATTATATGCTCAATAATTCATTATATAGATCAGCAGCTTCCAAATGAGCACCTAAAATAAAATTTCTACTCATATTAACTTTGAACATAACTCAAATAGAAGTGCTTCTACAGAAATCAATGTATATTGATTGCCAGTGAATTGCTTCACAAATCTGCCATTTGGTTACTTAGAAACTATTTTTTATACTTAAATCTGGGCGATGTTCCCATTTGGATTATCCCTCTGACTTCATTCTTGTAGCTGACACACAAAACCTTTTCTTTATCTGTTCTTCCCTAACTTTTTCTCCCTATGTCTTTCATTCAACTGAAAAGAGGAAAACCTGATTTTCAATTAAATCTTCAGAATCCAAGCTTTAAACAGTAGTGCCATCATTATTAGAAAATTCCTTTCTCCCAATAGTTTTATCCCCAGAGGGAAAATATAACTGTTAAATATGTTAACCTTCTAATTGAACTAATTCCCTTACCATCATAATATTTATTATTGAATATGGCTGAACAAACCTCTATAGTTGAAGACAAAACCCAAGTTGTATCTCGTGTAGAGACTGTTTTATTAGTCTTCCTGCTACAGTTAGTGCTAATAACTTCATGCTCTTTGAATTTATTGCTCTACTAATCAGATTTTCAAATATGTAAGATGAATGTTTCCATAGTAAGCAAAACTGACCACCAATTTATAAGAGCTGATAGTAGCAAACAGTTTAATGATGATTGTAAGAACTCTGTGCCCAAAGTGTATAAATTGGTCTGGACTGCACTTAGTTTTAAAGAGGAAGTAAAACTGCTACTCTTTGCTATTATTATTTTAGATGAAGGGTGTGAATTCTATTGTGTCTTGCTGCAGAAATTATATGAAACGTTTTGGTGTGTGTATATTGTTTTAACAATAAATGCCATGTTATAAGTTCAGAAATATAGTTACGGAATCATAAGAGCAAAAACAATTGTAGAAAATATATTTCAGTAATCTTGAAGGCTGAACAGAAGATGAAGCAAATAGTAACACACTGTTGACTATTTTGAACTCCATGAAATCTGTCCTCCCATTTTTTGTAAATTTTCATCCTCAGCAGAAGTCCCCCACCCCCCCACATTACCTCATTCTGTGGTGGATTTAAACCTCTTTACAATTTTCAGTGCTGATTTTCAGTGAACTTTATCAGGTTGAAATGCCAAGAGTAATATAGTGTCTCTTCCCCTATCCAGTTTTAACCAGTTTGGAGCAGTTTTACACATATATCCAAGGTTTTATCATGATAACTTTCCTTGGGGTTTAATTGAAACTTAGGAAGTCAATACACCTGCACATTACTGATTGAAGAAGGAAAGACAGGATACTTACCTAACATAAGCACTGCACAAGCACACACACCAAGAAGAGTGAAGAAGAAAAAAAAAAAGAAAGCCCTACGAAAGATAATTCCACCCAAGAAAAAAAAAAGTTGGGTTTTTCCATCATAACACTTTGATTCCAAGATCTTTCTTTCAAGTAATGTTACCGTCAACATATCTCTGTGTATTTTAGGGATATCTATACATTCTGTTTCTTAAGTGAAGAACTTCTCATTTCTCTGTCAAATGTCATAGCTATTTTCACTGAATTTCCAATTTCTAGAATTCATGAAATCATAAAGAGCCCCAAGTCATTCACCTGCTCCCTCAGGGTAGGTAGTGCTTTCTCCTTGAAGGAAATCTTTAGAGCAGAAAAAAATTATAATGAGCCAACAGTAATATAATTTTGCTTGGGTTTCACTCTGGCCTATTTCATCCCAGTCAAACTCTCTCTCAAACAAAAAATGACTTCTCTGCCAGTTTCTCATCAACTTTCTGGACATAATCAATAATGTTGTTTGCAAGACATTTCTGTATGACATTCTCAGACTGAGTCAAAATATATTCTAGCAGAACAGTTTGGTTTTAGAGTCAGATGCTTTCATATTTTCCAGTCCATTTTACAATATCAATGATCAAAAAGTATACATCTAAACCCAGGACAGCTTACATGTAGCTTTGTAGACTTTACATCTGCTTTTGAACTGATCTTGAGAGCAGCGATGACACAAGCTGTGGCACAAATCAAGAAGTCAACTGTTGACAGTTGTTTATGCTGGATTTTTTTCATGAGAATTCCTGCATGAATTAGGATGTGATGGGGAGGGTCATTTTAATCACAAAAGTCTGATTAAGAGAGATGCTAGGTAGGTCTTTTATCTCACACCTTTATTCTTTAACTGATCTGCCAATCTCCACGCTGACAATGGGGTTATATTTTCAGAGAGCACAGTGGGTTTGGAGTGAGTTTCGTGCTCCTGCAAAGAGAATGATTTAAAAAGGAATTACGGTAACATCAAAATACTCATTTTTGCAAAAGTGACCTGAAGCCTGTATTTGGAAACTGAATGGACATGAAGAAGACCAGAGTAGAGTAGAGTAGCCACATATTTGGATATAATCTTTCCTGGAGAACATATGCAGGTACTGCAAAACATTCAGAAGTCAACTCTGTCCGTACAAGTTTGTTGTCAGTCAAGATCCTCTATGTATTCTAGCAGCAATTAAATTATTTATAGGCAGAGTTTAAGCAACTCAAAGCTTTAAGAAACTCAAAACAGGATCCCTTAATAATACTGCACTTCTGGAGTCTTTGCAGTAAGCCTTTTCAGGATTTTTTTCCAAGTACTTTGGTCTCTCCCAAATGCAGCTCAACAAGCAAAATCCAAATAGGAACTGTAGTGCTGATAAACACTTGTATAATAGCTAAAGCCAGACATTGTTTTTTTGCAAGCCATTTGGTTTCGAAGCCAATTATCTACTTTAGTAGACAACTTTATTTCCAGATGAAAAACTTCTAAAATCTCAAAACTGAATCAGCTTCAAAAGAAGCTCTGTGGGCAAATTCAGTCAAGATAGTATATATTTTTTCTAGATTTTTGCCCTGTAAAAATATTTTTTTTCGAGATCCTTACTTCAGTCTTCCACTCCAGCCTGCACAGAATTCAGCTTAAAGCCCTTCTAATCAAACACCATCAGCCCAAACACATTTTTTGAAGTGTGCAACCCATTTTCCACCAGCAATCTATAATCTAGATCGATCATAATCTATACTCAGACTATGTCCCCATGAACTAAATATCTCCTATTGACTGTTATCTATGAAGATTACCAACCATCTTCACTTAATGACCACTCATTTGGCTACCATTTGAACTTACAACTGCATTGAATGAGTAATAGTTACGACCAATTCTCATGCTTACATTGGTCAGAATGTATTCACATCATATAATGGCATTCCGGGCAACTGGAGCCCAAATTACACTTATAATATTGCACATTGTCTTGCAATCATATGATCACAATTTGTAACCTTCTTTGCCAGCTTTCTACAAACAAAATCATTGGGGAAAACAGCAGGAGGTTGTAAATGAAGCCTGAAATGATATCTAACACCCACTGGTGATTTGCCTGATGACAGTGACTAGACGAGATGAGCAGCCCATAAATCTGATTAAAAAATAAATAAATAAACTAGATCTGCCAACATTTCCATTACTAAGAGGCATGGTCACATGATGTCACATGTTGCAACCTTGTCACTTAGCAGGAGAGATTTCAGTCCCAATTATGGTCTTAATTGAGGACTACCTGTAACTTGCAGTGTTCTTCTTTTCCTTTCTGATCCATAAAAAATGCATAAGAATACAACTCAACTGCTCCAGGATCTTGAACATTAGATTTTTCAAAGTCCATGATTGTAAAATAATTCTGCAGTTGGAGAGTAGAATTAAGAATTGTCAGCAAACTAGGCATGGGATTTGATCCTTGTTCCAGACAGAGTGTATTTCATATACTATGGTTTGAGTCAACAGTTGTTTGATTCTTCACAATACTTAGTCATGAGATACTACAATGTTTTTTATACGGGGAGGCATTACAGCACCTCCTCTGTTCCTCAGGGATCTGCCTTTCCACCTCTTGTCTAGAGTATTTATTTTCTTCCCCTAATGGCAGAAAAACCCTCTCTTCTTTGAACCCCTGAAAATGTTTCTGAATTCCGGTGGTGTAGAAGATGTTCCGTTTCCCGCTTCTGGTTTGTTACTGTTGACCACTTTGCTTGCTTTGTCCTGGCCTTCTTTATGGAGAGTTGCTTCCATTTTCAGAGTTAGGATGTTATTTGATGTGATAAATTTTCATCCTTTGTCAGCCACACAAAGTTTCAATTTTTTGACGTTTTCTTCAAGGACTACCACAAGCCTGCATTCTTCACAAATATATGTCCAGCTGTTCTTGTGCAGGGACAGAAATATGCCTCAAGCATTACAGGTCACAACTGAAAGCTTCTGTCTTGTTTGTCTTTTAAGGCACCAGCAGCAGAAAAAACATTTCTTGTTCCTTTCTCAAGTTTTTAGTGTAGCCATGCACAGATTTTTGACAGGGTAAATCTATTAAAAATTTAATTTCAGTATCTACTGGACTCTCATGATAGCAGTCTTATTCAGATGTACAGAATGCCCTCTAAATGTCTATAGAGATTCTCAATCATCCAGTTCATGGCTGCCACAAAGGTGTTTTTCAAAAGAAAACTGGAGGGTTTTTTTTGTTTTTATTTTGAAAATGTTTTGCTTCTCATCCAAAAACCTTCTTCAGTTCAGTTTGGAATTAATGAAGCTTCTTGGATGAAAAGTGAAATGTTTTCCAAGAAAAAAAACCCAAGAAAGTAAATTTGCCTTTTGAACAATACCTTTGTGGGAATACCCTCTACTTCTTCCTGTCTCCATACTTCTTGTAAAACTGGTGGGATTTGAAATACACCTTGTTGTGTGGCCAGATTCTATTGACTGTTGAGAAAAACAAATAAACAACAAACAAAAACCATATTTTGTTGTAAAGTGCTTTACTTTACTTTCTTTACTTTACAAGTTCATGGCTTTCCAAAAGTTGAAAAATCAAAAGAAGGGCTAGGAGATTGTATTATTTATATTATTTTAAATGTGTTCTTAGCAGTTGAAAACTTATACATATTGTACAGCTGGATAGGTCGTTAACACAGAAAAGCAATTCAGTCAATCATTGCAGAGAATGCCCAACATCAGTCAATATGAAATAACGTTGTCTACATTTTGCAATGTTGCTGATTTTGGTTTCTTTCTCTTCAAAATATACAAAGCTCTGTTAGACAATAACCTTGACTCCACCAAGCAAAAGTAGCTGTGAATTGAAGCCTTCTGCTTTCAAAGTATTCATTCTTTGTCCTACCTATTGATAAGTAAAATCAAGTAGTTTTCTGTTTTGTTGTGTTTATAGATAAAGTACTTCAATGTGCTGGTTTGTGTCAAGACTCCAATTTAGAAAAGCAATGCAAAAATTGTCTATTATTATAACTTATGTTTGGTCCATGTAAAGCCAGATCACATGCTTCTTCACTACTGTGAGATACTAAAATATAACCCTGAAAAATATTATTAACACACAGCATTTAGAAGATTGTTAGTTGTGAATACACATTTATTTCAATAATTCTATTAATCTCCTCTTCGTTTCAACCATGCTTGAAGAAAAAAAATATTTCCCCTATCTCAAAACATGGAATCCTTAAATAATGTTTTTTTAAATGTATCCAGTTAGTGTAGGCCCTCCTAGGTAAACAAGACAGGAAATTAATGGACTAATTCTACTTTTTTTTGCAAGGCTACATTAATAGAATCTTGCAAATCTGTGTGTAAATCCGTATGCAGCGGCAGCCAAAAAAGCTAATGCAATCCTAATCTGCGTTATCAGAGGGATACAATCAAGATCAAGTAAGGTACAACTTTATAAAACCTTGGTAAGACCACATCTAGAATACTGCATCCAATTTTGATCACCACACTCTAAAAAAGATGTTGAGACTCTAGAAAAAGTACAGAGAAGAGCAACCAGGATGATGAGGGGACTGGAGGCTAAAACATACAGTGAACAGTTGCAGGAACTGGGCATGGCTAGTCTAGTGAAGAGAAGGACCGGGAAGACATGTTAGCAGTCTTCCAATATCTGAGAGGCTGCCACAGAGAGGAGGGGGCCAAGCTATTTTCCAAAGCACCTGAATTCCAGACAAGGAATAATGGATGGAAACTGAACAAGGAGAGATTCAACCTGGAAATAAGGAGGAGTTTTCTGACAGTGAGAACAATCAACCCATGGAACAGAAGTTGCCTTCAGAAGTTGTGGGAGCTTCATCACTGGAGGCTTTCAGGAACAGATTGGACTGCCATTTGTTGGAAATAGTGTAGGGTGTCCAGCTTGGACTAGATGACCTACAAAATCCTTTCTAACTCTGTTAATCTAATCTGAAAGCATAATTTATAGGAACAATTTTTAACCATCTGACCAATTAGGGCAGGGCCTTCCTAAGTGTCTTCCTCTGCCTGTTAAACAATTGAGGGCTCCTCCCTCTCTTTTCTAATTATTTCCTAGACAACATTGCTTTCTCTCTTCCCTCAAGGTCATCCACACAATCTATTACATTTAAGAAGATGTTTATTTTTATTTCACTCTAAACAAACAAAAAAGACCCTGCTAATGGAATCCATTTGTAAATCAAATGAATCCAAACAATAATGTGATAATTTACAGTTTAACTTCCATTTAAAATATTTTAACCCAATGTGATGCCATTAAGTTAGAAATTATTTTTTCCTCTCTCTAATTTGTTTAAATTTTGCAGCACATTAATATTGCTAATTATGGAAAGGACCCCTATGAACCTGTGAATGCTTAGCATTCAGAACTGGAATGTTATGCAAAATTAGACATATGATGTTGTTGAAGGAGCTTTCATTGGGCTCTTTCCCAGTAACTTGTTAAAAAGTTTGTGACTACAACAAATAGCAACCTTGGCACTCTCAGCTTATTTTGGCAATCAATTTATTCATGCTGCATGCTCTCTAAATACAGGAGGCTTTCTTCTATATATAGGATTTGTACAGTATTAACAGTAAAGCCAGCATGTTTCTAAAGAAAACATTGAACATTTGTCATTTTACAAATCCCCGCATTATTTGAGCACAACAATAGCAGTTGAAGTGATAATGGAGAAACTTCATCAAACTCTTGATGTTAAAGACAACATCCCAGCTACTGGAGGCAAGACTGTTGGGACCCTTAAGATCAATCTACTTGAGGTATTAGCTACACAGCTTCTATTTCTCTTTTGCTTTCCTCTGAAGCAAGGAGGCTACCTGTTTTATGCCAAAGTTTCATTTCTTTTTTTAGTGGAAGAAGTCAGAAATTAGCATAGCTAATATGGAGACTAGTGGAGGCATCAGGTAGAAAAAAGGAATTTTGTGAGTAATAGTCCTGCCTTAGGCACAGGATGACTTTGGGCTAGTCATTCTGTCTAGGAGGAAAAAAATTGCAAACCATTTTTTAAAAAACACTGCCAAGAAAACTGCAGGGAACTTGGCCAGGAGTCAATGTTGACTTGAAGGCACACATTTCCAGGAATAAAAGAAGACCTGCTTTCATGACACTTTAATTGAAATTAAAACTGTGTCAGGCTACAGAACTTTTTCCCATTCAATTAACAAGAATGAACTTCTGAACACCAAATGTATCAAAAGGAATCCTTTATTGAGATGAGACAATTCATGTAAGGAGTTAAAAGCAGCATCTGAGGTCCCTCAGGCATATAGGGATAGATAAGGGAGTTTATAGAAACCCCTCCCCTTATCTCGATGTGTATTTGGTGAAACAAAAGCCAGTATGTTAATTCCCCCCTCCACCCCTTCTGTAGGAAGGATCTTTCTCACAGTTTCCCAGGACATACCTAATTTCCCACCCACCCCCATTTTAGAACGAACTTTTCCAGAGATTCCCAGGACACATCTCACTGTGGAATTTTTATGATCTTCTCATCTCCTGGCTGTGCCCCTCAGAGGTGATAGGTTCCAGCCATTTGGCTTTTTTCCCTCCATTGTATCATGTGTGGGTTATACAAATTCAATATAAGATTAAATATATTCAAGTTACATCAAGAAAGGATTTCTTTATCAGTCTCTCCCCCCCGCTTTTCTTCTTTCACTGAAGAAATGACAGGTAAGCTTTTCACAAAATATTCATTAAATATTCTAAATACGATTACATTCTGTGCATTTAAGAATGTATTTCTGTTACATATTGACAGATGCCGTCATATCAAAATGGCAATGCGGAGATAACTTTCAAAAGAACTGAGAGGCTACAATCAAGTTTTTAGGAAACTGTAATAGTTCTGGTTCACACATTGTACATTTCTGTCGTGAAGTATATGATCCCATCAGAGCAGGACTATTAGGACCATAAAGGGAAGGATCAATCATCTTCTAAAAATCTTCTAGGTGATAACTGCCTACACTGATATAAATTTATATTTCTTTCTTTAGTGGTTATTCTAGAAACTATTTGGTGTAGGAAGCAATTGAGGTGGGAAGGAGTAATGTGTTGTTTGCCTTTAACTTGATTAAAATTGAATAAACTGGGCCTTATAGATGTTCATCTTCTACTAAGACACCTGCTATGAATCCCAGATATTCATATTTCACTGTAGGAACCGTATTTTCTTGTTAAAATGGATACACATGAAGGCACAAAGAAAGATCGATCTTTAAAGAGAGATGCAATAGAACCATACCTGAAATTTTCATTATTCCCTTATTCTTTTTTAATTACAATTCTTGCCAAAGTAAAGCGATGCAAAGTAAAATAAATACTGAAGAATACAGACAATATCACCAATACTTGAATTCAGCTCTGCTGTCTGGAATCTGCACTGTATATCAGACATAAATACAATTGAGCGAGTCCAGAAGTACCCAGAAGAGTACTACATTCCTCTGTTCGCAACAGAATACCAGACTTGAGATTCTAGGCTTAGACAACCTTGAACTTTGCCGACTAAGATTGGACTTAAGCATAGTACATAAAATCATATGTTTCAACGTCTTATCAGTTAATGAATATTTCAGCTTTAACCTCAACAACACAAGAGCACACAACAAATATAAACTCAATGTAAACCACTCCAAACTCGATTTCAGGAAGTATGACTTCAGCAACAGAGGGGTCAATGTCTGGAACTCACTACCTGATTGTGTTGTCACCTGCTCAAACCCCCACTCCTTTACCCTCAAACTAACCTCTACTGACCTCACCCCATTCCTAAGAGGTCTGTAAGTGGCGTGCATAAGCACACCATTGTGCCTACCATCCCTGTCCTATTGCCTCCAATTATTAGTTCCTATTTCTTATATTTAAACTTATGTTTATTCTTATTTCTATTGTATTGTAAGCTTTTCACTAGATAGATAGATAGATAGATAGATAGATAGATAGATAGATAGATAGATAGATAGATAGATGCATACATAGATAGATAGATAAAATAAAACCTTAATCAAAACCTTTGAAGTGAATAAGTGATTTACAGTTCTTCAGCCTACACATCTTTTGATTGATTATAGAAACTCTGAATATTAGTTATTATTGTATGTCATTACAGTACATTTTCACAGCATCAAGGAGAACAAGAAGGTACAATTTTGTTGTTAATATGTAAGTGAAAACCACTTCATCTCATTCCAGTTGGATGATTATATTCAATTCTCATTTCATAAAGGATTCACAGCTGAAATGTCAAAAATGAAGTAATGGCCAACATTTGCAAACCTCTGAAACTTATTCCATGAAAAGCAATTTAAACATAAAAGGTTGGTTAACCTTAAATAGTCAGCTTAATGATCCAGCAACACTCCCCCCCCCCCCAAAAAAAACCCCACCCTCAATGCAATTTTCACTGAATAAACAAAACTCCATATGCAAACTTAGAAACATTTTGTCAGAACAAAATAAAGAAGAGGAAAAATTCAACTCAGATGCCATCACCCTATCCTACAAAGTTTTCAAAAATCTATCCAAACACAAAGGAGAAATATGTTGCACTTCTATAACTATTTATGAATAATATGCTACAGATGTATTTCTCTGAGGTACTTCAAAGTCTCAAACATAGGTTTCATCAAATTAAATACAACTGAACAGAATATTAGCAAAACTGGACAGTTTTAAAAATTAAAATTAACTGTTAAATCACATCCCTCAGAGGTAAGTTGATATGTAAATATATTTAAGAGATTGTGTTCAAAATATATAATTTCTTTGTTCTTCAGTCTATTATCCTTAAGTGTTTTAATTTCTCTGAAGTCAAGTAGTGCAATGCAATCTAGGACTAAAATGTTTATGCTTTCAGTATTTTTTTTTAAACTGTTTCTTCTTTCTCCCTTCCCATCTGCTGAATGGACAAGCTCTTGTCACAGGGTTTAGTGGCCCTGAATTCAAGCCGTTGATGTAGATTTCCAAAAATGTTAAATGTGGCCTAGGAATGATTGTGGTCTTTCTTCTTCACCCTCAAACTCTTCTAAAGCCATCAAAAGGACTTTGCTTTCATGTGCATGTCAGATTTTACTACTCATCTCCCTATTGTTAGAATGTCTACTAACATCATCATAGCTTTGCATCTCTGAACTGTGAGCTAATATCTGGAGGAAGGAGGAAGGGGCACCTTAATATCTGCTGGCTGGACACTAGAAAGCAGGTCTCCAACCTTGGCAACTTTTAAGACCTGTGGACTTCAACTCCCAGAATTCTGCTATGGATGGCTATCATCATCATCATCATCATCATCAAAGGAGGGAATGCAGACAGACACCTTTAATGGGCTTAAGTCTATTCTACTCTAAGTATGATTCCGTCTGGATCTATTCTAATGGCTGTGATCATTGTCTGAACTGAACATAGTTTGTTAAACATCCTTTTTTTAATCTTACCCAGCTCAAGGTTGACTCAGCCTTCCATCCTTCCAAAGTGGGTAAAAAGAAGACCCAGATTGTTGGGGGCAAGAGGCTGACTCTGTAAACCGTTTAGAGAGGGCCACTATGAAGCGGTATATAAGTCTAAGTGTTATTGCTATTGCTAAGGCTGTTTGTACATAGTAAATGGGTTGAATATTAGCTAAGCCAAAAAGAAAGGAGCAATTGTACTTGTTACCAGCTCAACACCACCAGCCTATTTTACAATGCTAAGATAAATTTTAAAAGGCTTTGTCTGAAAATTACAAAAAAAAAAAAAAGGGAGGGAGCTGTTGGTGTTATTTATAACACCTTCAGTGGAACATTTTATAGCTCTGTAACCACTCTGTCTTCCAGGGAAGATGATTTTACTACACTGATAACTGGAAGCTAGACAGAACTTATCCTTTAACCATCCATACGCTGACTTTTATCCATCAGTCTGCTTCAAGTTCTCAAGACAGCTATAGACAGCTAATGTATATTCAGTAGCTATTTTCACACCATCCCAGCTGATGAGTGAAGATCCTTCTGTAGGCATTTCCAGGATGCAAAGACGATAGCGTGAAATTGTAGCAAATATTCTGCTTCTTGGTCCCTTGCCAAGTATAAAAAAATCTATGAGTGTTTTAGCTGTTGTACGGTTGGATGATTTGCTACTGCGAATGTCCTTTCCTGAAGAAGCAACTGCTTGAAAACTTTATGATGCCAACAAAAGGAAGAAATGGTCAAATTGAAGAGCTTCAGCATGTTGCACGTGCATGCTGATATCTTTTGCATTAGTACAGGAAGTCCTTGACTTATGACCACAGTTGGGCCCAGAATTTTTGTTGCTAAATACGATGGGGGTTAAGAGATTCATGCCCAATTTTACAACCTTTTTTTTCCTACGGTTGTTAAGTGAATCGCTTAATCATTTGCTTGTACAGTGTGTCCAGCTTTCCTCATTTACTTTGATTAAATTAGATTAACAGAGTTGGAAGGGACCTTGTAGGTCATCCAGTCCAACCCCCTTCTCACGCAGGAGACCCTACACCATTTCTGACAGATGGCACTCCAGTCTCTTCTTGAAAGCTTCCAGGGATGAAGCTTCCACAACTTCTGAAGGCAACTTCTGTTCCATGGGTTGATTATTCTCCCTGTCTGAAAAATTATCCTTATTTCCAGGTTGAATCTCTCCTTCATCAGTTTCCATTCATTATTCCTTGTCTGGCTTTCAGCTGTCTTGGAAAATAGCTTCACCCCCACCTCCTCTCTGTGGCAGCCCCTCCAATATTGGAAGACTGCTATCCTGTCTCCCCTGGTCCTTCTCTTCATTAGACTAGCCAGGCCCAGTTCCTGCAACCATTCATCCTGCAACTGTTCTTGCAAATAATGTCCTGAGCACTAAAAAGTCAGCTATAAATAGACATAGTTAAAGAAGGAGCAGAAGAAAAGAGGTTACACTTCAGTAAGGAGATATTTCATCACTTTTTAAAGTTTAACACTTTAAAGATGTTAACGCATTGCTCTTGCCAAAGGGTTGGATTTCCATTTTGTGGGAAAGAAAAAAAGAAAATAGGACTGGACATTTCCTACTACAGCCTATCTAAGCACATTTGTTTCATTGGCCCATCAAAAATAATGAGCAAGTGTTTTCCCATGCATTTACCAAGTATTATGCCTGCAAAATTCCTTTGTGGTGTGCATAATAGCATAATAGCACGCGGGAGGAAGGGGGACATACTGTATGTGTATAAATTTCCCTTCCATCCTCTATAGTGGCATGTGACTTCCTCAATCTCAGGTCTTCTTCCAGAGACTTGGGACTCAGGGGGGGGGGTTCTACGCAGGATCTTAATTATTCCTAGCACTGCACTCTCCTGGACAGAGAGCTACGAAGTCCTTCCTGGGATTTGTTGGAATCACCTTCCTAGCTTAGATATCACGACTCTTGAGTGCTCCCACCATCCCTGCTTTGGCCTTGACTTCCCATGTCTTCTCTAGTTCCTCCTTCAGGCTCTGGTCCTTCTCCAGCATCTCATACCCTTTCTTCTGTCACTTGGTGACTTAATGTTGCTGTCACTTGGCACCACTAAATCTATCAGTACCATTGTCTTCTTCCCTTGTTTAGTACCATGAAGTCTGGTCCATTTGCCTGCCTGCCTGTCTGGATCTGAAAGCCCCACATGATCTCCTCACAGTTGTATTAAACACACAACTAGTTGGAAATATTACCCTGATAATAAACTGTAGCATTAAACAATACACAAGTGTTTTATAGATGATGGCACTGTCATTAAATATAAGTACTATCACCCACACACTTTAAAATGTACCATAATAGAATCCTCATTCACTCCTAATACTCAGCTATAATTGCTTGCTTTTTGTTATTTGTTCTTTGTCTTTTGGTGTGAGAGAGCAGATTATCATCTGCAAACTCAACTGTTGTTTATCATTATGTACAAACCAGACCATGAGGGATACTTAAACCCTCCACTTCCCCAGGTGAAAAAAATCCTCGCTAAATAGTACACATGCGTTCAGGAAATATGAATATAAAATGAAGATAGAGAGAGGATAAGGGGCTAATTGTCACAAAAAATAAATAAAAATAAAAGGATGTTTTACTATTTGTAAAACAGTATAGAGTTTAGGGGTGCAATAACAGTACTCAAATCATTAAACCTCACATTTTATATTTTATGATTTATTTATTTATTTTATTTATTGTCGAGCATGTATTAGATAACAGATATAATTAGAACATGATTAAGAGTACATGAAATGGGTATGAATAACAGGGGACATTAGGACAGGAACAGTGGGCACATTGATGCTCTTATGCACACCCCCTTACAGACCTCTTAGGAATGGTGTGAGGTCAACAGTAGCCAGTCTAAGGTTAAAGTTTTGGGGGGTTTGGGAAAGAGACCACAGAGTCAGGTAGTGCATTCCAGACATTGACAACTCTGTTGCTGAAGCTGTATTTTCTGCAATCGAGTTTGGAGCAGTTTATCTTAAGTTTGTATCTATTGTGTGCTCGTGTGTTGTTGTGATTGAAGCCGAAGTAGTCATTGACATGTTGCCATAGAGGAAAACATTTGAGCATTTTTAAACCAGTTTTTCTTCCTTCTGTTTGGTGGAAGAGAAGTTGCTGCTGAAATTTCTCCCCAAAGAAAAAAAAGTTATGGGGGAAATTCTCAGAGGTGAATGTAGTGGTTTTACATTTTCTTTGGTTACACGGTGTCCATAAATATCCTGTGCTACATTGCAGAATTAGCTCTTCTGATCTGCAGACTCCGTGGCTTCTTACCTGGCTACTTAAATTTTAGAGGAAGATCTTCAGAAGATATCCTTTTCCAGACTGTATAGATTAGAAAATGTGGACAGCCAGGGAGACTGGAATGTGGTCAAAGGAAATATAACAGGAAAAAAACAGTAGCAATAACTACCATGTGAAAAAAAATTAAAATAAAAGTAGTACAAGAAGAAATTATTTTTTAAAAAAATTATCAAATATCTGAATGGTAAGACAACAAAAGAAAACAATCTTTTTTTTTCTTGCAGGGGGAAAAATACTTGAAAAATTGTTCAATAGGTTTTTGAAAAACTTTTGGTGTTTCAGTTTTTAAAGTAAGAAGAACAGCACAACAAAAAAGAATTATTGCTTTTGAAGAATAGCTAATGTTAAAAAAAATTGCCTACCTTGCCCTAGAAACGGATATAGACAGGGACTTTAAACATCTGGTCCTTTATTAATAGTGCAAGATCTAAATCAGATGAATTATTAGCAGCAAATTTACACAAGGCTTCCTGCACTCAAAAAAGTGATTTTTAGAATGCCAACTGATGGGTGTAGTAATATCTCCTTTAAATCACCAGTGTATCTTTTTTTATTATCTGTAGGCTAACACTCCATTACCACTTTGATATAAAAATAATGTTTCTGATTAAAAAATTTAGTGCCAAACATTTCATATGATTACAGACAAAAAGTCAAAATTTGCATTTAAATAGACATATTAAATACTCAGCAGCACACCATAAGAATGGAAAGGAACTGTATAAATCAGGGAGAGAGAGAAAAGTCAAAATAGATATTTGAACACCTAACACAAGTGAAGGATTTAGAGTGGGAAAGCTTCTCTAATAGTTTGAAAGAACGCTTAATCTATATTTCCTAGGAAACTATTAAGAATCACTGAGGGACACCATTATTTTGTATGGTAGGTTCAGAATCAAAGATCATACAAAATGATATATTATAAACCCTTCTTAGCTAACTAAACCACAGTTGGCAAAGTTTGAAACCTTCAGCTAGATCAAATTCTATTGATTGTTTTGTGCCAACCCAGCTGTTTGTTATAAAAATTAAAATATATGATGACCATGTTGATAAGCTTAACTAAACCATGTCTAAGTATGATATCTCCAATTACACCAAACCATGTGTTATCTAGGTCACATCAAATCCTCTACTCTTCTACACACATTTATTTCCTCCTCTTTCTTGTGTGATAATGATAAGGACATCTGATTTTTAAAAAAATCTTTTTAACTGATCACTATATGATTCAGGCCAGAGATCAATATCATTATATCAGATTTGTTATCCTTGGTTTTAATTTGCCCCCATTTCAAATAATCCATAGTTAGCTACGGTATTAACCACCCTAATTTTGGTGCAGTGGTTAGAATGCAGTACTGCAGGCTACTTCTGCTGGCTGCTGGCTGCCAGCAATTTGGCAGTTCGATCCTAACTGACTCAAGGTTGACTCAGCCTTCCATCCTTCCAAGGTCAGTAAAATGAGGAGTCAAATTGTTGGGGGAAATAGGCTGACTGCCATTGTCCTGACTAATGAACCCAAGCAAATCAGAACTCTAAGGCTGAGGTTTTTCTCTCAGCATGATCAAATAGAAAACCAACTCTAAATGTTTCCTGCAGTTTCAGTATAATTAAAATTGGAGAGAACTCCCCCCCCAAAAGTCACAGGTCATGTTGGCCAATTAGGTTAATTGGTGGGCTCTCCAGGCACTCTTCCCCGTCTCTATCCACCACCTGTAGAGATGACCTTGGTTCCCACGAGAAAGTTCTGTGTTTTGTCTAGCAACGCATTTCATCCTCCTTCCCCCTCCCCCTTCTGTGTGGCAACTGAGGAATAGAAAAAGGGCTTCTGCCAGGTTGGATTCAAAGTTGACCCTGATTCTATAAATCACTTAGAAAGAGCTGTAAAACACTGTGAAGCGGTATATAAGTGCTATTGACAATTTTTATTCAGACCTAATTTTTTATTCAGACCCAGAGAACAACTATCATTATATCAGATCCATTGTCTTTGATTTGAATTTACCCCCACTTCAAATAACCCATAATTAAGCACCCAAACTTTGTGGAATTTCAGACAAAAAAAGCAAATTTGTAGAGCATGACATGAGTGACACACATGCTTAAAAATCAAAGACCATGTAATATTATTTCTTGGCATTCTTTTCCTCGGGATTATAAGGGCAAAAAGACTTTGCATACTGAATATGAACACAAAAATGAATCCATGCTCATTCTTTAACCTCAGCAAAGATAGTAACTTTATACAGATAGTTTTGCTATTATGAATTTGCGTTAAGCTTGAAAGATTTCACATGCTATAAAACAGTGGGGTCAAAAAATTACACAGCCTTAGTTTGTGTCTCTTGAAGATTGCATTCATGCTATCTGTCACCTTTCCTGTCATTGCCTTATTCAAAAAGAAAGACAAAAATCCACCTAAGGACATTTTTTTCTCCTCAGCAATCTGTGAAGCTACTCTGGAGCTAAATGAAAGGTAGCTTGTTTAAAAAAAAAAAAACTTAGCTGTCCTCCTGTTGATTGATTTTTGCTTAGACAAACCAGAATATAAAAACCTGCATTTACAGTCAGTCTCATATTTTTTTTCTAGCTCAATTTCTTAATCCCTCACATTGGTTCTATCTACTGTTTTATAAACATGCGAGTGTATTATGTATTTATAAGTGTTTGTAATACTCTGAAAATATAAAAAAAATGTCTCTTTTCCTCTTCAGCACAGAGTCTGAATTCTCTGTTTTGGCACTTAAGTCAAAATCAAGCAAGTTATATCACGTCTTAGTCTGTGATAAATGCAAACCTTGCATTTTATAAACCAGTAAGTTATTGCTTAGTTCTGCCCGTGAACTCAATTATTGATAACTAGTTAAAGCAAATAGAAACATAACATGACTCATAAACCTCCTTCCAATTATCACTGTTTGCCAGTCTTTAGCAATGAGGCCCAATACAGTATGAGAATCATAATATCCATTTCAGGGTTCCTGTCCCTGAACTAAATAGAATATGATACCTGAGTGTTAGAAAAGAAGTACCGTATTTGCCGGCGTATAAGACGACTGGGCGTATAAGACGAGCCCCCAACATTTCCACTCAAAATATAGAGTTTGTTATATACTCGCCGTATAAGACGACCCCCCCCCACTTGGAGGCATGTTTTTCAGGGCAAAAAAGTCATCTCATACGCCGGCAAATACGGTAAGTTGTAACACTTGGGGTATTCTGGATATAATTCTTGATTGACACCCCCGCCTCTTTTCCCCAAACTTACAAAGCCACCAAAATGCTTTAGAGAGGCAGCTTCGCCTTTCTCAGGCTGGCACTCAATTCCTCTCCCTTTCTTTGTGACAGCCCCCGCGTGCGTGCCATCGGGACTCCAAGGGTGGGGGATAGACAGCTGCCAACCTCTCTCTCTCTCTCTCTCTCTCTCTCTCTCTCTCTCTCTGTGTGTGTGTGTGTGTGTGTGTGTGTGTGGGTGGGGGTAATTCCGGCTATCTCTGGCCTCCGCTCGGTTTTAAAGTCGCTTGGCCGGTTCCCAAGCGCATAGGCGCTGGCTGGGAGACGCGGCACCGGGTGGCAGCTCGGTGCAGGGGAGGCGGATCTTTCTCTCTTAAGTGAGGAGGGGAACAAGAGGAGGGATGGGACGGGACAGGGGGTGGGAGGAGGTCCCTCGCCTTCTTCCACCGCCCACCGGACCCTTTTCTTCCCAAGGGGACCCTGGAAAGCAGCTCGGGAGCCGGGTGGCCCTGCCCAGCAGGGTCCCATCAGGAACTTCCCGAGGACACCCCCCTGCCCCAAGCACAGCCCTCCCGGTCTTTCAAAGAGGGAGGGAGAAGCGGGAGGAGCAAATTGCCGCCCCCCGCCCCGCTGCCCAGAAGGAGGGGCACCACAGTCCACCCCCACCACCTTCTCCCTCCCACTCCCCGGGCCATTACGCGGCTCGGGGCTGGCTGGGCGAAGCGGCCCTGCCAGAGACCTTCCCGCTCCACCCCCACCCCACTTCCAGATTGGCCTCCGCAAGCGCCCCGAGCCGGGCGGAGGGTGGGGGGGTGGGTGGGGGGGAGGAGGAGGAAGAGAGACTCCGGCTGGGCTTGAAGGGGCTTCGCAAGTTGCGGAGCCCCGCCCCCGTCGCTCTTGCACCGAGTGACAACGTATTTACCGGCGTATAAGACGACCCCCCCACTTGGAGGCATGTTTTTCAGGGCAAAAAAGTCGTCTTATACGCCGGCAAATACGGTATATCTATATTTTAATACCGTGTTTCTCACAAAATAAGGCTGGGCCTTATTTTTTTTTGAGCCCCGAAAAAATGGCTAGGACATCTTTTGGGGGTGAATTAATCCTTCTCCCCCGGCGCACCAGCGCCATCTCCAACAACAGCATCTGAGTCACTCCTGCTTCGCCCCCGTCCCTGTAACAACAGGAAAAAAAAGATTTTGAGGTACCTGGGAACACCGTGCACTGCGTTTTGGTTTAATCCTGAGTGGCTGGGTGGGCATGAGAAGAGCCGAGCAAGCATCTCTGCTGCTGCTACCTTTGGTGCTCCAGCCTCGGGCTCTGCAAGTTTGCAAAAGTCCCGTTGCGCAGCCTGTTCCTGCATTCCAAGCGCCCAGGGCGAGCTGCAGCTGTCCCTCTCTCTCCAGCGCCATCTCCAATAACAGCGCCAGCAACGGCAGGAACCGTGGAAGTTATGGAGGCGGCTCCCCCACCCGAGAAGCGGCTGAACCGCTTCCACCGTTCCCGCCACTGCTGCCGCTGTTATTGGAGATGGCGCCGGCGAGAGAGGGACAGTTGCAGCTCAGCCTGGGCGCTTAAAATGCAGGAACAGCCCGGGACTTTTGCAAACTTGCAGAGCCTGAGGCTGGAGCACCAAGGTTAGCAGCAGCAGAGACACTCGCTCGGCTCTTTTCACGCCCACCCAGCCGCTCAGGATTAAACCAAAATGCAGCGCGCGGCGCTCCCAGGTACCTCAAAATCTTTTTTTCCTGTTGTTACGAGGACGGGGGGAAAGCGGGAGCGACTCAGATGCTGTTGTTGGAGATGGCGCTGGCGAGAGAGGCGCCAGCAACGGTGGGAACCGTGGAAGCTACGGAGGCCTGAGAAGTGGCTGAAACACTGGCGGATATCCACGCCGACGCCTCCCGCCTGCTGACCCGGGTAAGGGAGGGGTAAGGGAGCCCTCTGTGCTCCACTATGATTGGCTGTTAGGAGTGGCTGATGGTGAGGCGTAGCTGCCCATGGGCAAGTTCCCGCCCCACTTCCCCCCCCCAATTTTGCATGTTTTAAACGAGGCCTAAATTTGGGGGGAGGGGCTTAATTTCATTTTATGCCTAGAAAACATGCTGGGTCTTCCTATTGGGGGAGGCGTATTGTTGGAGAAACACGGTATGAATCACTGCAACAGATAAAATCTGGTTTATGGAATAAAAGGAAGGGGATTCTTGGAATACGGATGAAGGGAGAGTCTTAATGTCCTTTCATCGGGACCTGATAAGCATAATTACACCAACCATCTCGGAATGGATTAATTGAGACTTAATTATGTGGGATTTAATGAAATGCATCTGACAAACTATTTGAAACTCTTTGGCAAGAGGCAGCAATAGGTACTTATGAAAAATCCACTACTGTATTTGAAGATAATTGTGGTAAGAATATTGAGAGCTCTGTGAATTAATACCTTTACCTTTATTGATTTATTCCTTCTGCTGTACAGGTTATATTACAAAAAAGCCTCGGATATGAAATAATTAGACTATCACAGAATGCAAGTTAAGCAAAGAGACACAGAGGTTTCCAGGGGATGCTGCCAGCCCTACTTACAAAATTAAATTCCATAGAACCAGCTCCAGATGTTGTGAAGAAAATGTTAAAGTGATGCTGTCTTTTTTTCCCCCATTTCTTTTAAAATTTCTGTCCTTATACTTTTCCATTACCAGCAATGACAATAGAAACAAAGAACTCCCCGTTTGATGTTAAGCATGGAAATACTCTGAGGGAGATCGATGGATGGGGGCAACCCCAAAATCTCTAGATCTTGCTGGAATCAACACTTTAACTTTAAAGTTATCATGGCTGGCATGACTGAGTTTGCAGTGTACAATATCTAGAAAGTCTCCCTCCCTATCCTACTCATTGCTTTCCTCTGGTTTTGGAGATGTTGTGCATTACTGAGAAGTTAACCTCACAAGGAGTAAACCATGGGGAGGAGTAGCTCATCATCATCCCTGGATTAAGTCAATAGTCTGAAGGAGGCATCTTCAGATGAGTTTCCTGCGTATGTGTTTTCTTTTTTCCTATGTATGACAGTATTTTAACAATACACTTCAAAATGTAACGTTTAAGTGGCTTTTATCGTTCAGTCCTGCACATGCTTATTTGGAAATAACTCCAGTTTAGAGTATTAGGAATTTATAAGATTTGCAACAGCATTTCCTTCCAACAGCATGGGATAAAGGGGGAATGCATGTTAAATAATCCAGATATGTTTTAAAAATCACGTTTTACAGCTTTGTTCCGGAGACTTAGGGTTTTGAGCAGTGATGGGATTCATTTTTTTTGTTTACTACCAGTTCTGTGGGCATGGCTTGGTGGGCGTGGCAGGGGAAGGTTACTGCAAAATTCCCATTCCCTCCCCACCCCACTAACCTGCTTTCCAGCTCTGTTCTCCTGTGCAGGGCAACCAAAGAAGACCCAGCCGATCAGCTGGGACTCAATGGCAGAGAATAGATGGGGGCAGGGCCAGTCAGAGGTGGCATTTGCTGGTTCTCCAAATTACTCAAAATTTCCGCTACTGGTTCTCCAGAACTGGTCAGAACCTGCTGAATACCACCTCTGGTCTTGAGGATCTGGGAAGCCCCTACCATTTTAAGTCCCAGCCTCTTCTGGTGTCACAGCCCCTTGAAGCCTGACCATTTTAGGAAACAAACCTGCGGTCCGATCTCAGCATAGTTCACAAAATGGTCTGCTTGTAACATCTTGCCTGTCAATGACTTTTTCAGCTTCAACCACACAATACACGGGCAAACAACTGATACAAACTCAAGGCAAACCTCTCCAAACTCGATTGCAGAAAATACGACTTCAGCAACAAAGGGGTCGATGCCAACTCCCTTGTTACAGCCTCAACCCCTCCCAGCTTCAACCTCAAACTGTCTACTGTGGACCTCATCCCATTCTTAAGAGGTCTTAAAGGGGCCACGCGTAAGTGCACCCGTGTGCCTAATGTCCCTGTCTTGCTGTCCTCATGCATCTGTATTTATTTCCATTGTTCCTGTTTATGTTCATACCTATACTTGTTATCTTGTACATGTTTGACAAACAAAACAAAATAAATAAAATAAAATACCCAGAGACACAAAGGAACTACAAGTAGTCCTCGATTCACAACAGTTCACTTGGTTCAAAGTTACACCGTCACTGAAATGAGTTTTGATTCATTTTGATAATAAGGATGTACTACGATAAGTGTGAAAAAGAGGGATGACTTTTCTCCCTCTTATGGCCTTTGCAGCATCCCCATGGTCACGGGATTTACATTTGGACGCTCGGCACCTGACTCATATTTATGACGGTTGCAGCATCATAAATGGTTCAGCACGTGAGGTCCTCTTTTGCGACCTTCTGACAAGCAAAGCCAATGGGGGAAACCAGACTCAGTTAATGACTGGGTTACTAATTCAACAACTGCGATGATTCACTTAACAAATGTGGCAAGAAAAGTCATAAAATGGGCCAAAACTCTTAACACTGAACAAATTTCTGACTTAGCAACATACATTCTGGGCTCAATTGTGGTCTTAAGTTGAGAACTATGAGAACTGTATAAAGGGGGTCCTCGACTTACGACTATAATTGAGCCCAAAGTTTCTGTTGCTATGCAAGACAGCTAGCAATAGTAATAGCATGTAGATGTATATACACCGTGCTTTTATTGCTGTCTCTAAGAGGTTTACAGAAGGGATGTGGTGGCTCAGTGGCTAAGATGCTGAGCTTGTTGATCAGAAAGGTCGGCAGTTCAGCGGTTCGAATCCCTAGCGCTGCATAATGGAGTGAGCACCTGTCACTTCTCCCAGCTTCCGCCAACCTAGCAGTTCAAAAGTTTGTAAAATGCAAGTAGAAAAATAGGAACCACTTTGGTGGGAAGGGAACGGCATTCTGTGTGCCTTCAGCGTTTAGTCCTGCCAGCCACATGACCACGGAGACGTCTTCGGACAGCACTGGCTCTTCTTCAGCTTTGTAACGCAGATGAGCACACACACACACACACACACACACAGAAACAACTAGCACGTACATGTGAGGTGAACCTTTACCATTACCTTAAGAGGTTTACAGTCAGAACCTGCTGAATACCACCTCTGGTCTTGAGGATCTGGGAAGCCCCTATCATTTTAAGTCCCAGCCTTAAGATCAGCCTATTGCTAAGTGAGTTTTGCCCCATTTTACAATCTTTTTGTTACAGTTGTTAAGCGAGTCATGAAATCATTCAGCAAATCCGGCTTCCCCCATCATCAGAAGCCAGAGGGGAAGGTTACAAACGGAGATCACATGACCCCAGGATAAGGCAACGGTCATAAATAAATGCCAGTTGCCAAGACCCTGAATTTTGAACATGTAATCATGTGGGGGATGCTGCAACGGTCGTAAGCATGAAAACTGATCATAAGGAACCTTTTTTCAGTGCCGTTGTAACTCCAGTCACTACATGAATGGTTGTAATTTGAGGACTACCTGTACACTATCCAGAGAGGTTACCGTAAGCAGATCTTGCAAGTCTAACCCCATTTTTCTTTCACTTCCCTTGTACCTAAGGCAGGGGTCTCCAACCTTGGCAACTTTAAGCCTGGCGGACTTCAACTCCCAGAATTCCCCAGCCAGTTCGGTTAAGGGGCCTATGAGAAGCCAGTCTCTTTCTGATACCTTCTCTGTTTCCTGGGCTCCAAGCATATCTTTATACATGTTCTTGTTGGTCTCCAAATAGTTATGGTAAATGTTAAATTATCCTTCTGATAATTTACCCTTCTCATAACAGGGCGCTTGTGTTTTGTTTTGTTTTGTTTTTCATTTATGGGAGAATTTATTTATTTACTTGAAGGGTTTGGACAGCTGCCCAGCTAAAACTGTAACCCTGAGTCGCTCTCAACAACAAGCAAATCCAGAACACTAAACTTCATAAAATATAAAAATGAACAAAATATTCCAGCCCGTCACTCTTCCCATTGGGAAGCCTCACCACCAAGAGACATCCTCGTTCTCTCACAGCGCCTGGATAAAAATGCCAGATTTTGATGATCTTCAAAGAGGCTGAAAGGGTGAGGAATCACATCACTAGGGGGAGAGGGTGTTAACTCCTCAGCTACTACAATTCACCCTCCTGCCTTTGTGCGCAGTAGTAAATCACAAGATGCAGAAAAGGTGGAGCCACTCTTCACACTTCCAACTGTTGTCAAGTTAGTCTCAGTATTGCTCATTTGCAGAGTGAATTCCCATGTGTTTCTGTATGGTTCTACTTGACCTCCAGTTTGGACCTCCTGCTATGGGCCTTTTTTCAAGTCCATTCAGCAATTAACTCAGAATCCTTAGACTTGTTCTGACCTATGCTTCCCCAACAGCACGAAGCCAAGTCCTCATCCCTATAAACGCCTTTTATTTAATGTATGATGAATTTCCTCTCCAGCAAAATCCCAGCCAACAGTCTTTCAAGATAGTTCCCAATTACAGACCTTTATCAGGCTGGGAGAGTGGCCAGGCTAATGTCTTTCAGAATACCGCGATGCTTGGCAAGCATGCCGGAACGAACTAATTGTCTCCTGCAAAGCCCACTCCCCTTTCACTTCTTTTTTATACTCTAGGGGAGGGGCCGTTCACCGTCCACCAGTAGCTTTACTCCTGAGTCGACGCTTGTTCCTTAGCTGTTCCCTTCTCCTGGCAGCTCTGTGCATGTGCACACTGGGAACAGGCTCCAGCTGTTCTTCTGCCTCACTGATCTCCGACTCCAAAGGCAACTGATAACAGTCAGATGGCCCTGGCTCCATCTTTGCCTCTGATGCAGAGCCCTCGTCTGAGCCCTCCCCAGACTCCAGGACTGGCCCAGGTTCCTCCCCAACTTCCTCACTGTCTGAATCTGCTGCCAGCTCTGCTGTCCGCTGTCAGATCACAACAAGACTTCACTCTGCTCCAAAACTTTGATCACCATTGGCACATTTATTTATTTATTTAGCATATGGCTTATCATACATCAACTACATTATACATTATATATATAATCAGTGCCCTGTGGCACCAGTACTTACCAATAAGACACTAAATCATTCGTGACAAGTTCCTAGAGAAACTTTAAAAAAAAAAATCTTCAGGGAAGGAGACCACAGCAGTTTTGGTCTCCTTGGAGTCCTCTCCAGCCCTTGGTGAATTCCTCGTTCACTTCAGAATTATCATTTAAAAACTCTCCCCTCACTCAAATTCTTGATCTTTGCAAAGGAAGCCTTCAAGTCTGTACACAGGAGGAAATCCAAATGTCCTTTTTTGTGGGGAAAATTCTCATATGTGTGCACACACACCAAGCATTAAATTTTTAAGCCTGGGAAAAAGAAAAAACACTCACCTGAAAATAAACCTCCCTGAACTCACTGAGGATTATCTCCCAGTACACATGCCTGAGCTTGGGTTATATAAATCTGTCATTGAATTTAAATACAAAGTTCTTTCTATCACCATCATCAATGGATATGCCACACCATTGTTGTTCCTTGTCTTTTTTCTGTCACTCCATCTTTTGTTTTGCTTTTTTTTAAGCAATTAATCAAGAAGAGGGAAACCGGGAGAGACAAGGGTGTGTGTGTGGAATGGAGAATTTGATGACTTAGGAAGGACATCCGTCTATTCAAAGAGAGACTCCGAATGAAAGTGTAGGTTGTTTTTTTTCTTGCTTTCTTACTTCAAGCAACAGCTGCTCTCTGCCTATACATAACATCCTCAGCTTCACCCAGAATGAAACCGAAGACAAGCAGAAAAAGATTCAAGGACACACCTCTTTGATAAGCTGGTTTTATTACAGATTCAAGTAAAGCCATAATAGGACAGAAAAACTAGCAGCTGCCAATTGCAAGCCCCAACTATAGTATGTATACATAGAAGCCCCAAAGAATAAAGTTTTAGTCTCTTTCCTATCTGGGCCTGAGGAGAGAGGTGGAGTGCAGCCGGTATATTGTTCCAGAGCCCGTGGAGTCAAAGGGGTCCCATGAAGAGGAATATTTTTTTTTTAAAAAAAATTACAAAACCAAATTTTTAAAAAGAAAAACAATATTGGATGTATATGTCATACTCTATACTTTTGTGTGTATAGCAAAACCGCCTTGCAGCCTTTTTTGACATAACCTTTATTAATTTGAAACTCAGACAACAGTTATTTATGTAATTTATGGAATTTTAATTTCATTTCTATGGCGCGCCTCTCTGCGGGAGAGAAACTATGCTCACGGCCTGCCCTGCACGCACACCACACTGCCCCACCATCTCTATGGTGCACTGCTCTCCGCGGGAGAGGAACTCCCGGGCTGGGCCTGGTCCCGCCAATGCCATAAAGAGCCTGCCTGAGGAGGCCACTGCGCTGCTGCCCTCAGGTGGGTGCTGCAGACCAGGGGCGCCCTCTTGTGAGGGGGCATAGCAGGGGAAGGATACTTCAAAATCTCCATTCCCACCCCACCCCACTAACCTGCTTTCCAGCTCTGTTCTCCTGTGTAGGGCAACAAAAGAAGAGTCAGCCCATCAGTTGAGACTCGGGAGGCAAAGAATAGATGGAGGTGGGGGTTGGTATTGGCTGGTTCTCCGAACTACTCCAAATTTCCGCTACTGGTTCTCCAGAACTAGTCAGAACCTGCTGAATACCACCTCTGGGCCCATATTAGTCTTGTTCCAGCACTTAATAATCCTTTCGGTGACCCTGTTCCTATCCATTTGCCCAAATGAATAACAATAGGATGTTCTCCAGTGGGGAGGGCTACTGAGATCCATGCATTATTATTGGCACCAACTTGTCTGGTCTCTGGCCCATTTCAGGTTGACCTTGGTTTTTTCTCACTCTCTCACAAATGCCCAGCAGGCAGGAAAGAAAGACAAGCTATTTTCTTCTGTTAAAGCACTGAACATTTAAAAACAATGACTTTCGGGAAGTTATTGCTGAAAACACATTAGCAGGTGATGCAAAAAGCTAAAGAATAATAGTTCCATCTATATTTGCATCCACTTTAGGGAAACTACATTTAGAGTATGCAGCAGCCAGTTCTATAGGAGTGAGTTTACAGACCTGTGAAGGTAATCTTCAGCCTGGAAACTTCAGGTCCTAGGAGTAGAAAAGCAGCAATGAAAGAAGTAAATTGAAGGACGGCTCTCTTGAAATAATTTCAAGGAGAATAATCACCTGTTTGGAATGCTCCCAGATCCCAGGGCATTGAATAGTGGTGCTGACTTACAAGAAAAGAGATTCTAAACAGTAAGATCATCATCTTCTTTTAATGACCTCATAATGCCTTGTGGGGTGGCGTCTGGGCAAGCAGAGTGTTTAATGGCCGAATGCCCTTCCTGTCACCAATGCAGAGTTTTGTTCAGCAGAAATATTCTCATTGTGCCCAGAGAGAGAAATATCTGCCTTTACCTAGGATCGAGCTCACAACCTTCTGATTGTGAGGCAAGAGCTCCACCTCTGTGCCACGGCACAATTCCTATTATAAATAGTGACCTATTTGTAAGATAATTGAATTATGCAAGCTTTACAATCATCTTCTTCATCGTCATCATCTTCAGCATAATCATCATCATCAGGTCCTGAGCATAGCACGTACAGCAGCAAGTGTTTTCGAGTGTTTCAATCATTTTCAACATCTTCAGCATCATCCCAAGGAATATTAATAATCTTAAGATCTTCCTTAAATGTTTGGCACCAAGTTTTCCAAGGACAGCCTTGTTTCCTCTTTCCTCCATGAGGTACCCAACATAGGGCAATTTTTGGTTGGCAGTTTTTAGGCATACATAAGATATGGACAGCAAGCCACATTCGCCGTTCCTTTATAGTTCTTGATTAGGTGTTCAAAATCAGATCTTTGTTGTACCTCTTCATTAGCGATGTGGCCATGAAATGAGACACAGGGGATTCTTCTCAAGCCGCATTGTTGGAAAACCCTTCGCCATATAATCATATTGGCTGTATACTTCCATGTTTCACAAGCATATATTGCAGTTGGTATGACAACACTCTTGAAGACTGTTTTACACTCGTTACGATGAAAGGGTCCACATTTTAATTAAGGAGGGATTTTTCTGAATCTAAGAGTTATTAAGCAATGAATCAGCTTTCCACCTGAAATTGTGCATTCTCCATCATTGGGGATTTTAAAGAGTGGGTGGCCATTCTTTGTCCAGAATGGTGCGACGATACTTGCATTGGACAGGAGGTTGAATGTCTATGGAGATTCTTAGTCATACAGATCATAGTTGTCTCAAAAGTGTTTTGTTAGTTTTTTTAACTGGACTGTTTTTTGAGGAAGAAGGAGAAGGAGAAGGAGAGGAGAGGAGAAGGAGAAGGAGAAGAAGAAGAAGGAGAAAGAGAAGGAGAAGGAGAAGGAGAAGGAGAAGGAGAAGGAGAAGGAGAAGGAGAAGGAGAAGGAGAAGGAGAAGGAGAAGGAGAAGGAGAAAACATTCTGCTTCTTATCCGAGAAGCTTCCATCCCTTCACCATCCAGTCACAAATAATAAAGCTTCTGGATGAGAAGAGAATCTTCTTCTTCCTTCTTCCTTCTTCCTCCTCCTCCTTCCTCCCCCTCCCCCTCCTCCTTAAAAAAAAAACAGTCCAGTTGCCTTTTTAAAAATAAAGCATTTTTTTAGACTTCCAACTCTAGGATCCTATGAAGGAAGCCACCAGGTCTCCCTTCACTAGTTGTGCCAAGTACTAGTTGTGTAGACATAGGTTAGGGATGGCTTAGTTTAGACTTTTGAGAGACGGCAAGAAGGAGTCAGGGAAAAGCAATTTATTTTGAGTGAGAAAAGATAACACAGCCCATAATTCAGAACTACAGGGAGGAAACTTTCAAAAAGACTCAGTTTTAACTGATGCATTGCAAATCTTCCTCAGATTTTACTCTTATAGTTCTGACTCCATCATTCTATCGTTTGTATGATAAAAAGGATGGCATATGAGTTTGAACATGTTTCATACTAATTCTGGGGCTTTACAAATCACAGGGCTTTAAAATTTTGACAAGTTACAAAGGTAAGCCATATAGTAGCTGCAGCCAAATCAAACACCATCATAAAATACCAGGCTTTGAATGTTTATTTAACACAGAAACAGAAATCTTAAAGTGTTAAGATCAGCTGGAGAGGTGCAACTGCTAGCATTTCTAGGATTGACTTGCATTATATGGAGAGGAGTTGTTTTTTTTTAACTACAGGGTCTTGATTATGTTCTCTTCCAACAGAAATATAGATATGTAGCTTTCAACAAAACATGCTTGTTCACCATGGCATTTGAAAAGGACCAGATTGCTCTTTTAAAATTAAATTTGTTTTAATGTTTAAACTTTTATGGCTTTTATTCCTTTTTTACATCATTAAACCACTGCAATTCAAGATTGTTTCATTATTTTACCTTTTTGGTGCCTGGTTCTGTTGTCCTTCAGTTGGGGAATAGTGTAAAATAAAATGAGTAATATAAATTTGCTCTAAAATATGGCCTTGCTTTATGGCATCCAATCTGTCATCCTAAACAACTATATGACAAGACTTTTCTAAACTGACCTAGTCTACCAACTGACTTATTTTACATGATGGTCCACAAAATGCATCCCTTATTTCAGCTTCACTGGACAATCAGCCCAGTGAAGCAACAGACACTGTGATTCTTCATTAACATCCAATGCACACAATCCTTGCGTTTTCCCCAAATCTGGCTTGGAAATTCCTCACAACTGTAAAATTACACTTGGTGAAATCTGGCACTTCTGACCCCATCATAAAACTCTAGTTCAGCTGCAAAATTTGTTCACCATGACTTAAAACCAAAATAGGAGGAAAAAAATAATAATCACAGAGTTTTTCATAGGATTTTGTCAGTAAATAAGTAACAAGTGGATTTTATTAATGGGTAGCTCTATACGTGCTTCGCTACAAAACTATGTGATCAGGTTTAATTTTGGGAGAGGAAAATAAGGGAATTTTTTTTTTTTTTGCCTCTGCCTACCAACATCCATCAGTATTCATCTGGCTAGCGTCCTGTCATTGTGTGAGAGAGTTGAGGGCTGTTTGGAAACTGAAACAGTATTTGCTGTGTGAGTAAGAAGGTGACAGCAAGGAGCCTTGGAGTGGCTTAGCTCAACTGTTTTGTACTAAAGCTGTGAAACTGAAAATGAAAATGAACCTCTTCTCCTCTGCTTGTGTTTTGCAGGTGGGGAGGGGGAGTAGAACTCCTTAGCATCAGAGCATGTTAATAATAATAATATGGGACATACAAATGCTCTGTTGGTCATTTTGAAAAATCCTTTCTTACTGAGCACCCAGAAGCCAAGAGGAACATAACGTGCCGAATTTCAAGTTTGTAGGCTTTACGGTTCTGGAGATTTTTGTGATGATGTGTGAGTGGTATTTTGCTCTTTATATAGATAGATTATGAGCTGGCACAGACATGGCAACAGGTCGGCCAATGGGGACTGTTTAGAAACTGAAACAGGATTTGTTTGTATGGGGCCATAAGAGACAGTTTGGAGTCTGGCCATGGCTTAGTCTTATACTGTATATTTATACTGTTGATTTGTCTTTGTATCTTTGCTCCTCTGTATGATATTGCTTCTGTGATTATGACTTCTGGATCCTGACTTCTGGTTCTGGTTTCTGCTGTATAGTATTGCATATAAAGAAGTTTCTTATATAAATGAATCCTGCTGAATCATTTACTTGTGTGCTGGTCAGATTTGCTGCAAACTATGATAGATTTTTCACAAGGATTTAAATAAAGATCTATTTTAATTCATTGGATTCAGATAGGATTGGATAAATTGCCAGTTTAGCTCAAGTACCTGATTATTTTTTGGGTCACAAAATTTTGACCTTTAACAGAATTCAGTAATAGGTGCATGAAAGTATCAATAAAAGCCATCAATAAGATCTCCATATGATATAAAAGCAGTGAAATATAACATGGTTTGAATCCTATCAATATCAGGATATTAGAAACTTAAGAGAAAGCCAAAATAAATTAAGCCCTATTTAATTGGCTCCAGGGATGTGTCTGGGTTACAGATTTTCATGTGAAAAACTCTTTCCTTTCAACCTAGTAGACAATTATGATAACCGCTTACTCAAACCTCAGACGGAGCTTTCCCTGTTATCTTCCATGAAATCATTATTCTTGGTAACCTGATGAACTATTTGCCTTTGAGATAAATACGCACATGGTATTATTTTATCCCGAAGATGTCAGAGAATGGCATTTCAATAATTGCCCATTATTATAAACCATGCATACCTAGGAGAAATCGTTCCATGGTTGAGAAAACAATTGTCCTTTCCCCAAACAGAGCTAGGATTATGGCAGAGTATTGTCTTCATATTGACATTCACATGTAAAACTTTACTCCATACTTAATGGTGTTAAATTCAAATCTTTTTTTAAAAACTATCAAGGGAAATCACCTTTTGCAAATAATAGATTGCAGAATATTATGAGAACATTTATCACTGAATCGTAAGAACGAGGTGCAGAAGTAGCAAAAGCATATTCCTTACAGCTACGTAATGATCTATTTTTCCCCAGCGTGGAAAGTTACATAAACAACAACACCATCAATTCTACATTTAACAGCCTCAGCATATTTGTTTAAATGCATTATATTCCACCTTTTTAAACATGCTGAAATGGGTTGGAGACTGTTACTAAAATTCCAGTTTTCTTCAACAGCCCCATGTATTGCTTATTTTTACAGCACAATTCCAAAAATATAAATGCAGACGTAAGATTATCCCTGAATGAAATTTATGGCCAGTTAGCAAGTAAAAGAGAAGTGGGTAACCTTTTGCATTATTGGTGCTCTCTGAGCTTGGCAGTTTTCTTTTTAAAAATAAATAAATTTTTTTTTATTAATTTTACAATTAAAAACAAATCAACAACACATACACGAATAGAAAAACGAGAAAAGAGAAAAGAAAAAAGGAGGAAAAGCAAAAAGAAAGGAGAAAGAAAGAAAAAGAAAGCAAAAATGAACACTTAAAAACATTCTCATTTTCGACAGTTTGTAAGATCTTTTCTCTTCTTGCTTTATGCCATATACGCACATCTTATCCATAAATATGTTTATATATCACCCATATAATCACTCATCATGCAGAAATGGACAAACTATCTCAAGCCTTAAAAAAAATAAAGATTCTTCAATATATTTTAACAATTGGAATTGCTGGTATAAATGGTTAGTTCAAAGATAGACCTTATATCATAAGGTAAAAAAGTATAGGACAAATTTATATGAGCTTGGCAGTTTTCTTGCAGGTGTTTCATTACCCAACTAGGTAACATCATCAGTATGAGTCACTAATGAGGTTAGCTAGTTGGATAATAAAATATCTGCCAGCAAACCATCAAGCTCAGAGAGCACCAACAATGCCACAGTTCACAAATTACTTCTACTGAACTTCAGAAATCCTATTGAGTAACTTTTTTGTATGCCCCCCCCACCAAGAGACATTTCTGATCAGAATTGCAAAAAGGATAGGGAATTTTCTAGCAAACAACCCCCCAAAAAAAACCAACCCCCAAAAAAAACATAGCCAACAGTAATGGGTTGCCAGAGATTAAAAAGAGAAATAAATAAATTCCCTCTCACTCATGAAGACAAAGTAACAACAAAACACAGAACATGGAATCATAGGTGTGCAAGAAACCTGGGAGGTCTTCTAGTCTAAGGCAGGAGACCTGATACCATGCTGATCAAACGATTGTCCAGTCTATTTTTGAAAACCTCCAGGAATGGAGCAGCCACAACTCCAAATTGCAAGCTTTTTCCATGAATTGTTTTTTTCTCCCTGTCAGGAAATTTCTGCTTAATTCCAGATTGGATCCCGCTTCTAACGAGCATCCATCCTTTACTTCTTGTCCTGCCCTTGGTATTTTAGAGTTGGCCCCCCTTCTCTCTGTGATAACCCCTCAAATCAGGGGTGGGCTTTCTGGGGGCTCTCAGGAGTTCAGGAGAGCTCCTAGCTAAGGTTCCGTGCATCTTGGAGAACCCCCAAATCCCACTCCTGGCTGGTCCCGCCCACCCCCTCCCAGGAATCCCCACGTGGCCCGTTTTGGATGCAGGCCAGTGCAGTGGAAAAGACATAAAATAAAACATAAAGGAATGAAAAAAAGATAAAAGATAGTGGGGGGAAAAGAAATAAAGAAGGGGCAAGACCTACATAAACTGAAAAGAATTATTATTATTATTTCCTCCCCACATTAGATCAACCTACATTGAAGTGTAAACCATCTTCATGATGGTGATATTAACTGAGTTGATGAACTACATGCCTTTTAAGTTATTATTTTTTTCTGGTCTCTGACCATGCCATTTAGAGTTTTAAAAGGAAAACGTAATCAAATGGGAAACTCTGACATGAATCATCACTACCTTTAAAAAAAAAAAGACAAAAAAGGAACATTTTTGAAAGCAGCCCGACTTAACGAACAAACAGCAGCATTTTGGCATGTTTTCCGCTGACTTAAATCAACAGATTACTGGATACCAAACAAACGCTGGTCTACTCCAATATTTAGCTCCAGAAGACAGCAACCCATAAAGGTCAGCTGGAGAAGAGAAATCCTTCCTGCAAAGTGAAATTGCTCTATTTATCTCTCATAACGTTCCCTCTTGTCGTGTGGGAGTACTGTATGAATTATGTTGCACTTAATATCCAGCTTTCCAAAATGGGGAAAACCTGCAGGGAACCATGTTCTTTACACTCAGCTCTAGAGATGGGTGAGAAATCTGTTGCTTTCTATTGAAATGCAAGCCTTCTGCCCTGTGCTATATGGAATGCAACTAGTCTATTGTGCAAGTAAATCAATAACCATGTCAGGAATGTGGAAAGCGAGCAATTCAGCATAGAGTTAGGGTTGGTTATTTATTTATTTTTTCACGTATATTGAAATTTTCATATATATTGGTCCAACTGAAAAGGCACCCAACAGAATCCCCCAAAGAAAAGTTCAGGCTTGTCTTACATACCAACGATCATACCTCCTGGAGACTGGTTACCAGAAATTGAGCTTTAGACAACAGTTGTCTCTCTGTCAGAAGAACATTACTAACATTAACTCCGGAAGAAATAAGATGTTTGGGTTGTGAGTCCCGCATATCTCAAAACTGGTCTTAAGAGTGGCCTGTCCAAGGTTTCTGAGTTGGGCAGAACCGCTAAAGTATGTAAACATTCAACAAGTGACCCCAACCTCTAGGCTGGAAAAAGAAGAGCCATCGTTTCAACAAGGGGAAGGAAAATGACTAGAATTTAGAAACTGGAATTTACATAAATATCCATACTGAATGCAGTCCAGTCAGATCCTCTGACTTTACAGAGCTTCTTTTTTTGTAGCAAAGCAATATTTTTAAGCCATCTTTTGTATCTCAATTTCTACTGTAAGCAAGCTCTTGAAAACAGGGTCCAGTATCATCTGGAGCGTCAAGACTTAGTGCATGATAAATCTGGCATGAAGTCAGACAGAGCCAGTACCTCATCCTCTCCCTCCCTCTCTCCATCCCTTAGTTCTGGGAATAATGGTGACTAAGTCTATGCACATCACTTAGTATAATTCCTTGGATCTGGAACTGCCTGCAGAAAAACTATGAATAAGAATATACACCCAAACAAACAAAGCAGGAGAGGTAGCTATCCTGGTGGCTCAGCTGTTGAAGATATTGGTCAAGTTTTTGTTGACTGCCAACTGTTTGCACCTCCTAGGCTTAGATATATAATATCCTTATTTGAAAGAACAGACCACTGAAATCTGAACTGCAGGATCCCCCATTTCCCCCTGGGCTCCAATGTATACAGGACTCTTAAGTCTATAGTTAAAGCAGTGGAGCTAAGAACCAGTAACAGGCAGTGCTCAACGTACAACTGTTCATTTAGTGACCATTCGTTGAGGCCGGCCGGCGGCTGGCAGAGCTGGCAGCAGAGTCGGACAGTAGTGAGGAGATTGGGGAGGAACCTGGGCCATTCCGGGAGGCTGAGGAAGGCTCGGATGAGGGCTCTGCATCAGAGGCAGAGATGGGGCCAGGGCAGGCTGGCAGTCATCAGCTGCCTTCCAGCTCGGACAGCAGTGAGGCCGGGGGAGTTTCTGGAACCAAAAGGAAGCCACAATTAAGAACTCAGGGTCAACGTGGGAGTAAGGCCACAGGTGGACAAGGAATGGCCCCTCCCATCAGGATTAAGAGAGAAGCAAAAGGGGAGGGGTTTTTTGCAGGAAACAACTTGCTCATTTGGTCATTCAGTCATTCCAGCCTCGTGAAGATTTGTCTGATTGGACCCAGCCCTTCCCTGTCAGCACTGAGTGTGGAATTTTACCCGGCAGCATTCCAGGATTGATAAAGGTCTGAGCTCCTTAGCATTCCTTCACAAGACTGTTTGCCACGCTTGTGTGACTGTTTGCTAAGCTGACTGTGAATGAAATAAATTCACATTAATTTAATAAAAGAAGTTTTTGCCAAGTCTCAGAATTGACTCAGTGCTTTTGGGAAGGCCTAGAACAAGACACCATTCAAAGTTACAACGGCGATGAAAAATGTGACTTACAACCGTTTTTCACGCTTATGACCATTGCGGCATTCCCATGGTCACGTGGTCAAAATTCAGATTGGCAGTTTGGTAACTGACTCCTATTTAAGACAGTTGCAGTGTCCCTTTTTGTGACCTTCTGACAAGCAAGGTCAATGGGGAAGTGCTGTGGTTAGCCGGCAGCAGGTGCTAACGATTGAGGAGAACGAGGACTCAGATAAGGAGCCAGGACCATCAGGGAGTGGACTGTGCTGCAGTCAGAGATTGTGATGAGGAGGTTACCGAGGACCATGTGCCACATGTGCATGCGCACAGGATTGCTTGTAGGAGAGAGCAGTTACAGCAGCACGGGCGACTCGGAAGTAAGGCTGCAAGGTAATGGCCCCTCCCCCAAGAGGATAAAAGACAGGTTTGAAGAAGTGTTTCTTTGCAGAAGGCAAAGACGTTCTCAAACTCAGCCTCGTGGATATTATAATTAGTATTTGAAAACTCTTGTAAACTATTTCTTATCTGTGGGTTTTTGGCAGCCTTGAAAAACAATTTGGCAAGGCTCTTGTCAGAGCTAATTAGTTGGAAGCAGCTTTTTATCTGTGATGAAACAGAATTCGTAGATGAAACCTTAAAAAGTGGGGGCTGCTGCCTTTGTCTGGTGTTGGCTCTCTTGGAACCAGGTTGGGTCAGAACAGGAAGCCAGATTCAACCATGTCAGTAACTGAACAACTGCAGATACACTTAACAACTGTGGCAAGAAAGGTCATAAAATTGTGCAATGTTCACTTAACAAATCTCTCACTTAGCAACAGAAATTTTGGGCTTAACTGTGGTCGTAAGTTGAGGACTACCAGCACATTGAACATATTGTGGTTTCCTGTAAAAGTGATGTGATTTTATCTGAACGCTGATCCTTTGTATTCACCGTATAGGTTCTTCATTGTTGTATTTTCTTTTATCTATTTTACCCTGGAATTAGACTATGTGTTTTTAATGTAATATTGTTTTTTCCTATAGTCATAAGCCCAATTAATTAATAAACGGCTAAGCCGCTACTGACCACCTGTTCTGAAAGGATGCTTGCACATCATCTAAACGCTGTGTACTGTGTATATTTCATGGTTCATCTCTGCAAGGGGTGACAAAGACAAAGAGGAGATTCTGGGAGGTAAAGTGTTCTCGCTCTCTTTAATGGACCCACAGAGATATTAATAGCCTGGCTTCACCACCAACGCCTCGGTTCCTAGAACTTGATCATTAGAGATTTTGATCACTCAACTGCCGTGATAATTATCACATAAATTAGTGGAGGCAGAAAAAGAGGAAAGGGGACATTAAAATGGGACCATAAAGCAACAGCAAAGAATAGGACTTAATTACCCAATAATATTTTCAAATCTGTCATCAGAGATGATCCAATACAGAGAGAAAGGCCAAAAAATAAGGAACAATTTACTCCCTGGTATTATACTGGCTATTGACCAAATAAAGATTGCTTGTTCTTGTACTCCCTGGTATCACACTTTTTTAAAAAAAAAATCAGAGGACCTGTCATAATAAAAACAATTCGGGAGATATATTTTGGGATAATACAGCAATGGAAGGCTGTAGGGCAGGAGGTGAAATTTTCTGTATTGTCTCTTTCTTCTGCTTTCAAGATTAGAGTCCCAGTTTATGGGCGGCCAAGGTGGATGGGTAACAGTTGAATAGTAAATTGGATCAGCTACAAAAATGACTTGCAAAAAATTATATCAGCAGGATGGATGGATGGATGGATATTTGATAAATAAATCCATAGATAATATAGATTGCAAATTATATAAAGAGATGATAGGTGATGTAGGGGTGTGTGTGTGTGTGTGTGTTTGTTTATTTATTTTATTGGAATTTTTCAAACAAAAATGAGAACAAGAATAAAAGAATGAAAACACAATGACAGGGACGATAGGCAGATTCGTGCACAGCCCTTCTACTAACTACTCAAGTATGAAGTAAGGTCCACAGAAGTCAGTTTGTGACTGAAACTGTGAACATTTGTAGCTGAAACAACTGAATGAGGTAGAGCATTCCAGGCTTTGACAACTGTATTACAGAAATCGTATTTTTTACAGTCAAGTTTTAGAATGATTTACATTGAGTTTAAAGCAGTTGTTTGCACGTGTATTATTGCGATTGAAACAAAAAAAAAGTCATTTACAGGTAAACCATTACTATGTACAATATTGTATGCAACACTTAAGTCCAACCACAAGCAACACAGTTCTCAGTTATCCAAACCAAGAATTTCAAGCCTAGTAGCATAAGGACTTCTATTGTGTACAGAAGACTTTTCTCATGGATGGATGGATGGATGGATGGACAGAGATAAATGATAGATAATGGATGGACGGATGGATGGACAGACAATTTCTGTTGGTGATTACTATTGCTACCTATGTATCTATGGCTGTGTATCATGTTTATCCCCCTAAAAATTCATATTTCCATTGTCACCTCCTCAATGTAGCAGCTGAAATAAAAAATACTGCAATAAACTATTGAAAATTGCTTTGATTTTTAGTTAACAACATAGTTGACTGTTTGCAGCAAAAACCAGCCAAAGCTTTAAAAATACTCTACAAAGTTTAACTCCATTAACCATAGAGACAACAAAGTATTATTTTATTATGTTGCATAAATTACCATATTAATAATAAACCAGTCATAATATATCGACATATGGTATACTTCTCAGTGAAAAATACAGATCACACATAGATCTAGAACACTATTTATGAAGTCATATGCTACACTAGACAAATCTTTTTTTCTTTCTTTTTTTTTTGTAAGACTCTTGGTTTGAACTTCACAAGAGCTACAATAAAGAGTGGAAAAATAAACTTTCTCTAATTTTCTATAATGCAATATGCTCCATTTATCTAACTAAAATCCTGTAATTACATCTTTAAAATACTTCTTTGTTTTCTTGTCTGGGCATCATTCAATTTTTCAGATATTCTGAAGATGTGTGTGTGTGTGTGCATATATGCATGCACGCATGTATGTATGCATAATATACATATATGCATGTCAAATTAGTTCCTCTGCTTTTTCAGGCTACAATAATCTTTCTGTATGGAAAAATAAATATTATTTTTTTGTGTTGTCAAATGAACAGATGCAGTGCTTGATTTAACTTTATTCCTTTGAAATAAATAGGAAGCAAATAATAATAAAAATAATGCCTCAATTTACTGATTCTCTTCCTGATAAATATTCCAAGGAACAAAACATTCAATCCACGTGGCTAAGGGCTTGAAAAAGGCTGTGATGCAACCAAAAAGAAAGGTGTCAGACAAAGAAGATTTGTAGATGGTTGGTAAAAGAAAGCAAAGAGTTTTAGAGAAGGTTCCTTGTGGGTACTCCACCACTGGAGGTTTGAAAGAAAAGACTGGATAAACATTTATCTTGGATGAAGTAATGTCTCCAGCCCTATGATTTTATTTCTATTGAAGTAGAAGTTCCAGATCAATTCTTGAATACAGCTCATGTGCCTGGAATCCTTACTGTATAACTGACATTAATACAATTGAGCGAGTCCAGAGGTATTTCACAAGAAGAGTCCTCCACTCCTCTGCTCTCAATAGAATACCTGATGCCTTCACCAGGCTCAAAATTTGGGACCTGGACAACCTAGAACTACACTGCCTATGATCTGATATAAGCTTAGTTCACAACGTCTGCCACTATGTCCTACCTGTCAATGACTACTTCAGCTTCAACCGCAATAATACACGGCCAAACAATAGATACAAGCTCAAAGTAAACCGCTCCAAACTCGATTGCAGAAAATATGACTTCAGCAACAGAGTGGTCAATGCTTGGAGCTCACTATCCGACTCTGTTGTTACATCCTCAAACCCCCAAAACTTCAACCTTAAACTGTCTACCATGGACCTCACTCCATTCCTAAGCGGTCTGTAAGGGGGCATGCATAAGCGCACCAGCGTGCTTACCGACCCTGTCCTTCTGCTCCCATTCATCCATTTATTCGTACTCATTTATTATGTATATAATTATACCCGTTTATACTTAAATGTTTCTATGTTATGTTCATACGTATACTTGTTTTCTCATAAGTTGCTTGACAAACAAACAAATAAAATAAATAATTAAAAATATTTCAATAAAATGCCTCTTTTAAGGAAATGAACTATTTTGCCACAGAGTTTATCTGCTCTTACAGACTCAACCAGTAAGTCCATTGGCTGAATGACATTGTCAATGAAGTGCCTGGTATCCTTTGCGATGCTAGAAGCTATTTCCACCCCTAATGAATACATTTTTTCTCATGAGGTAAGAGACTTTATAAAGACACCTGAAATTTACACACTGGAGAGAATATAGGTGGATTTATATATTACAACAAACCCGATTTTATTTTTGACTGGTTGAATAAGTCACAGTTGCCAGGATTCCAATCAGGCTACTTACTAAATTATTATTTACAAGAGGTTCTGTGAACATGCTGGTCCACAGAAAACAAACCACATTCTGGTTGAGTGTGATTTGTGGGTCCAACCACAAATGGGTACACATGTATTGGGTTAAAAATGGTCTTCTTAAAAACAAACCATGTGTTTCAGAATTTACTTACAAGCAAATGTAACACATATGGTACGTAATTTCATGTGTGTGTGTGTATGTGTGTATGCTTAAGATTTATTAAAGAGTATGTGCATCATTTTCTTGTTTACATGTAATGTCTGATTGATTTATAATTTATTAGATCCTTTCAAGCCATGATTGATTATTTGTGACTACACAGATAGATCTTCTTCTGGATGAAGAAGGAAGGTCTTTAACGAGTGCATTCGTTGCTGCTTAATCGAGTCCATTCACTCTGCAGTCTATTTACATCTTAGAATCTTTCCTTCCAAAAAAGCCATTAAGGAATATTTAGTCAGTATTTGTGCCTTGAGTAAGAACCCTGGATCGATCAATTCAATGATCCGTTTCTTTGTTTTCTTGGCTATCTGTAGTGCTTACAAGAGTTTTCTCCAACACCAAAGGTCAAAAGGTTCCAAAAAGTTTAACATGAACAACAATGGCTTGCACAATTCGGTCCTTTGTAGGAATGGGTTTTCTACTATTACTTTAAAGGGACTTGCAACTTGTGCATGAGCAGTTTGTAAAATTCACTGACCACATCTCTGCTGTTAGAACTACCTTCTGCCAATAACATAATCCAGTGTCAGATCCGTGTATCTGCCATTCTTCAATGGAAAGAAGAAGGCGGGAGGGAAGTTGGTAAAAGAAATCCTTTTTTTGATGTAACTTGAATATATTAAATCTTATATTGAATTTGTATAACCTACACTTGATATACAACTGAGAGACTGAAACCAGATGCCCGGAAACCTGTCACCTCTGGAAGAGACAGCAAAAGAGAAGGGACCATAAAAATTCCAGCCAAGAGATGTTTCCTGAGAAACCCGTCAGAAGATCGTTCTCAGAAGAGAGGAGGGGGGATTAGCATGTTGATTCTTTGTTTTACAAAATACACGTCAAGATAACGGGAGGGGTCCTAAACTCCCTTATCTATCACTGCATGCCTGGGAGATGTTAGACACTGCGTTTGAATCCCTACCTGAATTATCTCATCTCAATAAAGGATTCCTTTTGAATCATCTAGATATCAGAAGTTCATTCTCGTCGATTGAATGGGAAAAGTTTAGTAGCCTGACATCCAGTGTTTTTCAACCTTGGCAATTTTAAGATGTGCAGACTTCAACTCAGCTATGCTGGCTGGGGAATTCTGGGAGTTGAAGTCTGCACATGTTAAAGTTGCCCAGGTTGAACAATACTGATATAGTAAACTCAACTTTCTGAATATTCCATCTAGGTGTCACTTTGATTTTTATTTTATTTTTTGAAGAATGAGTTAGGGAAAAAGATATAATGGGCTCTTATTTATTTAGGAAAAATTTGTATGGCTGCCCAAATTTTGTATTGTATGGCCATGCTCAGTTACTCTTGATGGTTTACAAAGATGAAAATGGCAGGAACTGATAAATTGGTCCCATATTCATTTCCTAGGCTGTTCAGTTCAACTACATTCTTTCTTTACTGTTTCCAAGGCTGGCACTCCATTCTCCAACCACAAGCAGCAAATCTTCCCTTTTATGTTTTTCCATGTTCTGTCAATTTCAAATTGAACTTGGCCATAAAACCAGTGAAACTGCTCTTCCTCTGCATCAGTAGTTGGGACATAATCATCATATTAAAGTGTTGCCTGCAAAATTTAATTGAAATTACTCCATGATTAACTGAATCACACCCAAGTAGCAAGCATCTAATGCTGTTCCTGACTATGAAAGCAACACTAATGAGTGAAACACTTGCCTCCAGAAGTTGTGGGTACTTCTTCACTTGGGGTTTTCAAGAAGAGACTAGACAGCCATTTGCCCAGAATGATATAAGCTGGCAGGAATAGCCAACACCCAAAAAGATAGGCTCAAGATCCAGATGGATGTTGACAGACTCGCACACTGGGCCATATCTAACAAAATTAAATTCAATGTAGAGAAAAGTAAAGTCCTACACTTAGGCAAGAAAAACCAAAAGTACACTTATAGACTGGGTGAAACCAGGCTTAACAGCAGTAACTGTGAGAGGGATTTTGGAGTCTTAGTGGACAACCAGTTAAATATGAACCAGCAGTGTGAGGTGGCAGCCAAAAAAGACAATGCAATCCTAAGTTGCACTAATAGAGGGATACAATCAAGATCAAGTGAGGTACTAATACCACGCTATAAAGCCTTAGTAAGACCACACCTAGAATACTGCATCCAGTTCTGCTCACCACACTATAAAAAAGACGTTGAGACCTAGAAAGAGTGCAGAGAAGAGCAACCAGGAGGATTAGGGGACTGGAGGCTAAAACATATGATGAACCATTGCAGGAACTGGGCTTGGCTAGTTTAGTGAAGAGAAGGACCAGGGGAGACATGATAGCAGTCTTCCAGTATTTGAGGGGCTACCAACAGAGAGAAGGGGGTCAAGCTATTTTCCAAAGCACCCAAAGGAATAATGGATGGAAACTGATCAAGGAGAGATTCAACCTGGAAATAAGGAGAAACTTTCTAAAAATGAAAGCAATCAACCAATGGAACAGAAGTTGCCTTCAGAAGTGGGAGCTTCATCCCTGGAAGCTTTCAAGAAGCGACTGGACTGCCACCTGTCAGAAGTGGTGTAGGACAGGGTCTTCCAACTTGGCAAGTTTAAGACTTGTGGACTTCAACTCCTAGAATTCCTCCTCCAGTCATGTTAGCTCAGGAATTGTGGGAGTTGAAGTCCACAAGTCTTAAACTTGCCAAGTTGGAAGACCCTTGGTGTAGAGTCTCCTGGTTGGGCAAAGGGTTAGACTAGATGACCTACAAGGTCCCTTCCAACTTTGATTATCTGTATATAAGGTGTCCTACTTGAGTAAGGGTTGGGCTAGAAGACCTCCAAAGGTCCTTCCAGCCCTGTGATTCTGTTTTGAAAAACCCCTCTTGAAGCAGCTTTACTTCTCCTGAATGCAATTCTTCCCTGCTAAAGTGAAACATTGCATATTTGGATTAATTATTCATAATTTCCAGGTTTGTGCCTTATTTTCAAGCATTGCCATATGTGCATGTTATGCAAGTCCAATTTTAGCTTCTATTTTGACAATGCAGGAATGGCTGTACAAGGATGGGTGAAGGCTGAGACGTGCTGTTCTCTGAACAAAGTTCTATTGAGATCACCAAGCTAGACATACAGTAATTTCCATTTTTGTTCTGCAGATAGAGGACTGACATTCAATGAATAGGGTGGTGTATAGTACACTGAGAACATTTCTGAGCATAAATTAAATACTAATAGAAGCTTAAATCCTGCTACATATTTAACTATTGGTCAGCAGCTATGTTAAAAACCTGAGCTGAAGTTTGAGAATCAATGTTTTGTCTTTGGAAAAAGAAAATCTGGAACTTTGTTGTTAATAAAGATTGAGAGCAGTGAGAACATGCTGTGCATAAAGATGCAAAGATACGTTAATTCCCACAATGGAAAAATGGCTGGAAAAATAGATGGAACTAGCAGAGACTGACAAATTAACTGATTTATTAAAAAAAAAAAAAAAAGAATACATGCAACTTCATTACTTCATTTCTACTTCTAGATTTTGTGCTTAAGACAGAAAAAAAAAACCTTTGATTTTGGGATTTGTGCTGATTACATAAGTTTGTTATTATAGATATGGCTAATGTGTATTAAGTCTGCAAAAGTAAAAAGTTGAGGCTGTAATATTTTTATTTTTATTCTACTGCACTGAAAAGAGAAATTAATATTTTCCTCTTTACCCTACATTTCTTTCCTCCCTTCCTTACTTTCTCGCTATATTTTCACTTGCAATTTATATTTTGATAATTTTAATAAAAATTAAAAGGAGGGGGAGAGTCAAGGTTTCATCACTGAAATGTTTAAGCCAATATCTGTTCGGAATAGCAACTTTGGGACATCAGAGTGGTAAATTGGCTAAAACTACATATGTGCAGTGAACTAAGTGCAGTTAATGAGATCAGTAGAATGTTAGGAAACATTTCCTATCAGTAAGAGCTATTCAATAGTTACTGTGGAAGTTAATGAGTTTCCTTTTGCTCCATAGCTTCAAAACTGAGCAAACATTTATCAGCAATGTTTTTATTTACCTACATGTACTCGCCAGGAACTCAATGTCAATATTCCTTTCAGCTCTTCTACCTCCAATTCTTCTACATTTTGTTCTTCTAATATTTGATTAAATCAAATTAAATAATATTACACCTAAGGTCAGATACAAAGAGATATTTACAAAAGATAAAATATGTAATAAAAGCAATAGTGCTTCTCTCCCTCCCTCCCTGTGTGTGTGTGTGTGTGTGTCCCCTATTTTTATCAACAGCCACACGAAAAAGGGCTGCTGAGTTTTGTCCAAACCAGTTCCTTAGATTTTTGAAGCCATGATATTCTTCTTCTGCCTAGACCTCATTTGCCTTCAATCTTTCCGAAAAAATGTAATCAAAAATAATTAGGAACAAAGATATTGAAATAAATGCAAGAAAAATTCCGTTATAAGGTGTTCCAAACTTAAGCAAATGAGGCGACTTGAGGGGTTATTTTTGAATCATTGTTTAAAAGAAAATAACATTAAATAGAAATCACTCCCTACCTGGAAATTTCTTCAATATAAGTGTGTGTCTAGAGTCCTTATGTAGAGAACAGGATATTAGCAGAAGGCTTAAAAGTTTTATTGAACCATCCCCAGATGGGCATGAACTGCTGGCAGTTGGCAGAATTAGCCCGCAATGCTGTACATCTGTGTCATTAGAAATGATTTTCCAGTTAACCATCTTTGGTTAAAAATAATGTTCTGGTTTTATAGACCATGCTAAGCCCCAATTAATATCAGTGCGTTATCCTTCTTGCCAGTAGTTCCCAGAGGGGACACTGGACATCTTTTGATTAAGAGAAGAAAAGGGGGGAAGGATAAGTATGGGTCTCAATGATTTGATCACAATGCCTATAATGCTTTCAGTGCCTCCACGGACATCACAGCAAAACAAAGGGTGGAAAATACTGCCTGAATAAATGTTACTGCAATCCCTGAGTAAACGGGATTATACAGAAAAGAAGATACTGTAATAGAATGGGCTAATAATTGATTTATGTGCCCGATCATGTCTGACTGATGCTCATTTTTGTCTCACCCTTGTTAATTGTTGTGTTCTCACACTTCCACCCTCTTATTCTAATTGCTGGCAGTAACTTTTTAGCATCAATATTTGTTTTCAAATGCTGTTTACTGCCTCTTGATGTCTAATCTTTTTGAAGTGTTTGCCAGTAAGGGTAGAAGCTTTATGGAGTCCCACCCACTTATTCTTAGGAGGGAAATCCTTAAGAAGATTTGACACTCCGAGAGAACACGCAAGAACACGTCAAATCCTCTTCTACAACATTTATTCCCTTCATCTGAGAATCCCGGGAAGTGCACTTGTCTACATTTGCTATACATTCTTATTTACAAGCCACCCCCTTTTTCATCCTATACCATGACACACAAAATACAATCTACATTTAGATGAGGGAGATTGTTCAATCTCATCTGTAGAGCTGTGGAAAAGATTAAACTGTTAATTTCTCCACAAAAAAAGTCCTTGGCATACGTTTGCTCATCCCAGTTACCTGTCAGGGTTGAGATAATATAAAATGCATTTTTCATGAAAGAAAGTGAAAGTCTGTGATTTCCTTTAAAACACACAGAGAGAGAAAAAACCGAATAAAAGGCAATTCCATTATTTTTCTATGTTGTGTATGTGTTTGTTCATTTATTTTAATTGTATATTCAATAAAGTTTGTTTTAAAACACACAAATATACTGTATTCCGAGGGAATAAATCTTTAATGTTTGGTCTAATAGTGGAAAGAAGGCCAATGCAATGGATGTGCACTTCTGAATTTGAAACTGAATTAAATTTGGCAGGATTGTTGAATACTAGAACATATCATAGTAAGGTTGAAAGAGACCCTGGAGGTGTTCGACCCCCTGCTCAAGCAGGAGATTGAAGGAACTAGATATATCTGGTCTAACAAACAGAAGGATTAGGTGTGACAATATAGCAGGGGAAGGATACTGCAAAATCTCCATTCCCTCCTCATCCCACTAACCTGCTTTCCAGCTCCATTCTCCTGTGCAAGGCAACCAAAGAAGACCCAGCCAATCAGCTGGGACTCGGGAGGCAGAGAATAGATGGGGGCGGGGCCAGTCATAGGTGAGATTTGCTGGTTCTCTGAACTACTCAGAATTTCTGCTACCTGTTCTCCAGAACTGGTCAGAACCTGCTGAAGACCACCTCTGACTTGAGCGGCTGCCATAGGATGGTGACCTGAGTCACAACTCTGTGACCTTTGAGGGCAGGACAAGAAGCTGATTAAAGAGAGATCCAACCTGGAACTAAGAAGAAACTTCCTGACAGTGAGAACAAATCATCCATGGAACATCTTGCATTCAGAAATTGTGGGTGCTGCTACATCATTGGAGCTTTTGAAGAAGAGAGTGGACAACCATTTGTTTGGAATGGTATAGGGTCTCCTGCTTGAGCTGAGGTTTTGGACTAGAAGACCTCCAAGATCCCTTCCACTTCTATTATTCTGTGTCCTATGATGCCGAGAATAATGCTCATATCTTAAAAGTAAATTGATGCAGAATTCAGCTCTGTCTGGAAACCATTTCTAGATTATAATGTAATGACATGGATCTCTATATCCTCCAATATTATTATACTGATAGGGGATCCACTATTTCCTTTAGATTTTTCAACTTTGATTCAAGGAGTTTAGGGTAACCTGCTAATAGTTACTTTAGTTTTATTCCTAGAACCGGGGCATGAAGATGTAATTAACCATAGTTTCTCAGTTAAAATCCTACACACAGCTTATTTACTGTCTATGTTTATACATGCATCAAAGGACCAGAATAGATACATAAACTTTCATCTCCCCAATTTTCATTTTACAATTAACTCAGCATCGCTTTACTGAATGTCCCTCATGGCTCTTGTGTTATATACACAGAGAAAGATACACATAGATATTCAGTGTACTTTGGTTTTGTAGGTTAAAGCTATTTTTTTTTTAGATGGTTAAAATAATTCATAGAAGACTAGGCCTGAAGCACATTCTTGTGAAGTTGTCTGTATTAATTGGAATTAGTTTTCACAGGATTGCTTGCAGGTCATCTCAGCAGCCACTGTTTTTTACCGCCTTGATGAAACATATACATAATTTAGAAGTTTTATAGAGACAAAATACAAAATAGTAACTATGCAAAACTAACACAATTGTATTTACATATTTACAGAAAACCTGAGACTTTTCGTATTTTTCCCAGACATAATTCTATATCTACTTTGGCTATGAACTCCATATCCAGGTATTAATATTTGGTTGAAAAAAAAATCCTAACATCATAACAAGAACTCAAAGTTTAGTTCTTAGATGTTGAACTTGAAATTTCTACTTGTCTGAGTTTCTTTACTTATCAACAAACTTCCATATGCATGTTACATTATATCACAAAAAAATGCCAACATCTCTTTTTATGCCTTTACGTTTTTGTGTTGTCTTTAGCTTAATGATCTGTTTACTTTTTAATGAATTGCGCCCATCTAAAAGAGTGCCTTAATTGATGAAATTGTAACACACTGAGTTATAACTACATGAGAAATAAAATTATTATTCCTGCTAAGGAGACCAGTATAAACTCTAAAACAAATAATACTTCAATACCATTGTAGTGAAAAATACTCAACGTGCCATCATTTCTTTTCCTTATAAGCAATATTGAGATGAATGATTACTTTTTAGAAGAGCTGTCGGAGGAAAGGTGGACTTAACCCTGAGCCAACAATGGACGATATATGGACTACGAATTGTAAAAATGCTCATTACCCTCACAAGAAATACCCAAAATGGAGCGTTCTTTATGCCTCTAGATTATATCACATATCAATTATCCTATCCTATAATGTAGCAAAGGAAGAAATAAAACTCCAAGAACATTATTAAAGTTCACTCTTCGATTGTAAATCCATCCGGATAGCTCCACAGTGCAACCCTTCCTGTATTTGCCATTTAACCAATTTTTAGAATGACTGACATGTTCTAATGAGCACCTAAACAATGGAAAGAAGATTCCAGCAAGAGAGAATACCTTTCTCTTAAAAGGGCAGCCTAGGAAAGTTTATAAGTGTGGTTGGTTGCCTGGGTTATCTGCCCGTCTATGAATGATTTCTGCAGTTGGCATACTGAAAAGGAGCTAGGCTGATACACATATAACAAATGACTTTATGCTTAGAAGTATTTCACTCTTGTTTCTGAAATCTGGAGACACCAAGAGAATCATGGTTGCTGTACAAGACTTTTTAATTAGACATTTTCCATAGTTATCAATCTTCACAACTTGCTTTGGGGAAAAGGGCTGCAACTTCAGGAGAGGAGACAAACTGTGGAAAAATTAGTTTGTTGCTGCTTTAATGGCCTTTATCTCAGAATATTCAGAACAAGTACAAATAGCACAGCTGAACAGACTATCAAGTATTCACCTTAACTTTACACATACACACATGCTTTCACAGACACACCCACAAGTATATGCAAACCTAAGTAAATGGTAGTTTGTATGGCAGCAAGTTGAGTAGATCTGAAATTCAGAAAATTGAGAAAGACTGAAATCCAATGCTAGAATTATAAATCTGATGCCAACTTATTTATTCTCTTTCTTCATTGCGATCTGGAAAGCAGATGTGAACCAAAGTTCACATTTCAGGATAAAAAAACATATCTAAATCACCTTTTCTCTCTGTGTGTGTGTGAACATGCTTTTAATAAGAAATTATAAGCTGACTTGAGAAAAAAGGAGGACTGAAGTACAAAGCATGTGCAAAACTAAAAAAGAACACACTTTGTACAGATTTTTATGTTCAAATATGTTTGTTACCTTTTCTGTGTTGCTTTATTGCAATTTATATATTACATTCTATTGTGATTGAATCAGATAATGGTAGTTTATTTTCACACAAGTGTTTTGATGGCAGCAATTAATTTTGACAGAATTATGCTAACAACTCTGAACATACAATAAATCGATCAATAATTTTTCTTTATTTTCAACCACATCTGCCTGGAATTTTGGAAACTGAAGCTCCAAGAAAACAATACAGCACTTAGCAATAGTACTTAAGACTTACACACTGCCCCATAGTGCTTTACAGCACTCTCTGGCCGGTTTACAGAGTCAGCCTATTGCCCCCAAACAATCTAGGTCCTCATTTTACTGACCTTGGAAGGATGGAAGGCTGTGTCAACCTTAAGCCGGTTGGGATACACTCCTGTTTCAGTCAGCCTGCAATACATTCTAACCACTGTGCCACCACAGCAGATAGATAGATGATGATAGATAGATGATAGATAGATAGATAGATAGATAGATAGATAGATAGATAGATAGATAGATAGATAGATAGATAGATAGATAGATAGATAGATAGATGGATGGATGGATGGATGGATGGATGGATGGATGGATGGATGGATGGATGGATGATAGATGATAGATGACAGACGATAGATGATAGATGACAGATGGATGAATGGATGGATGGATGGATGGATGGACAGATAGACAGATAGATAGACCATAGATAAATAGATTATGATAGATAGATAGATAGATAGATAGATAGATAGATAGATAGATAGATAGATAGATAGATAGATAGAAGGATTAGAAGGATTAGATGGATGGATGGATGGATGGATGGAGAGATAGACAGATAGACAGATAGACAGACCATAGATAGATAGATAGATAGATAGATAGATAGATAGATAGATAGATAGATAGATAGATAGGCAGACATGAGAGACAGAGAGACAGAGAGAGGAAGCAAGAGAGAGAGATGGATGGATAGATATGGATCAATAGATAGATAGATAGATAGATAGATAGATAGATAGATAGATAGATAGATAGATAGATAGAAATAGTACTTAGACTTATATACCACTTCACAGTTCTTTACAGCCTTCTCTGAGTGGTTTAAAGAGACAGCCATTTCCCCCCCAACAATCCGGGTCCTCATTTTACCAACATTGGAAAGATGGAAGGCTGAGTCAACCCTGAGCCATCTGAGATCAAACTCCTGGCACAGTCAGCCTGCGACACTGCGTTCTAACCACTGCGCCACAACACAGTGGTTAGAACAAAAAACTCTAGGTAATCTCTAAACATGTTTAGAACATTTCTTTCATAGCCACATTTTCAATATGGCTCTGTCCAAATTTGTCTAAGTCTTTTAGTTCTCCCTACATTGCTTTTAGAAGCCGTCCTTTCTGCATATTTTTACACATTTAAGAGATTTCATAGGTAAAGTTTGAAAGGCTGCTAACATATTCAAGATAAGTCTCTTTTCTCTCATGGTAGATCTTTGATTATATGGTTTTCTAGGGCAAGCCTTGCAATATCATTATGGTGTCCGATGTTATATAACGAGGCAAAATTAGTTCTTTGACAAAACCTGAAGTGTTTTCATGAGCATGTAGAATAAAACTTATTCAGGGCATTATACCACAACCTAAGAAAACACCAAACTAATAAATAGCTAAGAAATACCAAACTGAATAAATCTGAAACCTCTCACTTTGATTGCAAACAATGCTTGTATGTTTCACACTACAACCAATAATAATGAAAAAGAAAATCATCAGAGCCTCTGAAATCAAATAACAATTAATTTCATCACAATGTGACTCGAGAAAGAGTGCAGAGAAGAGCAACAAAGATGATTAGGAGTCTGGAGGCTACAATCCACCAGTTTGCTTCAATCATTTTCATAATCCAGCTATTGCTTCCAATTGTGTGTATAAATTCACTGCTACGGTTGAATATAAATAATGGATAAACAGTATAATACAATTGTTAATGGGGAGGCTGAAAATTGATCTAAGAGTTTCTTAGCTGGCCTTGTCATGCCCCTGTTGGACTCCAAGGGAAAGATGGAACAGCTGACAGGGAGTGGGAGTGTGGCTCTGGTGGTTGTGGAGGAAACTGGGGAAGAGCACAGGCCAGATGGGCATTCAGAGGAAGACCCAGGCCCATACTCTCTTCATCCTAGGGCACGCAGGGAGGAGCGAATAAGGGAGAAATGTGAGTGGCATGGTCTATGGGGGAGGAAGGGGCCCTGATCCCCTTCATGGGCTGCAGCTGGGAGGACTGGTTAAAAGGACAAACTGTGCATGGCAAAGTTGCTGGAAGCAAAGTGTGCATTCTTGTTGGAGCTTATCTGTATTTTGGCTTCCTCCCAACTGTGGTTGCTGCATTATCTGGTAGAAGTCTGCAATTATCCTTGCCTGCCATAGTGTGGTTTGTGTTGGGTTTTTTAAAATTTCGAATTAACTTTACTTTGGGTATGGACTGCATTTACTCCCTCCATAAACTGTTTTCTTTACGAGTTTGATATCCAGCCGAGGATAATTGGACAATGGGGCCAAGTTGGAGGCATTAAAGGGAGTTTCTTCTATTTATGTGACTTGGTTATTTTTGTGTCACGCCCCGGGTCATCACAGGCCTATTTAAAAATACAGATAGTCCTTGACTTACAACAATTTATTTAGTGACCGTTCAAGCTACACTGAAAAAAAGTGACCATTTTTCACACTTCCCACCGTTGCAGCATCTGTACAGACACATGATCAAAATTCAGACATTTAGCAACTGAACTCATATTTATGACAGTCACCATGTCTTGGGGTCCTGTGATCCCCTTTTGCGACCTCAAAATCAGCGGGGAAACCAGATTCACTTAATGGCCTTGTTACTAACCTAACAACGGCAGTGATTCACTCAACAACTGTGGCAAGAAAGGTTGTAAAAGGGAGCAGATTTCAGTTAACAAATGTTTCACTTAACACTGAGCATGTTCCGGGTTCAATTGTGGTGGTAGGTTGAGGACTACCTATATAGGAAGCTAGCTTACATTGCTGCATCAAATAATAATTCCATGCAATTTAGTAATGGTTTGGGACAACTGGCACTATTTTCAATGTTTTTCATCAGTAGCCCTCTTAATCCCAACCCTATGTAAAAACAATGCTGCTGAAAATTTTACCTAGAACATTTTGCATGCAAAACAAGTCATCTACATGCAAATTACAGGACTTAAATGAGCCATATTCATTAAATTAATTAAACTATATTTTTCATTTCATTGTAATCTCCACATTACAGGAATTCTTGAACATACTCAAGTGTGAGATTTTTTTATACTTTATTAAAGAAAGCTATGATTAATTATAACTCTATAAAAATATTACTTTTTAATTAATTTCCTTATAAAATAATGTCCGCTTCAAAACCAAGAATAGCTTCCAAAATTAGATAGGCGTGGTCTTAATGATTTAAGAACTGCAGTTGTTGATTAAAAGTGAAGAAACAACATCAAACATTAAGCCAAATGTCTTCAACTCCTGTTAGCATTTCACAGAGTCAAATGGCTCAATTTTCTTAAAAGCAGCACTTCAATAGTTTTCTTTCTAATATTTTAATACCCCCAATCCCGACTTCTAGCTGAGCAGATGCCAATTAATTAATGTGGAATTTTAAACAGCATTTCACTTTTACTCTTCTGGGTAAAAGAAGTTAAACTGTTTACTTATAAACAATTCCAACAGAACTTAAAAGCACCAGGTGTTATGCAACCAGAGTCATAAAAAAAAAACTATTCAGAGATTACTCTGAAAGCCATGGATGTTGTTATTTGTTGTTTTTTTTAAATCAGTACTTTCTACAATTGCAAATTTATATAGGGGCAAGTTCTCCTTATTTAAATGTGTGGCGGAAGGCACTACCTTGAAAACAATGGTGAATATTCTTCAAACTGCAAAGAAGAATTTTAAAAGGAGATGCCACAATGATTCCAAGAGACTAAAAGACAAGAAGAAGAAGAAGAAGAAGAAGAAGAAGAAGAAGAAGAAGAAGAAGAAGAAGAAGAAGAAGAAGAAGAAGAAGAAGAAGAAGAAGAGGAGGAGGAGGAGGAGGAGGAGGAGGAGGAGGAGGAGGAGGAGGAGGAGGAGGAGGAGGAGGAGGAGGAGGAGGAGGAGGAGGAGGAGGAGGAGGAGGAAGAAGTAGTGATGAAATTGCTCAAATGGGAATGGGAAAAAATATTTTAGAGGAGAGGCCAAACTTCTATTGGTCTCTCTCCCCATTTTCTACCAGTGTTCTCTTTAATGCAAGCACAAGGCTAGATGGAACGGACAGCCAAATATATTTAATCTGGTATGGAAGAAAGAGCTCATGCAGGAGTAAGGGATTGTAAGTATTGGAAATCAATAGCTCACACTCATTTATTCCTGATCAGAAGATGATTTGAGGAGAATGTCAAAGCCGCTCTTTTCTGCTGCACAAAGTCAATTCATTTTACTTTTATTTCCCTTTTGCCACATGAGGTGACCCTTGCAAGGTGCTGAAAAATCAAAGATTTCTACTAGACCGACTTTTCTTGTTCTTCTGATGTGCACTCTGATCTTCTGGAGCCTGGGCGAATCAAAAAACAGGAAACTTTCTAACGGGCACAATTAAGGAGAAGGGAAAAATTAACAGCAAGTGGAGGGGGCGGGAGGGGAAAACAGGCCTTTTGATTCACCGTTCAAATTAAAAAAAGAATTATCTCTCAAAAAAAGGTGACATAGTCTTAGCACAATCCAATGATACTTTGCTGGTTTCAAAAACTGCCTTCCTCCACCGGCACCTTGCCACCTGCTCCTTGGGTGTGCTGTGAAAACACGGCAGAATGCCATCTGTTCAGGGGTGGCAGAGGGAAAATTTTGGCCCTGCTTGTACTCCAGGGAGAGCGACGACATTTAATCAATCTGCTTGCAATTGCTTTATATGATTAGTGTATAATGATTCAGGTAGGTCATTGTCACGGACATCTTTTTATTAGCGCATTAGACAGTTGCAATCGCACAAGGACCATACATGTATGTATGTATGTATGTATGTATGTATGTATGGTATTCAGTTTTGTTCGGGTATTTTCCCACGTCTTTATAGTTGTGCTTTTAAAGTTGTAGTGACGTTTCAGCAGAATCTCATCTGTCATCATCAGGCTCATGTGTTGGGTTTGTCTTCGTCATGTGTGTCAGGCTTTGCAGCCGTTTCTGTTTTAAATTTGGTGCTAGCCTCGTGCTTTGTTTGAATTGTTTTTTCTTCATCCTGATTGGTTGGGAGTCTTGGTTTGTGTTTATTGGTTTTGGAGTTTGCTGTGTTCTGCTTGATTGGTGTTTCTAATATCTTCTGTCTGTTTTATAGTGTTTTTTTGTCTTGATTAGCTGGCAACATTGTGTTTCGTGTATTGGGGGCTTTTAGCACAGCTTGGCTTCCGGTGAATGGCCGGCTGTCGTTTATTAGGAAGCTAGGTTTCATCTGGGTGGCTGGCTGGGATGTGTTTCGGCTGGAGGTATCAGGGAGTGTCTGGTTGTGCCCAGGTGCTTGCTTGGCTTGTGGTGTGGAGATTTGTTTGTTTGTGAGTGCAGGCTTCCAGATAATTGACAGTCTGGTGGAGTCATCTCTTCTATTCATGCTTTCAGGTCATTGTGGATCGTTATGTAGGGCAAGACAACTGTTCCATAGGTCTGTTCATCTTCTAGGTCTCTATTGTGTCTCAGTGTGTTTTTGTGGATCAGGCCTGTGATTTTGCTTTTGTGGAAGCCATTGGCTGTCAGTACTTTGGTCAGGGTGCATAGTTCAGTCTTTATGTGTGTCTTGTCTGCCAGGCGTTTGGTTCTGGCAATTAGTGTTTTGGCCACGGAGTTTATCTGTGCTGGGTGGTGGTGGGATTGGGCGTTGAGGTAGCGGTTGGTGTGTGTTTTCTTCTGTTAAATGGTGTGTCCTAGTGTGCCATCTGTCTTTTTGTAGATTAGTACATCTAGGAATGGTAATTGTTTGTTTCCGTTTCCATGGTGAATTTGATTTTGGGGTGTGTGCTGTTTAGGTGTGTTAGGAAACTGTTTAGGTTTTCTTTTCCATGGGGCCAAATAACAAATGTGTCACCGATGTATCTTAGCCATAATTTGGGTTTGTGGGTGGCATTTGCCAGGGCTCTGGATTCAAATTCTTCCATGAACAGGTTTGCAATAATGAGTGACAGTGGTGATCCCATGGGGGCTCGTTCAATCTGCTTGTATCTTTGTCCTTTGTATATGAAATATGTGTTGGTTAAGCAGTGTTCTGCTAGTTCCATGAGGTGTTTGGGTGCTTGGTATTTGTTTTTGATGATTTCTAGGGTTTCTTTCACCAGGACTAGAACTCTCCCAACCAATCAGGATGAAGAAAAAACCATTCAAACAAAGCACGAGGCTAGCACCAAATTTAAAACAGAAACGGCTGCTAAAGCCTGACACACACGATTAGGAAAAAAACCAATACACAAGCCTGAGGATGGCAGAAAAGATTCTGCTGAAACGTTGCTATAACTTTAAAAGCACAACTATTAAGTCGTGGGAAAATACCCGAACTTGAAAACACTTTGGCCTGATAAAGTTGGCATCATTTGGTTCCCTCTAGAAGAGACAATGCACTTCTCCACTCTTCTACCCGTTATAGAATACCTTACGCCACCAGACTCGAAATTCTAAAACTAGAAACACTTGTACTTATTATTTTGTAAACAATTGACAAATCAAATAAATAAATAAATAAAAATAAATGGAAAAGTACAGAATTCAGGATCTTGCAGAGAATATCTGGACACAGGTTTTGAAATCTAGAATCAAATTTCTGAACAGGCCGGGTGACCTCAACTTTCACATTTTCCAATCCAGCACCTTATATAGCAGACCTCCTGTATGCCAGTGGGATCCAAAGAGATAAAGGTTGAGAAAGGGAGAAAAAATTGTGGGTCAAAAGACACAACAGAGAAAAATGATGTACCATTGTAGTGTTGATTTTTGCTGTGAAACTAACACATAAATCAAGGAGTTTGGTGGGATCCCATTGGAGGTATGGCACCTCCTCCTTGCTCCCTCCCTCTCCCTATCCCACTTAGTTTTATTTTGATTGCACTTTTAAATTTGAGATCCTTATTTATTCTCTTAATGTTTTATACTGCATTGTATCCAATGTCTGTAAGATGCTTATAGTTACCTTCGGCAAGATAGACAGCATACAGGTTTGATAAATAATGGTAATAATAAACGCCAAGGTTTTCTTCTCTTTTTATGAAAAGTGCTGGTTCAATGTGAAACCTGAAGGCAGAAATGATCAAATTTTCCTCTATTTAGAGAGAGCTCCAAGTGAGGAGGAGAAAACCTAAAGGGCTCCTGCCTTCCAATCATTTATGTCCATACCTAATTTATGAGCTTTGATGTCGAAATGCCCAGGCAAGGTGAGGAAATGGGGATAATGTTAGATAGGACCATCCTTTCTCTTCCACCATGCTCTCTAAATGTACGGAAGATTCAGAGCTGATTTATATTCCCTACACAAAAGTCTCACTGGGTAGAACTAATAAATAAATAAATGCAGCTTATTAACATTAAATAAGTAGCCAACTCTCCATCCACCATGTTAAGTACACTCCTTTCCACCTCTTCTAGAAAGCATGGGCATCAGAGATTAAGACATTTGTTTATTGGAATAGAACTAGTAAACTCATTTAAAAACATAATGCTTTAAATATGCTTTAAATTAAATATGCTGTTTCGATTTTTGAAGCGGGCAAAATTTGCATATACTTAATAGGAATTTACCACACAAAACGCACAAACTTAAATAGGAGTGTTTTTGACAAAATTCACATATCCTGCCACACACAACAATATGATGGCTGGGCTTTGGTTTAGCCTGTGGGATGAATCCATGCTTTGTAAACTTAGGTTTAACATTGTGTGTGATTGCAACATCCTATAATTAAGTAAGATCTGACACTTTCTTAATCTGCGTAAGTGCTATCTAATCCAGGTGCTGTTTAGTTTGTTGCTATAAAATGAAAAATAGGACATTCAAAGCAGCTGCTCTTCTTTTTGTATAAAATGACTTTGGAATAGTCCTTGAAATGGACACTAAAATATTTCCAAATGGAAAATCCTCCCCATACAGTTCAGTGTATATCACTGTATTTTTCCTTATGCTTTTCCTCCCCAAGGAATTAGGTGTCACTTCACCAAATCAGGAAATGAACACAGCACTTTGAAGATTGCGGGGGGAAGAAAAACAACAACCTGAGTTTGTTAAATTTCTCGGCGCCATCATAAACATTCAAATTTCACATCTCAACTTACTTGCAGATGCCTGCCAAGGATCTAATTATAGAAGCCATTTCTTGGTCTGAAACACACTCATGCATTTTTAACAACCCTTGAAAATATTGAAGAAAACCGTCTTTTCACCGAGCTTTTTGATAGGTTACCTGCCTCGGTGTTTCCTAAAATATAAGCTATTTTATAAATTGCTAATGTACTACACGTGTAGGTCATGTCGCAGGTGACTGGGATAAAATGCCTAGCCATATGGTGGACTTAGCAGTCAGCACATCTACATTCTCTGTAACTAGGCAACCTCCTGGATTCTAGTCTCAGCTCAGTTAAATAACAACCAGCCCTTAGCCCTGGAAGAAAGTATTGATATTCAAAGTGCCCGTCTGGTTCCAATCACAAGGGGAAACACTGGCACTAATTAGACATACTGAAATTGGGCATCATTCAAGTTTTCTCCAACATTGAGGGTCATTGTTTTCCCTAGCGTTGGGTTCCACACCAAGACAAGGACATCAATCTCAGTTCTCCAGATGGTGAACCCCTTCATCAAGCTGTTTCCTTAACTCAGCCCTACATATGATCAGGTGTAACTCAACCAGGCTAAAACTTGCGTGGCAGAGAAGAGCAAAACTTTACACACAACAGAGGGTTCATTCTTTGCAATGTAAAGGAACCTGTTGTGGCCCCTCCAGCAGCTGAATCAGATGAGGAGGTGGTGTGGGAGTTGGGGTCAGCATCAGGGCAAACTGAGAGCTCCAAGGGGGAAAGAAGGAATGGAGCTGGCAGAGAGAGAGAGAGAGGCTGTCCATCAGCCCTCATATGGAGAGTCAACAGCCTCCAGATTTGGAGTGGCTGATGAGGAAGAGGAGGAACAGCTGGGTCCAGTGCCTGATGTGCAGAAGGCAGAGGAGAGGAGAGCAGTGGAAATCTATGGGTCAATCCTTGGGAAAGAAGCCCCACCTTAGCTCTGGGGATAAAAGGCAGGGGGTGGAGATGAATAGGTGTGGCAGAGAAGTATCCATCTCTCTGCTGGACAGCCTGCATTGACAGAGGAACTTTTTGTCAGGGCTGCTGGCACTCCTAATAAAGGAATCATTAACTACAGAGGGTTTGTCATGTTTGGGAGCCGGTCAGTACAGAAACCATATTCTGGACTACAGATTCTAAGCTTTTCTTCTCTGTTATTGGAGTTACTGGGTGCTTGGCCATTATCTTCATGGTGTAGGGCAGAGGTGGGGAATGATGACCCCTGTATGACTTGTGGACTTCGGCTCCCAGAATTCCTGAGCCAGCCATGGAATAGGAGGCTCAGGAATTCTGGGATTTGAAGTCCACAAGTCATAAAAAGGCCATTGTTCCTGTTCTGACCCAAACCCTTTTCCAATAAAACAAACACGAACCAAAGGGAACAGAAACCTTTTAATGATTCTTATGAATCCCCTGTTAAAAGGCTGCTGCAAACTAATTAACTTTGATAAGCACGAGCCTCGCCAAACTGTGTGAGGCTGCCAAGAATAACAATTTTACAACACAAGAGTCTTTAAATACCAACTTAAGATACTGCAATGTCCACAAGGCTGAGTTTCAAAACGTCTTTGCTTCCTACAAAGAACATTCGCTTCACAGCTGGCTTTTATCTTGTTGAAGGAGAGGGCATTACCTTGCAGCCTTACTTCCGAGTCACCTGTGCTGCTGCAGCTGCTCTTTCCTGTGAGCAATCCTATGCACATGCGCCCTTCGCACAGTCTCCTCAGGAACTTCCTCATCGCTGCTGCCAGCCCTCACAATCTCTGAAGGCAGCAGTCCACTCCCTAATGGTCCTGGCCCCTCATCTGAGTCCTTGCTCTCCTCAGCTGTCCAAACCTGCTGCTGGCTAACCACAACACTTCTCCACCCCTGCTGTAGAGAAACAGCTGATCTTTGCCGACAGAACAGTTCTCTTTCTACACTGGCAACACAGCCGTTACACCTCATACCCTCCAGTCAGCATTATAAAGATATTAAAATTTAATAACTGGAGATAAATTGTTGGCGTCTCACAGTGTCATACTAATCAGCTCAGGGACTGCTATCTCCCCTATGCTGGGGACTTATCTCCCTTCTGCCTCCTTGGTGGCAGAAATTATCTTTCACTGTTTTTCCTTCTTCTTGTCAAATCCTGCTAACTGCCATATGACTGTTCTATGACAGATGGCACTGCTGGTGGGAGAGAGTGAAAAATAAGTAAAAAGTAACTGGTGCACCAAGGAACAAAAAGAACGAGATTTGTAAGAATTTTTTGAATGGAACCGCTTCTAATTTCTAATCTCGTCAACAAGTGTTTTCTTTACATGCAAAATGCTTGCAGGAGTTATGGATAGAACATTTGCGTATTGTGTTTGTCATTACAAATGAGCTTTGGGTACTTGGATGATTTTTCAAAATGTACTCTGGGGAAGCCTGGCATTTCCTCAGGATATTATTGGGAAGATCAGGAGTGATAAATTTGTCCATTCTCACCAGTCTCCCATGTCAGCAGGAAGCGATAGAATCCCAGAAAGAAACAGACAGGCAAAAGCAGATCCTACAAATTTCCATATGGCCTGTCATTTATATACACCACAGATGGCCCTTGCACGAATATGGAAATGTGCCATCAGTCTTTGGTAGACTAACTGATGTGGAAGTGGATTTCTGACTTTTTTTTAAAGTATTATTCATTTATTTACAATCCATCTTGTGGTTTAAGTTTGCAAACATGAGAATATCTGTTATCTTTGTAGTGGAGGAATAATGAGCAGGTGAACTGATTTGATGTTTTATTATTCCTATGGTTTTATGTAGTTTTCCCCCCCCAAAATCCTTCACTCTGCTAAACAAATAATTCCCTCAACACTGTCCAACTATTTACAAAGTCTGCACTACTGTTACTATTAATCTTCTCCTCACTCCTTATTACCCATCCCCTCCCACTTGTGACTGTATGACGGTAACTTTGTCACTTGTATCCTTACTATTTTTATTGGCTGTTTCCTAGTATGATTTGATTGCTTATTGTACCCTATGACTATCATTAAGTGTTATACATTATGATTCTTGATTCTTAATGAATGTACCTTTTCTTTATGTATACTGAGAGTATTTGCACCAAGACAAATTCCTTGTGTGTCCAATCACACTTGGCCAATAAAGAATTCTATTCTATGTAATGTTTTAATGATATGTTAGGATTGCGGAATTAGCAATAGCACTTAGACTTATATACCACTTTATAGTGCTTTACAGCACTCTCTGAGCAGTTTACAGAGTCAGCATATCGCCCCCAAGAATCTGGGTCCTCATTTTACCAACCTTGAAAGGATGGAAGACTGAGTCAGCCTTGAGCCATTCAGAATCAAACTCCTGGAGTGAGCAGTGAGTTAGCCTGCAGTATCGCATTTTAACCACTGCACCACCATGGCTCAGTATTTTTTTATTTACAGCATCCCTAATGCTTGAATATTTAAAACAATATACTGACTGATATTCAGTAGAACAAATTGCCCTTTTATAAACAATTGCTGCATAGAGGTAGAACTCAACTTACAACGACAATTAAGCCCATTTTTGTTGTTGTTGCTAAATGAGAAATCTGTTAAGTTTGGGGCCATTTTATGACTTTTCTTGTCACATCTGTCCACTGAATCACTGCAGTTGTTAAAATATTAGCACAGTTGTTAAGGGAACCTGATTTTCCCGTTGACTTTGCTTGTCAGAGAGTCGCTAAAGTTGATCACATGACTCCAGGAAATGGCAGCTGTCATAAATGTGAGTCAGTTATCTAGCATCTGAATATAAATCACATGACCATGGGGATGCTGCAATGGTTGTAAAGTGTGAAAAATGGTAATGTCACTTTTTTTCAGTGCCACTGTCTGTGCAGATTCTCAGTCATCCAGGTCATGGTTGTTCCAAAGGTGCTTTTTCAAGAGGCAACTGAACTTTCTGGTTTTTCTTTGAAGATGTTTTACTTCTCATCCAAGAAGAAGCTTCTTCTGCTCTGAGAAACAAGACATCTTCGAAGAAAAATCAGAAAGTCTACTTGCCTCTTGCAAAAGCAGCTTTCAGTGCTATTGTGATTTTGAATGGTCACAAAATGAACTGTTTGTAAGTGGAGGACTATCTGCGAATAAACCAATCCTTGAATTTAAACTAAAATACCATGAAAAATACTCTACTAAACACAGATAAGCCAACTGTTGAAATGTTTGTATATGTTAATATTCACAATTGGCTTTTCAAAGTGTGGTCCATTGCCCACAATATTTTGGTTAAAAATTCAAAGATTGACTTATATGCAAAGGAGCATATCCACAAGTATTTATGGATATTGCAGTGTACTGGGGATAAACGTAAAAGAGGGCCAAAGCTGACACTTAACTATTTAAAATTTCAGAGTCTTCCTTTGGGCTTTTTGTGAACTGTAAGGATCAAACTATGGTAAAATTATTTCCATGGGAATTTAATCCAACTTTTTGTTGTTATGTATATTACTTTTTCAACACTATTGTCAAATCTATGGTATCCTTTTTAAGGTAGAATGTAGACATGATACACAACATTCTAAATCTAGAATTGTGTATTGAGCCACTGCAATACCTTAATAATCACAAGGCAATTGGTGAATTTAATGTATTGTTTTTATAAGTATGCAGAATGATTCCCAGAAGTAAGAATTGCACACACATTTTACAAAAGCCAATGCCTTCATATCAAATAGCAACAATTCACATCAACTCTAGGCAGAATCTAGGAGGAAGAATTTTGCTTTTCCTCCACAAATACCAGGACACAACATTGTTACACCCTGAAGGAACAAGGAAGAACTAGCATTTTATCAAAGTTATAACAATTCAGGAATTGACCACTGGAAAGGTCCTTCAAAAGTCCCAAAATCTTGGCTGATAGTATTGAAGGTGCTGTTCAGAGTTTTCCACTTTGAAATATACTGGGAGCATAGGAGATTAATCCAAACTGTTTTGCTGAATCTAATCTAATCTAATCCAATCTATTCTAATCTAATCTAATCTAATCTAATCTAATCTATATCTCATTTATTTGTACTGAAAGGGGAGAATTAACTACGGACAACAAAGACAATTCGACATCAGTAAATTCCAGAGAAACACCAACAAATTAATCCAAAACAATTGGACAGATATGAATATTACTCTGGATGATTTTTGTTAAAAGAAAGCTTTAAAAATATACACGTGAGAAAAATAAAATAATATGCTTGGATTAACAAATCCCAAAAACAAAACTTTTTAGTAGAGAAACACTCAGAAAAATAACCAATACATAGCATTGATAAATCTGTAAACAACTCAATGTATTGTGCAGTTTTTCTGTTATAAAACATTTTCATTGTAATTTTGTCTTTCTCTCTGTGTGTGCATGCTAGTAAATTGAGACTTAAGAATCATAAGAATTAAACAACATAGTAATATCAAAAGAAGTTTACACTTACAGAAAGAATGCTTCTCTCCAGAAAACTGTAACTTCCACTTACATTGGGCTTCTCTATGGTTTCCTAAAATAAAACACAAAATGCAATACATTATTTCTTTTCATACTATCTTTCCCATGATCCCAAGACCCTTAGAACACTTATGTTTAAAAGAAAACTTATGCATATAAAACTTTTTAAGGGGGAAAGAGAAAAAGATCAGGAATGAAATTTAGCCTCATTTATTTATTCCCGCACATTATCCACCTGGAGATGACAACCCAAGGTTATTTTACACGCAAACCAAATCATCATAAATGTTTCCTGCATTCTTATTAAGCACAGGATCTTTGTTTCCTGGAAGAATCTCAGGGGAGAATTAAAAGTAATTTCTGAGCAAAAAGACAGAAAGAATGTCTGAATTAGCATGGAGCCATTCATATGTGTGTCCCATTACTAGTAAAGGATGACTACAAATTTCACTAATCTACATCATTTAAATGAAATATTCAATTTGCACTTAGTGTTCTAATAGTTATTTATTTGCTATTCTTATAGGCTGATGCACCAATATGTTTCCCAATAGTTCCCATATTCCACTTAATATGAAAATAGAAGGAAATTGAAATCATCACTTTGCACAAATGGGAAAAAATATTTTCTTATTCAGAGAAAATGTATAAACAAACATATATTGGAGAAAACAAATATCACTGTCTGCCTATGGAGATTCTCTGTCATTCAGGTCATGGTTGTCCCAGGGGCGCTTTTTTTCCTTCTATTTTGAACAAGCATCTTTGGAATATCACTGGTTCTGTCTTGTTCTTAAGACTGCAGTCAGATGTGGAAACATGATAGAATGTACTGATGAACTAAGTGAAATTGGCAAAGATTTAGAATGATGTGTCCATTCTTATTAAGAAATGGTTGGTAAAATTGTGTTTTGGAATGAGCTAAGCATTTGTGCAAAGCCAAAGGGTTACAATTCTCACAATCAAAAGGCAAAACACTAGTGTACAATTTGGTGTTCCCTAGTTTTGTTTTGGTCTACTGAATGTACTGATATTCTGCTGAGGATTTTATAGGGAAAAGATCTAGATTTATGGATAAGATTATCCCTCCCTTTCTTGGTCTCTGCATTGGTATTTACAACTTTCATTGCTTTAAAAAATATGAAGGAAATCAGTGGCTAGTAAAATAAGGTATCTGTTTCTTTTTTAATATCATGGCTGGCTAAACACCCACATGTAAAAATAAAAAAAATTGCCTGGATGTTTGAGATCAACAATGCTGATGGCACACAAAGAAGGCTAATAAACACCAGTTAGATGAAGAAAATATATGCAAAATTAATTCTGCATCTTGTACATTTAATCCAATCATTTTCAAAAAACAAGAAAGTGGTGAAATGAGGTAAACAGACAGTTGCTGATTATTTAAATACCTTCTTCAAAAGTACAGTTATATAATGTTATCAAGGTCTATAATTAGACAACTCTGAATATTTTTGTGCTTTGAGGCAGCCCCATCAATGTTGTTTGGTCTTGGGTTTAATTTCCTGTCAGCCTTATTAAGAAATCTCTAATGTTTGGGCTATGGTGTAACTGTGATTAAAAATAATCTTCCCAATTATTGTTTGGTACGAGCCAAAACTGCCATGTGTTTTCTCAGCTAACCTCTAAGTTTCTGGCAGTGGTAATTGTGTTTGTAGCAGACTTGATCTGTAAATGAAAACCCAGGGGACACTTCCAAATATACAGATCCCTGAGCCTTGCCCATCTGCACTGTCTTTCAAATGGAGATAGTCTCCTATGAACTAGGAAGGAAGTCTTCAGAACCAGCAGGAAGAAAATGTACGTGGAGGTGGAGGTGGGAATGTTGATAAATAAATAAATAAAAACAAACAAACAAACAAACAAAGATGGAGCACATATCTGACACTTTATATTTAAATATGCTATAGCTACAGTGATGTTTGGTTAATGTCTCAACGTGTTCGTTGTAATTCCAATTTAATAAAATAACAGAATTGGGAGGGACCTTGGAGGTATTCTAGTACAACCTCACCAAGAAGAGACACTATGACTATACCATTTCAGACAAATGGTTGTCCAGTCTCTTCTTAAAAACCTCCAGTGATGGAGCACCTGCAACTTCTGGAGGCAAGCCATTCCCTGATTAATTGTTCTGTCAGGTAATTTCTCCTTAGTTCCAGTTTGCTTCCCTCCTTGATTAGTTTCCATCCGTTGCTTCTCGTCCTGCCTTCAGCTGCTTTGATTGCTGTTAAACCTTATTTAGTTCTAAGCTGATGTTGACAGTTGAAAAGTTTCCTTAGTTAAACTGAACCTGCATATGTCAACTTGTTTTTTTGCACCTGACAATACTATTCTGATAGCTGAAAATGCAAATGATATGCAAGCTTTAGTAATGAAAGTCAAGGAGTATACTGAAAAAGGGACCACAATTCACTATAATATGCTTGCTGGGTAGCAATGAAATGCTTGGAAACGTTCTTCAGATGCCAAGCCATGCTACAAAGACCAGAATTATAAACACTGTGGTTTTCCCAGTGACATTCCAGCAGAAACGGAACTTTGAAGGAGGATTGAAAACATTGATGCTTTTGAAAGTTGGACTTTAAAGAAGCAGGATAGAAATTTGGTGATGGAAAAAAGTCTGATAATATCATGGATAACCAATGAAATGAACATACCAAATGGATCATAGAACACGTCATGTCAGAGTTCTGATTTGAGAAACAAATAATCAGTTTCATATTAACATTTTGGACATATTATGCAAAGATCTAGCTCCCTTGATGGGTCCATAATTCTGAATAAAGTGGAAGAAAAGAGAAGATCACGCAGATAGACTCAATTACACTAATGATGAAGACCAGGTTCAAGCACCAATCATCCTGCAGAAGATCCATCTATACGGTCACTAAAAGATGACACAGGCTACATGGCATAACATTAATAAAAATATAATGTAGTATTTGAGTAATTCCTCTTTAAAAATACTAAGGTCCTGTGACATCAGAATTTTAGAAGCAGGATCAGAGGACACTCACTCCAGTGAGCATGAAAATAGGATTCCTGGCCAAATATTTATTTGTCAGCAGGTAAGCTACCCTAAATCACTAATTATAGTCAGCTTGCATATCAGGGTTAAATATAGCAAATAGCAATAATAAAAAATAAAAAGGCACAGATTGTAGGTGGATCTTTCAACATCCGTCAGTGTTCCAACTAACAAACTCCAAACCAACAAACCAACAAACTCCAAAACAAGCATTTCCTCAAAGTTCATTTTTATTTGAGTTATTAGAGTTGTCATATTGAGAGTTCCAGGTTTTCCCTTCCCACAAGAAATTCAAAGATCCATCCCCTGCACCCATCAGTCCATCACATGGCCCAATCAAACGTTGTCCCAAATGGAGACATCCCTCCAGACACTCCTCTCCAGGTCCAGGGTAACTTGTCCTTGACTCTCTGAGAAAATGTTGTTGAGTCTAATCTTCTACCTCACTATGAAATCCCCCCCTCCCAATTTCCCAGGCAGTAAACGTGGCATCCTCGAAGCTTCCAAGTAATAAATGGCTTCCAAGGCTGACAATCCCATTTCTACAGCAATATTTCTCTCTAGTGAACTGCTCTGAAAATTCATCTCCTGGTCTTCTACAGCCATGTCTGCCTCTCTGTCATACACCTTAGAACTATACCACAGATATTTGCATTTGTTTTTCATTACTAATGTCACTGATGGATAAGGTAGATTACTCACTCCTTGTACTCAGGTCTATTCACATTCCTTTGGAGAGCATGAATAGGCCATATTCACTCATTTATGGAGAGATTCAAGGAACTATAGTATACATTTATATCTACACTGATTTTTCTTTATTTGCTTTACTATTATAGACCAAAAGTTAAGAAATAAGGTAAAACAAGTGAGCAAAGGGATAACATACTTTTATTTATTTCTTTATTTGTATCTTGCCTTGATTGTTTTTACAAATAACTCCAGGTAGCAAACATTCACAAAACACCTTTGTCCTCCTATTTTCCCCACAACAACCTTGTGAGGTGGGTTGAGTAACTGGCCCAAAGTCTTTTATAACTTTTATAGTTTAGGCGGGACTCGAACATAATCTTCTCCTTGTGATTGGCCCAAAGTCTCCCACCTGACTTTTATAGTTTAGGCAGAATAGAACTCACCATCTCCTGGTGATTGGCTCAAAGTCACCCATTTGGCTTTCATGGCTAAGGTGGGACTAGAACTCATTGTCTCCTTGTGATTGGCTCAAAGTCACCCATCTGGCTTTTATAGCTTAGGCAAGACTAGAATTCACCATCTCCTGGTGATTGGTTCAAAAGCACCCAGATGGCTTTCATGGATAAAGTGAGACTTGACAATGTTGAGTTCTTTTCCCTTGAAAAATCCTGAAGAGAAAAAAAATGTCAGGAATAACTCATATCAGGAATAACTATGAGAGAGAACTACCGAGGTTCCTCTTTATACCTTTTCTGGCAGGCAAATTCTCTGCAGAACTCAGGGCTGATGAAACAAGACTTGGCATCTTCCAAGCATGAAAGAGAGAAATGCAGCTGTGCACCTATGCTGCACTAGGTAGTTTTGTAACTCCTTCCCCTACAAGTATTCAATTGTTTGTTTATAATTATAGATATGAATATCCTTGCCTATTCACATAATTGCAGCCATCTGTTCAAACTGGCATATTTCTGGATCAACAGATCTATTTTTCCAAAACTACCAAAAGCAAACAAATAAAGGGGAAATTCCATTGTCCTGTCAACACAGAGAAACTGGCCACACTAAGTTGTTTGGCAACTTGCAGCAAACTCAGCGAAACAATAGGTCTAACTCCCATTCTGACAAGCAAGCCCCACAGAGCTAAAAACCTGAAATTTGAATTGCATCACCAGGATCATCCAGCAGAGCTCTGCCCTTGCATACACAATTTGTGGAAATGAAATATTGTATAAAATTTAGTACTGTTCCACACCAACGTATGGTGAAGATAAGCATTAGGAAATCACAATTGTTTTTCTTCCCATTCATCAGTGTTTTATATCAACACCTATTTTTCAGGGCCACGTTCCTTTTTTCTGTTTCTATTATCAAGATTAATAACCCCACAATGTACAGAGGCACAAATCAGACTTGGAGGGGGGGAGGGAAGGCGAAAGAGCATGATTTACTTTCTTGGGTTACTATTTCATTTTACACTGCTGAGAAGGTCCAACTTTTCTGCTTCATAATTTACCATTTCACCCATAAAGAAGTGTTAAAGCAAATCAACCCTTCCATTTTAACCACTTCTTCCTGGGCTGCTACAATGTGAAATAGTCCCCTAATGTGGCATAATGAATATATAAGTGAAATTTGTATTTTGAAAAGATTGTTCCGGTGTTTTAAATATACGATCAGACTGCACCTCAGTTCAGAGAAACTTATATATGTGGAGAGTCAGATGTTCAGACCGATGCATTATTTTAGTAATTCCTTTGAAGCCAGATAAAGAACATTTATTATAAGCAGCAAAATGAGTCTATGTAATTAATAATTTGATACATTTCACCTGCCTAGGAGTTTGTTCTTACAATATTAGCTTGCTATGAAATAAATAACATTTTTCTGACAACTTGTTATCCCATTCTTAGACAAGATGCAATTTATATAATTACTTTGCCTGGTTTATTTGTGCACCTCTGCTTATGTTACATATTCTGCTAATGTGCTATCAGTATAATTAGTTGTTTCTGGTTGGAAATCACCAATTTTAATCAAGCTAATTTTTTTTAATTGCTGGGAGAATGCACTGCTTGCATTATCACAGAATCAAAACAATATATTTTCTTGACTTAATCAGAGAACTGTTTGTTATCTTTGGGCGTTTAGATTTACATGAGGCTAATGGGTAATAGTGGGGTCTTCCATATCTAAGCATGCCAGAAGCACATTTTTATAGCTAAATTATATTCTAAACATTTGGAAGTAATCTTAATCTAGCATCAAGTGATATACCAGTGTTACAAAGTTCCTCATAAATGTCTTTTGAAAGGGAAATACATCTTACAATGCAAGCTTGATTTCTGATCATCACCCGGATAAACCTCTAGGCAAAAATAAAATTGTGGATAGCCATTTCCCTCTTTTGCACAGTTCTATCATATATCCCTAGATCTTCTTGTGGACTCTCATCCAAGTAGAAAAACAGATGTGAATGAGTTTTTCAAACTCTGCCAGGGGTGCATGTGGGGTCCCTTTTTATCACGTTTCTTGTTTATTTTAATGTTTTTATCTTAATGCTTCACATTTTTAACACTCTAATTGTTTTCTATAGTGTTTTATGACACTGTAAGCTTTCCAGAGTCACTCAACAGTGTGATGGGTGGCATATAAATTTAATAAATAATTAAAAATAATTAAAAAGTCATAGGGATTTGTATTTTTAAGTAAGTATTGGTCCTTTAATGGATGCATTAATGGGAATTAAGCATGGCCCAATATTCTCGACTCTTCTAATGACATTTCTCTTGAGAGTTTAATCTGCCTGGCCTTCTAAATAATTTTGTCTAATGGACCCAAATTAAAGCAAGAACTGAAATGGAATTATTTACAGATTACAGATTTCTCCATGTTTTGTGATTTCTCCATCCTGTGCAGGAACAAACAAACAATATAAATAAACTAGCTCAATACCCGTGCTTTGCTACAAAACTATGTGATCGGGCTTAGTTTTTGGAGAGGAAAATAAGGGGGGAAAATTCTGTCTCTGCTTACCAACATCCATCAGTATTTATCTCGCTAGCGTCCTGTCCATGTGTGAGAGAGTTGAGGACTGTTTTGAAACTAAACAGTATTTGCTGTGTGAGGAAGAAGGACACAGCAAGGAGCCTGTTCTGTACTAAAGCTGCTTGGTGCTGTGAAAGTAAAACTGAAACTGAAACTCCTCTCCTCTGCTTGTGTTTTGCATTTGGAACAGATTTCTTTTCAAGTGGGAAGGGGAAGTAGAACTCCTTAGCATCAGAGTGTGTTAAAAATAATATATGAAATACTAATGCTCTGATGCTCATTTTGAAAAAAATCCTTTCTTAGTGAACATCTAGAAGCCAAGAGGAACATACATGCCAAATTTCATGCTTGTAGGCTTTACGGTTCTGGAGATTTTGTGATGATGCATGAGTGGTACTTCGCTTTTATATACAAAGATAAAAATCAGGCACAACGGACTATAGGAGAAAACTTTATATGAGTGGGATGGCACAATCACTGATCTTTGCAGCATCTCTCTCTTTCTCTCTCTCCCCCCCCCCTTGTGTTCACTTAGGGACCATTTGGTTTAATGACTGAGCCAACAAACTGTCACTGAATTAGGACTACCTATAAAATTATCAGCCCAATTCTGGAACAGCTCAATTATTCATATTAAACTATCCTTGGTTATTATTTATTAGCATATGGCATTGGTACATAGTATTATAAGATATAGGTTTGGCTGCCTAGAATTGCTAGTTCGTTCAGTTCACATTCATGTGCTATCCAGGGTGAACAACACAGGGAGTGAACTAGGTCTGTACACAGAGCAGCTAATGGGAATTCTGTGGGAGAGTTAGCATCAGCTGAGACTTTTTCTATACCAGTTTTGTTTCTGCTTCTTCCATCAGTCCCACCAAAGTGGTACCTATTAATCTACTTGCATTTGCATGCTTTTGAACTACTAGAAGCTGAGGCAAGTGACGGGAGCTCACTCTATCATGCAGTGCTTGGGCTTAAACTTCTGGAGAGTAGAGGGCTGACTTTATCCAGCTGACAGATCCAGGATCTTTAAGTTGCTGAGCCACTGTGTCTCATTTAGCAGACTAAGCTTCTGTTGCTGCTTCAAGTATTCATAAGAGACCTGGTGGCACCGTGGTTAGAATGAAGCATTGCAGGCAAACTCTGCCCACAGCCTGGAGTTTGATCCTGTCCCGCTCAAGGTTGACAGAGCCTCCCATCTTTCTGAGTTTGGCAAAATGAGGGCAAGATTATTGAGGGCAAATAATGCTTACATTGTAAACTGCCCATAGAGTGCTTTAAAGCAGGGTCCTCAACCACCGGGCCGCGGACCGGTACCGGCCGTGGAGCACTCTCTACCGGGCCGCAAAGAATTTTTTTTAAAAAATGGCGGCTTTCTTCACCTTCGGTGAATGCTGCTGGGATCGGGGATCAAGGACACAAATGAAAGAAGGGGAGGGAGGAAGCAACCGAAGCCTGTCCTTCTCTCTGGGTCAGCTCTCTCAGTCGCTCTCTCGCTCCTCCACCAGCCCAGGAAGAAACTGCTTCAAAGAAGCGGGGGCTTTTCCTGTCGCCGAAGCGCCCGTTTCTCCCCACCCCGTCCGCCCGCTCGCCCGCCCGCCCGCGCTGGGTTCAACCCAGTGCTCCGTTCTGCCTGCCTGCCTGCCTGCCTTCGTTAATGGTTGAATCGGAACAGCTTCGGCTGAGTAAAAGAGGCGAATAGTTATTATTCTCAGCCAGCGAGCTGCTCCCAAACAACCAGAAACTAAGGCAGGCAGGCAGGCAGGCAGAATGGGACACTGTGGATTGAAATGCGCGGGCGGGCGGGTGGGAGTGGGGGTGAAACGGGCGCTCGGAATAGCTGCGGCGACAGGAAAAGCCCCCCCGCTTCTTTGAAGCAGTTTCTTCCTTGGATGGTGGAGCAGCGAGAGAGCGAAGCCTCCTTTTCTTCTCCCCGCCCCCGCCCCCCCCCGCCCCCGCCGGTCCTTGAAAAAAATTTCTGCTTGAAACCGGTCCCTGGTACAAAAAAGGTTGGGGACCACTGCTTTAAAGCACTCTGGGTCGGTATATAAGTCTAAGTGCAATTGCTATTGCTGTTTATAACTTTCTTCCCTTTTCTTCTTGATAGGCTAGTTGTATTTTCTTATCACATCATTTCTGCACTTATTCAGAGATAGAGCAACATTGCAAAGCTCACTCAGAGTATACAACATCTTTGATTCTGTCATAGTTTTCCCCAAATCCCGGAAAAAAGAAATAGCAGCATCCCATCCCATCTACTTCCCTGTGTGGACTGCCAGTAGGCTTGGTGGCACCATACCTGCCTTCCTCTGTTCTCTCCACTAAGCCTATTGGTTTCCTTGAGGCAACTGAATCTTATTAAGAAAGTCTCGGGTAATGACAAAAGAAATTATAGTGGGAATTTTAGTTGATCAATTATTTGATAAGATTTCCTTAGGAGTCAAACAAATATAGCAAAAAGAGTGGGGGGGAATCTGACTGATTCATCCATATATGTCATCATAACAAGCACAATGAAACAAAATGTCTATTTAAACAATGAGAAAACGAAATGTCTATGCATGCCATCTATCAGTCCTTGTATTGTTATTACTCTACAATCAGGGAAATATATCTTGTGCTGATTAATCAGGACAGGTGTTTTGTTCACATACCATTTTAATACATAAAAAGGGTTAATTATTAAGACAGCAGCTTTTATCATTCTACATTTAAAGAAAGAAAAGTAGTGTGGTTTTGTTTTTTTTACATCACCATACAGAGATGCAAACTTAGTTAATAATGGATGTCTGTTTTATTGATACGTTGTCAGAAGTCATTTTATTCTTCGAATGCAAAAGGTCTGAATTTCTGAAGAAGCCATTAAAATGTTAAGACGGCATCTAAAGAGACTTTCATTTCCAACTCTAAAGTATTACTGTGAAACAAAATCAAGAATTGTTAAATGCATTAAGTTGCTTTATCGTCTACTAATTTGAATTTTCTTACGTTGTCACTTTCAACAGATTGTATTAGCATCTCAAATTGCCTTTTCTGTTACCTATTTTACATTTTTATTTAAGTGTTATGCAAATGAGTGATGGTTTAGTTTCTCACATTTCCTGAAGGAGAACACCAAATAGCAAAACCCTAAAATGTCTAAAGATCTAATCAAACATGTAAGGAAAAAGTCCAAATGGAATAGAAATTTTGTGGAGGCAGGTGATTGTCAAAATTCAAAGCTCTGTCCTTATTGCATAAAAAATTAGTTTTTATATCAGTAGGGCCAATTTTGTACAAAAGTCTCAAATATCTAGTTTGCATTTCTGGCACCAGTATAAAATATCTGCCAACTGCTCTCCAATATTTTGGTCAATAAAGAATCAGTTAATATATGCTCCATTCAATTTTGTAACCTAATTAAAAGAAGTGTGTATATTTGTGTGTGATTTTTAAATGGGAGGTATTTTTAACACTAAAAATCTATAAATAGTAGTGAATATAAAAATATCAAACTATATTGAAAAATTCAAGAGAGCGGCCTACAGTTTAAGTTACGGCTTGCCTGAAATCCTTGCACTGATTTATAATAGAAGTGCCTTTCCCCAACTATAGTGTGAATCACACATTCAGTGCAGCTGTTGTGCAGAAGATCTGTCATTACAAATTACATTTAAGCAAAAAAGGGGGTCATTAAATGGAATGTACCAGAAAATTAATAGATTACAGCCACAGATTCAAAGATAAGAGAACAGAGATGTCTTCAAAGGAAGATTTTTTTCTCACACAAATGACATCAATAGAAGAGAATATTTGTAGCTCAGGGTTGAACTGTGGGGTCCATGGTACTCCCAGAACTTGGTTGTTTTCTTGCAGACGTTTCATTACCCAACTAGGTAACATCATCAGGTCAACAAAACAAAAGGCAGTCAAGATCTCAAATATATTGAACAAAATGGTAGATATACTGTATATTTCAGTTTAAACTATGAGACGGGATATCATATGTCTGTTATAGAAGACAAATCTCAGAACATTAGGACATCCTTATGTCATCATTTTCTAATTAGAAATACCAATAAAAGAAACAAAGGGCAAGTTTCAGCCCAGTGTTTAGAGTACAGACATTGGAAGATGAGGGATGGAAAGGGTAGTCTCTTTTCCTAATCCAATATATCGACAAGCTAATCTGAGTCCTCATTCACTACAGAATCAAAGCAGATTAGAAACTATTAATAATAATGGAGATTAAAACATAGGATGAACAGTTGCAGGAATTGTTTTTCTCTAGTCTAGTGAAAAGAAGGACTAGGGGTGACATGATAGCAGTGTTTCAATATTTGAGGGGCTGCCACAAAGAAGAGATGGCAATCAAGAATTAGAACTGGTCTCTGATTCCATCAATGGTAGCTTGGCAGTTTGTAACTCAAATATGATAGCCCAACATTCAGAAATAGCTTACGCACAGAGAAATTTCTGAGACACGTGCAGGCAATCCTATTCAAAAAGGCATATCTAGCATAAAGGTCAAAGGTAAAGGTTCCCCTCACACATACGGGCTAGTAATTTCTGGCTCTGGGTTTTAGGCTCTGGGCTCTAGGATGAGTGGTGCTCATCTCCATTACAAAGCCGAAGAGCCAGGCACTGTCCGAAGACGTCTCGGTGCTCATGTGGTCGACATGACTAAATGCCGAAGGTGCACAGAACACTGTTACCTTCCCACCAAAGGGGTCCCTATTTTTCTACTTGCATTTTTTTACCTGCTTTCTAACTGCTAGGTTGGCAGAAGCTGGGACAAGTAACGGGAGCTCACTCCGTTACGCAGCGCTAGGGATTCGAACTGCTGACCTGCCAAACTTTCTGATTGACAAGCTCAGCATCTTAGCCACTGAGCCACCACATCCCACATATCTAACATATGCCATATTAAAATAGGTGTGATTTAAAATCCTGTCCTGATTTGAAACCATGTTCCTCCCTGAACATGTTCATTTCCCCACCGGAGGATATAAAATGTTTATCTTTCGTGACCTTGGGCGTTTCACAATAGGGGAAAAATGTTCAGGGGAAGTAAAATGTCCGTGGCATATTTGAACAGTAATTAAGCCCAACAAGCTTGCCCTAAGCAGGCTGTTAAATAAGAGTGCAAATTCTCTAAGAAAATATATTTTCACGTGAATGAAATGGATGCATCTGAAAGATAACTGGCAAAATCAAATTCTTGTGAAGCACAGAAACAAAACAGACCAATATATATATATTCTATACAGGCATCAATTTTACAAAATCCCTTTAAAATTATGGTTGAAGAATTTAAACTGATTGCACGCTGGTGAAAATGAAGCATTAAAAAGAATGTCAGAATAACAACCATTTAGACTGGTATTATGTAACCTTATTCTTTGATGGATGGCTATATAAATGCTTTAGAGATGTTAGTTAGTTTACTTTATTGATTAGCCCATGGGCCATATCAAAGGGCAGGGTTTCAAATACAAATTATTAATAAAATCCGATAAAAACAATGTAAAATGGAATTGGAATAAATATACAATTTAAAATGAAATTGGAATAAATATACAATTTAAAATGAACTTGGAATAAATACACAATTTAAAATGAAATTGGAATAAAATACAATAATTTAATATATGGATAAATAAAATATTATAAAATTATACTGCAGTGTCACCCCTACAATCTACTCCAATCAGTCCTATATATGCTGATCTCCAATGCTTTAAATGAAAAAAAGGGTCCCTTGATGGATTTTACTCCTCTCGTCAATGGTGGCTCTAGAGGGCGCTGCCTATCTCTGTTTCAAGGCCAGTAGGCCAAAGATATTTCCATGCTCATGTGCCCAGCATGATGTCACAGGGCGCTGTTACCTAAGTGGTACCTATTTATCTACTCGCATTTGCATGCTTTCGAACTGTTAGGTGGGCAAGAGCGTTGACAAGGTATGGGAGCTCACCCTGTTGCATAGCACTCGGGTTTCAAACCTGGGATGCTGACTTTCCAGCCAACAATCCCACTGTCTTAACCTCTGAGCCATTATGCTTTAAATGAATAAATGTTTTAAATGAATAAATAAAATGAATAATTCAGCTATCCTCTAGCTATATTGCTTTGAAATCATGCTTTTGTCCACTGTCTTTGCTAGCAGCTTTCCTTCCTCCCCCCCCCCCCCAATCGAATGGCAATTTAATGCAGGAGAGATTGGACAAATGGCTTTCATTTACTTTTGCAACTGAGGAACAGAGGAGGTCTTTCAAAAAACGACTTCAAAAACAAATACAAATTACTTTCCCACATGTCAAAGCCATACAGTTCATAGGTTTGCCATGTATAACTGGTTGATGTAAACTGATCTGGCCGTTCAACTCTGCGATGACTCCCAGTGGCATTGCAATAAAATCAGTCCTAAAATAAAATTAGCACTATCCCAAAGATCAAGTATTTGAAGATAGTTAACACAGACACAGGACCAGGGGTGGGATTCTACTGGTTCTATCCAGTTCTATAGAACCCCTTGTTAACTTTCTAAGTAGTTTGGAGAACCAGTAGTTAGAAGCAATCTCCATTTGTTTTTTTTAATCCCTTCTTACATTCTTGGCAGACAGCCTAGATTTACTGTTTCCGGAGCTTGTGAGGCTTGGCTTTCTTAAAGGGGAAGGGTTGTTTTAAGATTTTTACACTGCTGTTGGGAGGAAATACTTCCCTGGACAATCAGCACTTTGAAGAAATAATTGAATAATGAAGCAAAGCTTTTAGTGACCAAGATGAGTGACATTCAGCAAGGCTTCTTGGCTAGCTGGAAAGATTAACATTCAAATGTGAGTTTACATACTCTTTCTGAGTTTTGGTCTAAAACTGGCTTTTGGTGAAGGTTAATTCTGTGCTTGGTGAAGTTTAGTCCTGTGTTTATTGATGGGATAATTTTCCCTATTCGGCTTCAACAAGCAACAACTACTGTTGTGATTTAATTATTTGTATTGTGTTTGAATTTTTTCTTGCCTCATGGTTTCTTTTTCTATTTGGGGAGGGGGTCTTCCTTCACTGCTTTAATACTATCTGGCACTGTCCTTTTGGGGTATACTTCCAAGAGACAGGATGCAAGGCTGGCACTGATTTTTTTCACTGCCTTTCTGGGGGGCATGTGACCTTTCCTTAAATCTGGGTGATTTCCTTAGGATATCTTGTGAGGTGAGTGAGACCAGCTGGTATTTTTAAGTGTTCAAATGGATCTATGGATTGCTTCTCCTGGGTCTGCTTTTTCTGGAGAGCTTAAATGACCACTCTGCTAAAGGGTTTCACTTTATGAGCAAAAGTTGGCTGCTTGATAGTTATCACTGCGTTTTAAATATTTTCATTCCTCAAGGTGCTCTGGCACCCTGCCTGATTTATAACTCTGGCTTGCAGGTATTTTTAATCTAATGATTGGTATTTAGGCCAGCTTTTTGCAAGCAAAGAACCTTTTTGTGTTTTTGTACAGGTAATCCTTGACTTACAACAGCTGATTTAGTGACCATTCAAAGTTACAATGGCACTGACCATTTTTCACACTTATGACCATTGTAGCATCCCCACTGTCATGAAAGGCCAGGCGAGGAGAAGCGCCCCTTGACATGAGTGATGTCGAGTTGGCCACACATGACCACCAAGTCACACCCACCAACTAAGCCACGCCCACAGAACCAGTTGTTAAAAAAACCTGAATCCCACCCCTGCACAGGACCCACCATTCACACTAACCCAAAGCCCAGGTGAAAGGCCATGTTTTCCAAGTTCTTTTAAACATGGGCAAGGTGAAGGCCACATCAAGAAAGTAGGCCTTACCAGATGACATTGCCACATGAAAGAAACATGGACCCTGCCAATTCTCCCCCACTACACAAACCAGAGAGTCTTTCCGCATACGTCAGGAGCAATTTTATAAGTGATAACCAGCACTTTAGCCAAAGCAATAGCACTTAGACTTACATACCACTTCACCATGCTTTACAGCCCTCTCTAAGCAGTTTACAGAATCAGCCTCTTGCCCCCGACAATTTGGGTCCTCATTTTACTGACCTTGGAAGGATGGAAGGCTGAGTCAAGCTTGAATTGCTTCTGTCAAGCTGAATTGCTTCTTCTAACCCTAACCCTTGAGCCAATCAGGATTGAACTGCTGGCAATCAGCAGAGTTAGCCTGCAACATTGCATTCTATCCACTGTGCCACCACACAGTAGCACTTACTTATATACCACTTCACAGTGCTTTACAGCCTTCTCTAAGCAGTTTACAGAGTCAGCCTCTTGCCCCCCAACAATTTGGGTCCTCATTTTACCCACCTTGGAAGGATGGAAGGCTCAGTCAAGCTTGAATTGTTTCTGTGGTGCTACATGGACCTGATGAAACAGGTCAATTATTGTCCACACCACTGCATCTTTGATCAGCTACAGCTGTAAAGCTTAAGGAAGATGGTCTCGATGGAAATATGCAAGCTTCATTACCAAAGCAACAGTGAGTCAACAACATCTTAAGTCCATAAGAGAAAGCTCAGCGTCTTAGCCACTGAGCCACCGCATCCTTAGAATATATGCATACGTCTCACAAAAACCTGACCAATGTTTCTGATTTCTCATGGTTCCATTCGACTGGAAGTGATTGTAAGGTCCAGTGGCTTTGGTTGGTTTCAGTTCTCTGGGCTGAATTGAGAGTAGGACAAACATTTGCACTAAACTTAAGTGAGTTTGGTTTAGTAGTCAAGAGACCAGGCACGAAAGCAGGAGACCATGAATTCAAGTCCCACCTTAGCATTCACAGTCAGCTGGGTGACTTTGGCAGAATCACTCCTTCTCAGTCAATCCACCTCACAGAATTGTTGTTGTGGGGAAAATAGGAGGAGGAAAATGGATAGGTTAATCATCTTAAGTTATTTGTAAAAATAATGAAAGCAGAGTACAAATCAATAAATCAAACAAATTAGACCACTCCCCTAAAATGGTACTTTCCTATTTCTTAGGGCAAAGTTAGGGACGCAGTGGCAAAGACATTGAGCTTGTCGATCAGAAAGGTCGACAGTTCGGCAGTTTGAATCCCTAGTGCCACGTAATGGAATGAGCTCCCATTACTTGTCCCAGCTTCTGACAACTGAGCAGTTCAAAAGCACGTAAAAATGCAAGTAGAAAAATAGGGCCCCCTTTGGTGGGAAGGAAACAGCGTTCTGTGCGCCTTTGGCATTTAGTCATGCCGGCCACATGACCACGGAGACGTCTTTGGACAGCGCTGGCTCTTCGGCTTTAAAACAGAGATGAGCACTGCCCCCTAGAGCTGGAAACGACTAGCACGTATGTGTGAGGGGAACTTTACCTTTTAGGGCAAAGTTAATTTATTTGAAAATAAATTATTGATATCGTGGGAGAAAGAAAATTGATTTTACATCGCCACTCACTTGTTTTCTTTTTGTAGTATTAGCTGTGTTAGAGTCTAGGAGTGTATAGCGGTGTTATAAAACATTTAAATCTGGACATATTGGAGTACTTCAGTAACTGACAGGTGTTAGTATCAGAATATATTAGAATTATTCTCATTATCAAGCTTGGCTTCTGGCACACTGTTAAGGGAAATGGCTGTTTTATCCTCATTCAGAGCTTAAAACTTAACTTCATTATTATTGCAAAACACAGGAAAAAAAATACTAACAAAATGATCTTCGGAACCATACTTTGTACAACTCAAAGGAAACAGAAGCCCATGATTATGTGAAATGTAAAAATTTAAAGTAGCAGAAAAACATTTTCCTTCTTTAAAAAAGAAGAAAATAAAAAAGCATTGGACGAGTATCTTCTATAGAACTAAATAAAAGGATCTTTGTGCTCTTTTGAATGGTGATGGAGGCCAGAACAGATCTGATGATCTCTTGAACGAAGAAGGAAACCTTGGAGGAAAGAAATACAGGGTTCTTTTTTTAGAGAGAGAGAGAAAAAAGCCATTATCTCCTGGCATAGGAAATGAATTCTTGTTCTTGCTTTTAGGAATTGTAATAACCTTATGCCACAAATTGTTTTACACATTCATCTCCCTGTTAATTAGGATTAAAAATAACTTTAGGGAATAATGGCTGGATACCAATGTATGTGTACCTTAACGGGATTTCATTTCTTTTCCTGATCTTTGAACAAAAACAACAGTTAAAAGCCACAGAACAAATGGTGATAAAATCATTATGCTCTGTCCATGGTTTCTGAGTTCACAATCTCAGTTTCTCGGTGAGTTAGCTCTTACCCTGTTCTCATTCTTGACTGCCACACAATTTTGCATTAATCACAAGTTACTTGATCTTTAAAATGTGATTAATCATAACAAGCGTTCATGAAAACAAGTGGGTCTCATACCCTAAGCTTCATAATCCATTGCTTGAACTTGCCTTGTTATGACAATTTAATTCATTAGATACAGTTAAGATAATACACGGTTTTCGGTGTTTGGACAGCACTGTAGATTTTTTTGACAATTTAACTCTCCACTGCAAAGTTGTACTGAAAGAGGAGAAATGGTCCAGATTCAGAGATAGTGTGTAAAAACTTAGATATTTTTTTTTACGGTGTCAATTTTACAGGATAAATTTTACTTGTTTCAAAAATTTAATTGCTAGCAACTAACAAAAATGATCAAAACCACAGTTAGACAACATGACCTCTGCCATCATCAATCAAGGGGAAAGCACACTTAGTATTTTTCCCGTTTCCTAAACTAGAATGAGATCCGTATGATAAATCAAATTTCAACTAAAGTAATTAAAAAAGGACAACTTCCTTAAGATCAAAGCATAAAGAAATGTGCTATTTAAAAAGGAATCCAAGAAAGTGAAATTCAGAATTGTCCTTTTTCAACTCTGTCTAAAGTGAAAGCCTGGGGTGGTATATTGATTTTGTAAAAATGCTCCCAGCAACCTCCCCCCACTAAAATAATATTAACTCAATGTATCTTAAATTAATAAAGCTATTATATTTATTCCAATTGATTGATTTCGGAATTGCTGTGCTCTGCAAAATTGTACTCTCAACTGTACTTGTATAGTTTTAATCCATTCATTTGCCTATTCCCCTTTTGTGGTTCTTGGAATGGGACATTATCTCCCCAGGGAAAAAAATGATTTCTTGGCAACACAAAAATGTAAGAAAATTTGGAGGGGAAAAAACAAATATGTGATTGAATTTATTCAACTAAAAGTTTCCCATTTGCCGAATGGGAATCTGAAGAATTCTATACAATTGAAAACTCTGTTCTATAATCATAGGATTGTATGGGAATTTGGAGTTCTACTGATTCAAACCCACTACTTGAATAGCAATCCTATATCATTCCAGACAAACAGTTCTCCAACTTCTTGAAAACCTTCAGTGATGGAGCACCAGCATCTTCTGAAAAAAAGTCATTCCACTAATAATTGTTCTCACAGTCAGGAAATTTCTCCTTAATTCCTTGGATCTCTATTTAATGATTTCCCACCCATTACATATTGCCTCTGGTTGACCCTGTGTAACAGCCCCTCAAGTATTGGAAGACAGCTATTATGTCACCCCCAGTCCTTCTCTTTCTTAGGCTAAAATGTTCTTTAACTTTGTGTATTTTACATTTCTTATATTTTTAGCTTCTAAAATAGTTAATTGTTTGCGTTCCACGCTTCTAATGCTATGTCAGTAATAAAGATTTCATTATGCAAAGAGAGAGGGCTAATCTTTGAAAACCGTCTTTACAAAGCAAACACTACCTAAACATGATCTTCATTGTTTCTGTAATACCATTTCTTTATTCTCTTTAAATATCACACCAGGCAGTGCTCAGTCTCCTAAACAATATTAGCATGGGCTATGCCAAATTAACATCCTGAAAAGATATTAACGACATATCTTATCAACCTCCTTTCTATCTAGAACACTTTGCCTTCCCTGTTAATGGAAAGGAGATTCAGTAACATCGTACGACATGAACATTCATGCTGTTGTCTGATGGGGAAAACGAGTCAGTTATCCATGTGTTACTGCAGCCCATTTTATACGGCTTGGTGCACAGATCTAATAATGTCTTTTCGAACTAATTGCCTTGGTAGAGCAGAGGAGAGGAGTATTTTGCTGTTTTGCTGAGTTGTTTCCAGGAGGGCTGCAAATTCTTGCTTCATATCTGCTGTGTGGTGGTCTTTTTTAAATTTTATTATTTTATATTATGCATTGTTCTTCAGCCAGGCTAAAGTCAGTTTCATTTTATTTCTGCTTGAGTTTTACTTCTAGCCCTTTTTTATGTTTTATTTGTAATTGACATCTGGTCAACTCTAGTAACTGACCATTATTACAAGTACCTAGAATACTCTGGACAGCACCATTTCATTTCCATGCAAGTTATTTCCACTAGATTAGATATTCACTCTTATTTTCCAAACAGATGACATTGTGGAAATTAGACTGACAAAGGTAAATGCTTCAATACATCAGATCGGTCCCTTAATGTACCATTTAGCCAATTGCCACCTTCTGTTCCCAAATACTTTGTATTTAAAAGAGTCAAAATGAAGGGACTAGACAATTATTAACATTATGTTAGAAACAGACAACTGTTGCAAACATAGCTTAGTGGACCTTGAGAGCAAAATCTTAGGAAAGAATAGACACAATTCCTGTTGTATTTACATCATGATACACTGTAGTTTGTATTTTATTTTCATAATGATATTGTTGGAAATGATTTAACAGATAGTCAGTAATAACTGAAATACCCCACTGCACAGTTGAAACCACTAAATTCTGTAACCATAATGCAATAATACAGAAATCTCATCTTGCTTCTTACTGAATGTAATAGTAAGGAAATAGTAAGGAGAAAACATACAACACAGATATTACTTAAAACAAAAAAGGCTGGCTATATAAAATGCCTGAAGGAAATTTGTGCCCGAGGCATCATCCTGAAATTCAAACAATAATAAATTATGTTACATTTTCAACCGTGACCTATAGAAATTGAAGTCAATCAAGGGAAGTAGACCTACTGAAAGGCGTCAAGAACACTTAAAGCTGATGGAATATCCAGAATGAAAGAGAAAAGATGACAATGACTCTTTTAGCAGTAGACCTTCATGCAAAATAAAATGTGAAAGCATGAATATTAAAATAAAGCCTAAGTAGAAATCCCTATCAATTCTAATATAATTATGCATTCATATGTTTGCAATTATGAATGAATAATCCTTATACTACATTGATCGGCTTATTAAATCTCATTTCATTAAGAACTTTTTGGGAGATGCTTAAATGTAGAACAAATGTGTTCCATCACCTGGGAATAGTACAATGGAAGACTAGATGTAACAATCTTTGAAAGTTGGGGCAGATAACAGATAATCAGAGTTGGAAGGGACCTTATAGGTCATCTAGTCCAACCCCCTGCCCAAGCAGGAGACCCTACACCATTTCTGACAAATGGCAGTCCAATCTCATCTTTAAAAGAACAACTTCTTAAGGTCTTTATATCCAGACTAATTTAAAACAGGAGAAACAGCCCCTTCAGGTCCTAAGCTAGATACCTTTATGGAAGGCAAACTCATATTTGTTTTCAAAATGTTTAAACTAGTACAAGGTTGGAAGATGTGGAGAGACCTGGTCCATAGAATCTCCAAGAGTCAGACATAACTGAATGGATAACTACTTCTCCTCCTCCTCCCCCTCCATCATCATCATCATCATCATCATCATCATCATCATCATCATCATCTTATGTGTGTGCCTGCATGGGCACATGATATTTTGTTTTTTTCAGTACACTACCCTGAAAACAGTGATAAATACTGTATATCAGGGGTCGCCAACCTTTTGGACCTCAGGGACCACCAAACTCATAATTTTAGATCCCAGGGACCACTAACTGGTTCTGTGGGTGTGGCCTAATTTGTGGGTGTGGCTTGGTGGTCATGTGACTGGCTGGGCATGGCTTGTATGTAAATATTATAAATATTTATATCAATATTGAATTTTTTATAAAAAAAAGAGCAACTTTTACCCAAAATCAGGCAAAGCAGGCAGGCAGACTGAGTTGCTCACAGAATCACAGATTAATTCAGAGATCTGTCTATCTGCCATTGGCTAGCTCAGCCTGTCCTAAAAAAATTGCTTGCAAGCAAACTCATAAAATTTGCTGGCAAGCAAACTCACAAAATTAACTCACAACACACCGTGCATGTAAATATTGAATTTTTTTATTTAAAAAAAGAGCAACTTTTACCCAAAATCAGGCAAAGCAGGCAGGCAGATTGAGTTGCTCACAGAATCATTCAGTGATCTACCTATCTGCCATCGGCTAGCTCGGCCTCTCAAATTTGCCATGAGTCTGCACTGAATTTACTTGCAAGCAAACCTTCAGTCCTAAGGGAGGTTCGGCTATGCTGAGCAGAAGATCTAAAGACTAGCTAGAAAGCAAGAAATACAACCATTTCCTGCTTCCTAGCTAATCTAAATCTCCCGGCAGAGCAGAACAGATGACGGTCAGAAAAAGGAAAAATAGCAATTTAGCAGGCAAGTTTGTCAGTTAAGGAGTGGGAGGGGAGGGTTCCCGCGAGCCATGTGGGCGGCGCAGCCTTGTGTTTCTGCGCAGCCTGGATTAATTGCTTTGTGGGGGTGCTCTGGGGGTGAGACTTCTCTGCGGCCCACCAAAATTTTCTCACGGCCCACCGGTTGGCGACCGCTGCTGAATATGAACCTTTAAAAGTAATAAATGATATATAGATTTTATGATATACTACACTGAGGAATGTGCAGATATGTTTTCAAAATGGGCAAATATGTCACCGTACAGAAGGATTATTCCTTACATACAACAATTGGCAACAATTATACAATTACTCATTCCACATTTGTTCTTTTGGAAGAACTTGCATATAAAGCAAGCCTAATCTACTTTATTTTATGCAAGACCAAGCTCAATTTCTGGTCTGCCCATGTCTCAAACAACCTTTTTTCTATTATGAAAGGAATAAAGGATTTGCTGCTCTTACAATACAGAGGCAACTTTTAATGACAGTCTTCAAACTGCAGCCTTTTGTGATTCAAGGTATTGACTACAAAACCCGGTGCCAACTGACAGGAACATCAATGTCAGTGAACAAAAGACTCATCCTTCTAGGTGAACAAAAGCCTTTTAGGAGTCTTTTAACTCTTGTTCGTTTGATTACATCAGTGTTGTTGTTGTTTTAGAAATATTAATGTAATTCTGGTCATTATTGATTTGGCAGATGACAGTATCTTGCTATCCTTGTCTGGGCTTGGAAACTGAGCAGCAACAGGACTGGTTGGTATAAAGGTCTCCAAGGAATGCTTGTCAACTGGGAACTGAGAAGTTGACCTCCCAGAAGAAACCTATGGAAAATTACTTCCCTACCATTGTCAAGAATACCATATGGATGCATCCATGGTTCACTAGGAGTGGATCCCAAGTTTATCATCACCACCGCTATCATCATCAATTCCATTTATGCTTACACGGGCTCTATCTTTAGAAAGAGAGAAATCTGTAGTTACCAAACCAGCTCGCCAACACTTAGATCTATTTAGATATTCCCTGCCTCATCCCTATCTTTCCATAAAACCAGAACATTTTTAACAGGGATTTAATATCTAAATGGCCACAAAAGTTCTCCACCTTTGCCATTAAAAGAAAAATTGAAAAAGGGGTAGGTTATGCATAGATGAGGGATTCACAACTTCAGATCAAGAAATTAGTTCCATCACAACTGAGATCATTTGAATAAAGGCTCTGAAATATTGTTCAGCAGTTTCATTCCTATTTCATATCCTCATCTTGGGATTGGTGGAGATAACAATGAAAATAAATTAATAAATTAATTTTATTATTGCAAATCCTCTATCGTCCAGAATACAAAATTCAACCACTCCAGAATATCAAACAAGATAAAGTTTTAGCAATAGAACTAAAGCAAAGTCCACAAACAAAATCCACCAAGATTTCAAACAAGAAGAGGTTACATTTTAACAAGATTAGTAAAGACATTCCTAAAAGCTGGAAATAAAAAATGTGTCTCTAACAAACAACAGTCTTGAAATGAAAACAATTGAGTTTTATCATTCTGGGCTCCACTCAAAGCTCTGATGTGGAAACGTATTGATGAGTAGACCTTTACTGCTAAGAAGCCATCTTTGTTTTTGATTCTTAAAAAAGGTAATTCTATTCTATTCTATTCTATTCTATTCTATTCTATTCTATTCTATTCTATTCTATTCTATGTATGTATGTATATGTATGGTATTCAGCTTTGTTCGGGTATTTTCCCACGTCATTGTAGTTGTGCTTTTAAATGTGGGACGTGGGAAAATACCCGAAAAAAGCTGAATACCATACATGTAAGTACCCGCGAAAACTTAAGAAAACAAATATATGTATATATGTGTATGTGTATGTATATGTATATGTATATGTATATGTATATGTATATGGTATTCAGCTTTGTTCCGGTATTTTCCCACGTCATTATAGTTGTGCTTTTAAAGTTGTAGCAACGTTTCGGCAGAATCTCATCTGCCATCATCAGGCTTCTGTATTGTGTTCGTCTGTGAGTCAGAATTTTACAGTTGTTTCAGTTTTAAATTTGGGGCTAGCCTATGCTGTGCCAGAATGGTTTTTTCTTCATCCTGATTGGTTGGGAGTCTTGGTCTGTGTTTATTGGTCTTCGAGTTTGCTGTGTTCAGCTTGATTGGTGTTTCTAATATCTTCTGTCTGTTTTGTGGCTTTTTTTGTGTCTTGATTGGCTGGCAACATTGTGTTCCTGTATTGGAGGCTTTTAGTGCAGCTTGGCTCCAAGTAAATGGACGGCTATCATTTGTTAGGAAGCTAGGTTTCATCTGGGTGCCTGGTTGGGGTGTGTTTGAGCTGGAGGTATCAGGGGGATCTGTTTGTGCCCAGGTGTTTGCCTGGCTAGTGGTGTGGAGATTTTTTGTTTGTGAGTGCAGGCTTCCAAATAATTGACAGTCTGGTGGAATCATCTCTTCTATTCATGCTTTCAGGTCTTTTTTTCAATCTCTATGGCTTCTCTGATAATTCTGTGGCTGGGGTTTTCTATAGTGGCTAGGGTTTTGGTGCCATTGAAGTTGATGCTATGACCTGTGGCTTTCATGTGTTGGACTAGTGAGGAAGTGTGTTCCAGCTTTTTGACTGCATTTTTGTGTTCATCCAGGCGGGTGCTTATTCTTCTATTGGTCTGTCCAATGTATGTGGCTGGGCATGATGCACAGGGGACTTCATATATGCCTTGGTTTTCCAGGTCAATTTTATCTTTGGGGTTTCTAAGGATGGCTGCTATTTTTCTGTCTGTTTTGAAGGCAGTCTTGATGTGATGCCTGTGTAGTATCTTACTGATTTTGTCTGTAGTACCTCTTATGTAGGGCAGGACAGCTGTTCCATAGGTCTGTTCATCTTCTAGGTCTCCATTATGTCTCAGTGTGTTTTTGTGGATCAAGCCAGTGATTTTGCTTTTGTGGAAGCCATTGGTACTGTCAATACTTTAGTCAGGGTGCATAGTTCAGTCTTTATGTGTGTCTTGTCTGCCAGGCGTTTGGTTCTAGCAATTAGTGTTTTGGCCACGGAGTGTGTACACACACACACACACACACACACACATTAGAAAATTATATTAGAAAAAATTAGATTTTGCAGAAATCTTCTCTCTTAAATACAGAAGATAAATTCTCCATGCTTAAAGATATAGCATCAAGTAGATTTATGATAATGATGTCCTGGACAACCCAATGTTTCCTAAAGCACATGGATTATGAGCTCCTTGAGGCTCATTTTTCAAAGAAAAAATTTTCAGGACAGGTGTGATGCAGAGACATTAAAATATTTCCCCCCTTTTTTCCCCTAATGAAGCAGGACAAACGCCACTTGCCTATCTGTCTCAACTTTGTCATCTACTCAAAAGAGACTGAATGTCTAAAAATAGTAGCCAATTTTACATGTAGTTCCAAAGCCATCTGTGGATTTTTTTTTTCCTATGTTACTTTATAGCAAGAAAGCTTCATTATATTTTATAGGACAAGAAAGCGATAATATTTTTTTTTTGAAAATCACTTTTTTAATAGGCTTTGCTCTACAGAGCCTTTTGGTGAGTAGCTATAATGAATTTAAATAATAATAACAACAATAACAAGACACTAAAATTAGTCAATTAAGGCTTCAGTTGATTAGTTTTCCACCCGATTGACCAAAAATAAAATGAAAACTCCAAGCAAGTTGGCGTGATTCTAAGAGTTGTCCCCATAAACCCACTTTTTTTCCAATTAGCAACCCTTGCTGGACAGGATGTGGTGTTCCCTTCTCACAATGACAGGGAAGTCATCACCCTGCCAACCACACTTCAAGTCTTGAAAACTACCCTCTTGCTGACAACACTTGTCAGCCATTGTTTCCATAAAGCAGCAATGAGAGCAATTTAAGGGCCAACGTGAACAGGACAGTAAACCTTTCTGGAGGATTTGAGAAATTAGAAGTTTCAAAGTGACAATGTGCAAAGGCAGGGAGATTTTTCATGAAGAGAGAAAAAAATGTCCAGGAAAAGGCTAGAGAACAATGCAGAGAGTTCATTGATGTAGAAGATATACAATTGGAAATGACCAATTGTAATCAAATCGTCAACATGTTGCCCAACCCTATCTGGTAAGGTCCAATTAATCTGTAGTAAGACTTAATATGAGGGACACGGTGGCTCAGTGGCTAAGACGCTGAGCTTGTAAATCAGAAGGTTGGCAGTTTGACGGTTCGAATCCCTAGTGTCGTGTAACGGAGTGAGCTCCCATTACTTGTCCCAGCTTCTGCCAACTTAGCATTCGAAAGCATGTAAAAATGCAAGTAGAAAAATAGGGACCCCTTTGGTGGGAAGGGAACAGCGTTCCATGCACCTTCAGTGTTTAGTCATGCTGGCCACATGACCACAGAGACGTCTTCGGACAGTGCTGGCTCTTTGGCTTTGTGACAGAGATGAGCACCAGCCCCTAGAGCCGGAAACGATTAGCATGAATGTGCGAGGGGAACCTTTACCTTTACCTAAGATTTAATATGTTTTGTTTAGTTTTGGTTTTTAGGGTGTTCTTGAAACCCAACAGTGGTAGTTTATTTAATAAACCAAGATGTATCAGCACCGCAGGAGATTGGCTAGGAGTTAGTGGTGTGCAGAATGGGTTATCTATCCAGCTGAAGCTATTTGGGTGCACATATTGCAAGCATATTGGCTTAGAACAGCTATGTGGGTTGCATCATTGTATTGTTTCTCATGCTTGCTTGCCTCTTCTCTTTATTCTCACTTGTAACAATTAAGATAAAGAGGTCAACACCATTCCTATCCTAACACCTGCCAAAGGGAAGGGGAAGGATAGTTGTTTATTAGCAATGATCTCATAAACATAATCTTGGCAGAGGATATCTCAACTGGGTACCCAAGGTACTGCCCTAGAAATATTTTTTGGCAGAGAACTACCTAAAATTGTGATGTCTTGGATAAGATGTGTGACCAAGCCATCTCCCGGAGTTATTGTATAGACATTCTTTCCCTTCTTAATATAAAAAAGTGGAAGGGAAACCCCAGCCAGATTGGTGTAGACCCAAAATATTGGGAGGGTTTCCTAGCATTCTGAAGGTCTGTAGATTGGCATATCTTTCTTTCTCTGTTAGCCATTTAACAATTTTTCAATAAAATATTCCTGTGCAATTCACCCTAGTTTGAACCCATTGTCCTCAAATCCTATTGGCTTCTGACCAGCAACCAGATAAGTCAATCATGGCAAGATAACCCCAAGAATTCAAAATTAAATACAAAATTAAAGACTAATGACAACAGGCACAACAAACAGTCTTAATCAAACAAACAAACCTAGAGTTTTTACTCATGGCACAAATGATCAAGCTCAAATTATTCTACTTTGGACACATTATGTGAGGACCCAATCCTCTGAAGACCTGGCTCTGATGCTGGGAAAGGTAGAAGAAAAGAAGCAGAGGACAACTTTGAAGCAGCAAAATGGAAAGACAGAAGTTACCGTGGCATTGGGTGCATTGTTGAGGACACGAAAGAGGAAATTAGGGGTAGATCATTATAGAGAAAATCTATGTAGTTGCTAAGAATCAACAGTGACTTGATGGCACATAATCAATCCCCAGAAAATAAATCATGTAGTCAAGTGGTTGAATAATCTGACTTTCTACCCTTCTAGCTTAGAGGAAATATAATTATTTGTATGTCAACAATACGATCTTTCCTCTCCAGAATGCCTAAAGGGTTTAGTAGAAACTCAAGGGCACTGACCAGTGTGAGACTAGGCTGAAGGTGCCAATTCTAAAGATGAAGCAAGCATCCAAGCAGGGTAGACAAAAGCCAAAAAAAGGTCCCTTAGAAGAAGAAGTGAAGAAGGAACCAACTTAAGGAAACAAAGGAAAAATATTACTTGAACAAATGAAAAAGTATGGAAAGAGAGAGTATGGAAAAACTCTCCCCAAGTTCCATCAACAGCTACTAGACCTGAGAATCAACAAAATAAAGACTTTGGGAGATAAAGGGGGTCTTGAAGACTGCCCCCTCTTTGAGTTATCTTTGGATCCAGAGTTTACAGCTTCTGTCCCTCTGGCTAATGCCTGCCAGCCTAGTCAAGAAGGACATCAGTAAATATGGATGAGTGTGTATATTGTGTGCATGTAAGAAAGAGCAAATATATATTGTATATTGCAACCAGGAAAGATTTGCTATTATTTTAAATTCATGGAGCCTCCATATTCTAAACAATCAGTTGTGCCTCTGTATTCAGTTAAAGGTGATTTGTGTATGGGGCTATTTTCCAGATGGTATTTTATCTGGAAGCAGCGTGTGAGTCTGTAACTATAAGCCAAACCTGGGTAAGCATGTAACATCAGTACTGAAAGGAAGGTAAGTTGGATATTAAGCATCAAAAAATGTGTAAGGGGGCCTTAAGATGAAGATCCACTCTTGTTATCTGCTCAATTAGGTAAATAATCTACAGATTCCATTTCATTCTGCTGCATGGAAGAATTAATGAATCTTTAAATTAACACTCCAAACACTCTCTCTAGCCAACCTACACTCTTTGGGTTATGAAAAGGGCCTGCAGTGTGTCTGCAGCAGTGAATTCTGGTCAATGAATAAAAGAAAGTACTTTATTATTCCTTGAGAATGAGATGTATATAGGTGAGCCAAAAGAATAATATGTGCAAATAGAAATCCCAACGATCAGGAGGGCTTGATATGGTATGTGGTTGGCTGCTTCTGTCTCCGCTGGGGAAGAAGAGATGTTGAGGAAGATCCCACGAAGAACAATTATGCCTTCATAAGAATGGCCAAATCCAGAAGACTATTCATGAACTTCTTTATATAGACAAGGAATGAAGTGGTGCGGTGGCCTAGAAGTGGAGCTCTTGCCTCACAATCAGGAGGCTGTGGGTTCGATCCTAGGTAGAGGCAAAAATTTCTCTCTCTGGGCACAATGGGAATATATCTGCTAAAGAAAACTCCACATTGGCAATAAGAAGGGCATCCGGCCATTAAACACTCTGATAGCTCCACTCAGTTGCCCAGACTCCACCCCGCAAGGGATTATGGGGTCATTAAAAGAGGATGATGATGCTGTAAGTGCTCCTGGTGGCTTGTAATCCCATTCTTTTGGGCTGCAGCTTATAAAACCTGCCAAGAACTACAGTAAGGATCCCACAAGACTTTTATGTTTTATAAATTACAACTAAGCTGAAATTGAATCCCCAATTAGGTTTAAACAAATGTTATATATTTTATTTTTTAATATTATATGAACATATGGTACAGGCTGTATTTAAGCAGTTCTCTTTGTAGCAGCATCAGAATTTTATGCAGAGAATTTAGAGTGGTAATGCTTGATATTAGATTAGCAATGCCAAGTTTCATTGACTGGTTCAATGGATGGAATCCATATTACATGGATGCATGTGGCTATCTATGCATTTGCATGGGGGATGAGTATCAAAAGTAAAGATGGCAATTGCATTTTGCCCTGATGTCAGCCTAGGCGCATGAAGGTTAGTCTTTAATCATCATCTTGACTTTTTTACACTCTGCAGATGCTCCTTTATATATGTGAAATTCCATGTCAGAATAACAGACCTGGAAGGGGACCTTGGAGGTCTTCTAGTCCAACCCCCTGTTCATGCAGGAGACCCTATACCATTCTAGACATGGGGCTGTCCAGTATCTTCTTAAAAGCCTCCAGTGATGGAGCACCAACTGGTCTATTACAAAAAAAATAATGATTTCTATAAGCAAATATTGCCTGTGCATAATTAATGTTTCTTCTGCATGAACATCTAGAATTGCTTGTTATTAAGGAACAATAGGGTGGGTTTTTTTTCCATTGTAGAATTAGTCCATTTGTAATAGCTCCCCAATTCTAACTGAACTACAGTTTCTTGCATTTCTCTCAATTGGATAATTGAGAGAAATGCTTTTGAATAGTTAGAAAGTATTATTTATATCCCTTTCAAAAAAAAATGTACATGTCAATTGATAGTACTTCTTCCAATGTAAGTTAAAATTCAGCAATATCTGAAAGGCTGATAGTGACAAAAACTAGTCCCTAATTCCTTTGAAAACAACCAGCAGCACTGAAACACATAAGCTGGCACCCATGTATAACAAATGACAATACAAAGAGCACGAAACATATGAGCAGATATTCTTTATAGAAACAGTGATTTTCCCCCACCCCCCCTTTTAAATATATTTAAGGAAGAAAATCAGTTCTAAGGTATCAGGGTAGAAACAGGGAGAGTTTTTAGAGTTGCCAACAGAAAGGGAGGGGGGAAAGGGGTTTTGAAAGAGCAGTACAGCAGCTTGGAAATCGAAAGTGCATTCCATAAATAGTTTTTCAAAGATAGTAACTCGGTGACTGAAGTTTCTGCCCCGCAAATATTTAACTGGAGAACATGATTGAATGACTCTTGGCTATGGATGTGTCTCACTGGAAAATATGAATTATGATTCACCCAGGGGGTGGGGAAAACCAGGGTCAAGGGTGACAATGAATTATGTGTCTCAGAGTCGCCTACACCCAGGCAGTGCCGGACATGTTAACTACTAATAAATCTTTTTTTTAAGTTTTGGAAGTTTAGCTTGAGACTCATGATTTAATTGGGGTAACTGCCAGAATCCTGACAGCGATGTTGAATTCTAGCCCTGTCTTGGCTACAAAGCCAACTGAGTGACCTTGGGTCAGTCACTCTGCCTCAGCTCTAGAAAGAGACAATGGCAAACCACTTTTTGAAAACCTTGCCAAGAAAACTACAGGGATTTGTCCAGGCAAACTCCGAGAATTAGAAATGACTGAACAGGAGAAAGCAAACACAGTTAAACATTTTAAGTCCTCTTTCTATAACAAAAAACACCTCTCATTTTCTAATGCAGGAAAGATCTGGCATAAAAGAACAATTAAGATGTTGGATTGAGATCAGACAGACCTAAGATTAAGTCCACCCACACTACGGTGCTCACTGGGTGACTTCAAACCAATTGCAATCTCTCCAGAACGTGGCTGCTTGAGCACCAAATGACAGGAGATCTCAAGCCCAGAAGACAAGCGAGAGAGCAACATAAGGCACAAATAAATAGCACAAAGCTTCCTTTTGCCTCAGCTTTAACATCATCTTTCTTTATTTGTTATTCATAGTTTAGAGCAGCATTCTCATCCCTTTACTTTTTTACAGTGTGAAACCATTGATTAATTGTAGCGGCAATCGCTTCTGAATATCATTATCTGGAGAAGGGGAAAAGATAAGGGGCTCTGTGATTTATGTTATAAGATCCGTAATAGAAACTCTTCCCCCCCCCTTTTTTTTGGTCACTTAAATATTTAGGGCAAAACTGAAATCAATAGCAAACCATACAATCATAAATCATGTCATTTTAAGAGTATGGTGTACATTTATACCCCTTCCCCCATTTTTTTTTTTTTTTTTGCAAAGTTGGTCTCTCCTTCATTCATCTCCTTTAAACCTCAACTTTAGATGAAATATGTCCGTTTAAGTCCTTTCCTTTAGTTAGGTCGTGGTGGGGAACCAAATTGCAAAGATATCCCATGGTTAATCAGCAAGCCTCATTTTAAGAGAAAACATTAATACAGATCTGTTCTCTAAGCATTAGCTGGGTGCTTTTTTTCAAGAGGCAGCTGGACTTTCTAGACCAGGGGTCCCCAACCACTGGTCCGCGGACCGGTACCGGTCCGTGGAACAAGTCCTACCGGGCCGCTGGCTTGTTGGCGCCGCCATCTTTTTGATGAAAGTGCTTCCGTGAGCTTTTCCGGAGAAAGCTCACCGAAGCACTTTTCATCAAAAGATGGCGCTTGCGTTTAGTGAGCTTTTCGGTAGAAAGCATTTCTACCCGGAAAAGCTCGAAGTGTGGCGCCTTTTTGATGAAAAAGCTTCCGTGGAAGCACTTTTTCATCAAAAAGATGGCGGCGCCCAGCTAATGCTGGTACCGGGCCACGCCATAAAAAAGGTTGGGGATACCGGGCCGCGGCGTAAAAAAGGTTGGGGATCACTGTTCTAGACAACCTTTGGGACATTAACTGGGTGGTTGACAAGATTGGTTGTATAAGGAAAACAAATCTATTCAGTTTGGAGCATTGATCTGCTTTACAGACCTTAAGATCACAATTCATGTGCTTCTTTTGCCAAACCTACAACCTGTGGTGGGATTCAAATTTTTTTATTACCAGTTCTGTGGGCGTGGTTTGGTGGATGGGACATGGCTTGGTGGGTGTGGCAGGGGAAGGGTACTGTAAAATCCCCACTCCTGGGGGAAGGTTACTGCAAAATCCCCCTTCCCTCCCCACCCCACTAACCTGCTTTCTAGCTCCGTTCTCCTGTGCAGGGCAACCAAAGAAGACCCAACCAACCAGCTGGGACTCAATGGGAGGCAGAGAATAGATGGGGTTGTCAGGGCCAGTCAGAGGCAGTATTTGCCGGTTCTCCGAACTACTCAATATTTCTGCTACCAGTTCTCCAGAACCAGTCAGAACCTGCTGAATACCAGCTCTGCCTACAACCCAGCTCCACTGTGCCACAGTCTTTTCATTCAAAACAAGAACAAATATTCAGCCTATATTGTTTATTTTTTCTCTCTCCCATTTTGAGGGGTGTTGTCTATGTGGAGAGAATGTTACTTCTATCAAAATAAGATCTTCTATTTTTTTTTTCATTTTTATTTTATTAAGGCAACATCCAAGTCTACCAGTTGGAGGTCACAGAAATCTGCTTGAGTCTAGTGGTTAAAAGAAATAAAAGTCTGGCTTTTGCATCTACCTGAAGTCATGCTACCCGTGTTTTAAGGATTTTGATTACAATCAAATGTTCCAGCTCCATTCTCCATAAGTCTCCATTCTTCTCTCCTTCTGAATAAGAATGTTCCTGTACAAAGCTAAGCTCACTTCAAATATCTCACCATTGGAATAGGTGGAAAGCATGGCTCAGAAGATATTGGTGTTCTGACCAAGACTTCCTGAGACAGTAACAATCACACGCTGTTCTCAAAAACCTTGTTTTTATTTCAACGGCTGTGAATTATATGCATTCACAGCCTGTAATGAGTCCAAAACAGTTTATGAATAGTCCAACAGAAGTCTGCCACAGCCTTTTTGGGATAAGGCTGATAAACATCCACCTTTATCTCCCTTGAAATGTTGCCAACGACTAAATTGCCAATTAGGTGTACAAGGCCAAACGGAGCACAAAGTCAACATGGAGCTTCAGAGTTTAAACTGACCAGAATGAACAAAATTGCTTCCTGCAAAGGCTTATGTCCCTTTGCTCCTCCTTTATGTCTTACGGGAGGGGCCAATCATCTCCAAGCCTTACCCCTGAGTCCCCTTTTGTCTTAACTGTTTTTGCCTTCTGACAGCTCTGCACACGCGTCCACTGGGAACAGCCCCCCCAGTTCCTTTGCCTCGCTGATGTCAGATTCTGGAGGCTCCGGAGTCAGCACACGGCTCTCAGGTGGCCCTGGCCCCGTCTCTGTTTTGGACACAGATCCCTTGTCTGAGCCCTCCCCAGACTCCAGGACTGGCCCATGGTCCTCCCCACTGTCCGACTCTGCTGCCAGCTCTGCAGGCCACCGGGAGAACACAACAATTGGAATGAGCTTTAGATGAAACACTTTTCCAACCCTACAAGCAGGAAACTGATCATTTGTAATGGCTAAGCCTTTATCTTGAAAACCTAGTCCTACTGATAAGTAGATGCTGGGACAGAAGATCCCTTCTCACCTCTACCAATCTGCAAAGAATGCGATTTTTGCCTAGACATGCCTCCAGAATGAAAAGTGGGAAAACTCACCTCCAATGCACAATAGCTCTGAGCCAACACTTGCATATGTGGAGTTTTCACAGCTCCAAGAAATGGGTAAGTGAAACAGTGAAAATAAGAAATATTGTGACAGCTCTTAGATCAACTTCGGTTGAGGATATGGACTGCTGCCTTCGTTTGTTATCATCATCTAAGCTGAACAAATCTGCCTTCCAGCAAAATCAGAAGCAAGCAAAATTAATGGAAGAATATGAAGCAAATAAAGCAGAAGGGTCAGGCTATCAAGAAACATGCATCACTTTCAAAACAGTCAGCTCTAAGAGAACGGGAGGAAGGAAATAAAAGGGTTCAACGGTGCTGGAACCTGCAGCAACATTTGATCAGATCTTCTTGGATGCGGCAATAATGAAGCTGGTTTTTGTTGTCCTTTGTTGCATTGAGTGCTTTCTTTTACATAAAACATCAGACTGAATGTAACAATTAGGTTGGCATAGTATTGCCACTTGCAGGTGGCTTACAACCATTTGTTTAGTGACTGTTCAAAGTTACAACGGCACTGAAAAAAAGGAGTTATTTTTCGGAAATTTCCCCTTAGTTCTAGGTTGGATTACTAACAAGCTTCTATTCATTGCTTTTTGTACTGCCTTCTCATGGTTTGGAGAATAGGTTGACCCCCCTCTTCTCTGTGTCAGCCCCTCAAATATTAGAAGGCTGATGTAATGCTAGCCCTAGTCCTTCTCTTCACTAGACTAGCCATGCCCAGGTCTTGCAACTGTTCATGGTATGTTTTAGCCTCTGGTCCCCAAATCATCTTTGTTGCTCTTCTCTCCACTCTTTCCAGAGTCTTTCTAGAGCCTCGACATCTTTTTTTTTTTTTTTTTGGCACTGTTGTGACCAATTTGGGATGCAATATTCCAAGTGTAGTCTTACCAAATGAGTATAAAGACGTACTAACACTTCACATCATCTTGATACTATTCCTCTACTGATACAGCCCAGGATTGCATTGGCTTTTTTGGCAGCTGCAACACACTGCTGGCTCATCCTTAAGTCATTGCCCATCAGGATTCCCAGATCTCTCTTACAGTTACTGCTGTTGAGCCAAGTGCCACCTATTCTATGTCCATGCATCTTGTCTAAGTGTAAAACCTTACTCTTCTCACCACTGAATTGCATTTTGTTGGCTAGAGCCCAATGCTCAGTGTTCAATATATTCCATCATTTGTATATAAACCCAAGTAATGACAGATTCCACATAAAACTATTTTTACCCTATACCTATCAAACGCAATAGCTACAGTTCTATACTTTAGCAAGAAAACAAGATCTGAACAAGCTCTCAGTAGCCAGGTTTACTTCAAGGAAAGTGGTGTTAAGTTAGATTTGTTACCCCGCCCTTTCATCAACAAAATTAGAATTTCTTGATATCTTGTTGCATCTCTCTGTTGATTTAAGGGGAAGCTGGCTAACCATTTATAAGAAAAATCCATCTATTAATGAAGTGTTTTGCAAACATTCATTGAATGCAGCATTTTGCAAACATCCGTTCTTATTTCAGGCTAATCAAATTTTACTACCTCTCATGAACTTCAGAACTGAGCTTGTGGCTTGTAATAATGTGGCTTATTAAACTTATTCATTTCTTCCTTGATCAACAAACATACTGTCAGCCTTGGAAGCCATATTTTACTTGGAGGCTTCGAGGCTGCCACATTTAGTGCCTGGGAATTTGGGAGGGGGGATTTCATAATGAGGTGGAAGATTAGACTCAACAACATTCTTTCTCAGAGAGTCAAGGACATGTTGCCCTGAACCTGGAGAGGAGTGTCTGGAGGAAGGTCTCCAGTTGGGGTGAAGATTTGATTGGGACATGTGAAGGACTGGTGGGTGCAGGGGATGGATCTTTGATTTCTCTTTTGGGAAGGGAAAACCTGGAACTCTCAGATTCGGGTTTTCCCAGATGTGCCAATATGGCAACTCTAATAAAATGGAACATTGAGAAAATGCTTGTCTCAGAGTTTATTGGTTTGGAGTTTGTTAGTTGAACGTTGACACATACTTTTAAATGTCCTAGCTAACTATAAGTTGATAATTTTTTAAAAAAGTATAAGCCTTAAGATGCTACTGTAAATAGTTTTGAATACTATTGTTTCTGACCTAAATTTTAATTTTTTTAATGTAAAGCAAAGAAGGAAAGAAAAAAAGTATTTAGAAAATGATATTTCATTCACAGACTTCATTCCATGAAAAATAGCTCTTAGAAACCTCTTTGCTGAATGCCTGAACTAATGTAAAACCTCTTCAGAGTAACATTTCATACTATCAACAGAACGATCCATTTTCTGAGGAAATAAAGATTTGTTTGCATATTTTTCTCTTCCTTCAGCACTTCATATTATTTTGTTCTTTTTTACTAAATGAGTATCTAAGTGTTCAGTAGGTTAAGAGCTGGCTTGGTGTATAGATTGCAATACTAATATATTTGCTATATCAGGGAATCATTATTTTTAATAATAAATTGAAAAGGTCAGCAGACATTTTGAATCATGATCCAGTTTAAGCTGTCTTTTTTTCCCCATTTCCATCTGTTAAATATTTTGCAATGCCTTCCTCAAAAATGAATCAGACCAAAATTAAATGTACAGAAGAGTGTTTAAGTGCAGAAGGCATATAATTCATTTATAGCACATTGACCTGCACTATAAGCGAGCGATCTGCTAATCATCTCCCTATACTTAGCATCCAACTTAAATTTATTTTCCCTCCCTGCTCTCATCCAAGCATTGTTTAGAGAAACTCAAGTTTTGGAAACTAGCTTCACTTGCATTTTCATTCAGATGTATGGTTTGCATGTACAGGTATTCCTCGACTTAGCAATGGTTGTTTAACTAAATTCAATGTTATGAAGTAATTTCAAACTTATGGTGGTTGCATGCTTCTCTCAGTCACCTTATTGCATTTTGGGCAACTGGCTCGCATCTATAGACATTTGCAGTGTCTTGTGCTTTTGGCACCATAATCTGGTGAATTGGGGGAAAATGAATTCACTGAACAACCAAAGTGTTTGCTTAATGACTATGGCATTCGTTTAATGACTGCTACAAAAATGTCAAGAAATTGGGTTCAAGAAATGCCTTGTCTTATGACCACAATCGCTTATGACCATAATACTTGTTGTGGTCCGCTGGCGGCCTGTGGAGCTGGTAGCAGAGTCGGACAGTGGGGAAGAACATAGGCCAATTCTGGAGTCTGGGAGGGCTTGGATGAGGGATCTGCATCCGACACAGAGATGGGGCCAGGGCCACCGGAGAGCGGTGTGCTGACTCCGGAGCCTCCAGAATCTGATATCAGCGAGGCAGAGGAACAGGGGGAGCCTGTTCCCAGTGCACATTTGCGCAGAGCTGCCAGAAGGCAAGAACAGTTAAGACAAAAGGGACGACTCGGGAGTAAGGCTTGGAGATGATTGGCCCCTCGCATAAGACATAAAGGAGGAGCAAAGGGACAGGATCCTTTGCAGGAAGCAATTTTGTTCATTCTGGTCAGTTTAAACTCTAAAGCTCCATGTTGACTTTGTGCTCCATTTGGCCTTGTACAGCTAATTGGCAATTTAGTAACAATTTAGTCAATTTAGTGCACAATCGTGCCTACCGTCCCTGTCCTATTGTCCCCAATTATTAGTTCCTATTTCTTGAATTTAAACTTGTTTATTCTTATTTCTGTTATATTGTAAACTTTTGACAAATAAATAAATAAATAGTCATTGGCAGCATTTCAAGGGAGATAAAGGTGGGTGCTTATCAGCCTTATCCTAAAATACTGTGGCAGACTTCTGTTGGACTATTCACAAACTGTTTGGGACACATTACGGGCTGTGAATGCATAAAATTCACAGCCGTCAAAATAAAAACAAAGTGTGTGATTGTTACTGTCTCAGGAAGCCTTGGTCAGAACAATTCTGGGCTCCATTATGGTCATGGGCTGAGGGAATAGAAGCCCAGCTGGTCATTAGAAAACAATTCCAGATCTACCAGTCCACTCCTCCACGCCATCCTACTTCACCCAATACTCAGTATTTTTTTTAAAAAAAAAAAAACTCCAGTCTTCCTTAAGGTGGGCATTTTTTCAGATGTGTGGACTTCAATCTCATCCAGGATCACAGGTAGTTCTCAACTAAGAACAGTTCAATTAGTAACCATTCAAAGTTATGACCTTTGTGGCCACCCCATGATCACGTGATCAAAATCCAGATGCTTTGCAACTGACTCATATTTATGATGGTGGCAGCATCCTGGGGTCACATGATTCCCTTTTGCGACCTCCAAACGGGAAAGCCAGATTTACTTAAGGACCGGGTTACTAACTTATCAACTTCAGTGATTGACTTAACAACGGTGTCAAGGAAGGTTGCAAAATGAGGCAAAACTAATTTAACCAATGTCTCCCTTATGACCACAATTGAGCCCAACATTTCTGTTCTTAAGTTAAGGACCAGCTATATCCTCGATGAGGAATTCTGGGAATGTCTTGACAGCACTGAAAAATTTAGCCAATGACTCACTGATAACATCCTTAACTTGTTCAGTTGTTCCTGATCCTGCTAATTTTCAGAAAGGCTTTCAAAAAGTGGCTGTTTGATTATGTTTTTTTTTAATCCATGTGTGTGCATGCATGCGTGTAACAAGTGCTATTAAAATAAACAAAACACATTTTAATACATTAATGTATTAAAACATAGATAATTTTTGGCTAAGGGAAAGGAAGAAAAAACATGATTATTAACGATTATAAGAAAAGTGAAGATAAAATGAGACATATTAAGAAGTTATTTTAGCGATTTTCTGGGGGGGGGAGACTTTAAAATATATATATTTTAAAATATACAGTTAACTATTTAATGGATACTAGAAGTGTATAATGAGAGTATTTTATTATGATTAAAGTAGGGGAATGAAAAATTATTAAACTAGATAGATTGAGGATGTGGATCCATGTGGATCCTAAATATATTGGCTTTATTTTAGTTTTACTCTTTTTATATTGTTTATTATATATCGGCTTAGAGAAAATTAAGGATAATAATGATGTGTAATGTTGATGTGTAATATAAAATAAAATAGGTGGTAAGCTGAAAATGGAAATAATACGGGATAAAGAATTGAAAATTTATGTGTGGATGAAATGATATTGATATTGAATTAATGAATTGAAATGTGAAATGGAAACTTATTTAAAGATGAGTGAAATGGATAATGGTATGAGATGATATTATATAAGATTTATGGAAATGAAAGCATGACTATGTACAACTGTTTTTTTTTTTAACCTTTTTTTTTTTTTTTGAACAAAAAGTTTTATTGATGACTATGTACAACTGTTATAATCCGGAATCATGTTGCCCATGTGAACCGACATGTAAAAATAAAATAAAAATTTAAAAAAACTTTTTAGGAAAAAAATAAAATAAAATAAAGAAAACAGAATACTTAAATATTTTTGTTCCACCACAACCGCCAGAGATCTCTGAACTTTTTCATATTATCATAGAAATATTCTGGAACATGGCTTGAGATGTCCAAAACAAATGCAAAAGTCACATCTGCAAGCATACATGTTCTTTTTGTGTGTGTGAATAATAAACCCTATATGCAAAAAAGTCACACTTCAGCAATGCCTCATGGCGTAATAATAAGTAGTTGTGCTTCCTGAAAATATTTGTTTTATTAAGGTTCATCATGAATCACTGAACTTGCTTTCAGAACCAATTTTGTAATTCAAAGGAAAAAAAACTGCGAAAGAGAGGATTAGAATACTTAAATTGCACGTGTGTGCAAGGGAGAGAATTAATGACATAGAAGTTGTGTTTAATTGTGAACAATTCCTTTGTTTGTTGATCTATTAAATTTATAACCAATGCAACTCTCAGCAGTTTACAGTAATTAAGTGTGTACAATAAAACATCCAGAGTATAGGATAAAATAAAATTTAAGATATAAAGCCATAACTAAACTGGAAAGCTCCTACTCATCATAAACCCTTTTGAAAAAAAATTCTTTTTTTTTCTTTTTTTTAATTGTTTTTATTATACTGTAGTTTTCAACAATACAAATAACACTCATATTCATATTAACATTTTGGCATTGACAAATACATATATCCTGACAGACAGACAGACAGACAGACAGATATCATCTATTAGTTTACCGTAATCCTTCATCCTAGTCTTTAAGTCTATTGTTTAACCACTCATACCATTTATCCCATATTATATAATATTCGGAGTCCTCTTTGTCTTCCATTTCCAATGTAAGCTTATCCATTTCGGCTCATTCTAGAACTTTTTATATGACAAAGTCTTCTGAAGGGATATTAACTCCTTTCCATAATTGTGCAAAAGTGATTCTGACTGCTGTCAAGATATGTAATATAGTATGTATGTATGTATGTATGTATGTATGTATGTATGTATGTATGTATGTATATATATGGCCAACCCCCCAACCAATCAGAACACAGCCAAACCCCCAACCAATGAGAACACACCCCCACCCAATCAGAACACAGCCAAGCCCCCACCCAATCAAGTCACACCCCACTAGCAGTTAAAAGGAAGAAGCAGCTGCAAGCTCACATCACTCTGAGAAGCACAGAGCTGAAGACAGAAGCCTGAAGATGATGAATGAGACTTCATCGAAACGTTGCCTAGATACTTCCAATCTTACATGGGAGAAAACCCGAATAACCAAAGATCTGCATATATATATATATAGAGATCAATCAAGAGGCTGCAGCACAGCCAACCAGCCCAGCACACCATCCCCCACCACTTGTATATATAGAGAGATGGCAGCTCCGGTCACACACTGCTTGCACTGGCACTAAGCCGAAAGCACCAGCCTGAAGATGGCGAGTGGGACCTCGCCAAACATTGCCTAGATACTTTGAATCTTAGCGGAGAAAACCCGAATAACCAAAGATCCACATACAAATACCCGAGAACCTCAGAAAACAAATATATATATATTCATATTCTTAAGTTTTCACGGTACTTACATGTATGGTATGCAGCTTTGTTCGGGTATTTTCCCACATCATTATAGTTGTGCTTTTAAAGTTGTAGCAACGTTTCGGCAGAATATCATCTGCCATCATCTGCCACCAATACAGAAGCCTGATGATGGCAGATGAGATTCTGCTGAAACGTTGCTACAACTTTAAAGCACAACTACAATGACGTGGGAAAATACCCGACAAAGCTGAATACCATACATACATACATACATACATACATACATACATACATACATATATTCTTAAGTTTCGCGGGTACTTACATGTATGGTATGCAGCTTTGTTCGGGTATTTTCCCACGTCATTATAGTTGTGCTTTTAAAGTTGTAGCAACGTTTCGGCAGAATCTCATCTGCCATCATCGGGTTTCTGTATTGTGTTCGTCTGAATAAATATATATATTTGATTTACTTTTGAAACGGCTGCTTTCTGTTTTGCTCGCTTGAATTTTGAAGGGAGTCATAACATACATATATATATATATATATATATATATATATATATATATATATATATATATATATATATATATATTTGGTTATTTGGGTTTTCTCTCGCGTAAGATTGGAAGTATCTAGCGCGTTTGATAAAGTCTCATTCATCATCTTCAGGCTTGTGTCTTGGCTCTGTGCTTCTCACTCTGAGAAGCACAGAGCCGAAGACACAAGCCTGAAGATGATGAATGAGACTACATTGAAACGTTGCCTAGATACTTCCAATCTTACGTGGGAGAAAACCCGAATAACCAAAGATCCACATACAAATACCCGCAAGAACCTCAGAATATATATATATATATATATATATATATATATATATATATATACATATATATATATTTGTTTTCTGAGGTTCTCGGTATTTGTATGTGAATCTTTTTCGGGTTCTCCCAGCGTAATTCAAGTATCTAGGCACGTTTGGCGAGTCCCACTGCATCTTCAGGCTGGTGCTTCGGCAGTGCAAGCTTGCACTGGCACTAAGCCGAAGCACCAGCCTGAAGATGGCGAGTGGGACCTCGTCAAACGTGCCTAGATACTTTGAATCTTACGCGGAGAAACCGAATAACCAAAGATATATATATATATATATATATATATATATATATATATATATATATATATATATATATATATATATATATATATATATATATATTCAGTTTTGTTCGGGTATTTTCCCATGTCATTATACCCGAACAAAATACCCGAACAAATACCCGAACAAAACTGAATACCATACATATAAATACCTGCGAAAACTTAAGAAAACAAATATATCTATATCTATATCTATATCTATATCTATATCTATATCTATATCTATATCTATATCTATCTATCTATCTATCTATCTATCTATCTATCTATCTATCTATCTATCTATAAAATCTGTTTACTATAATGACCTGTAATTATTCCTAGTAGAAAGAGTTCCAGTTTGAATTCAATTTGGTGTTTAGCAATCTCTTGTAGCCAGTTTTTTTATTTTAATCCAATATTTCCTGGTCTTGGAGCATAGCCACCCTATACGATAGAAGGTACCATACTTTTGTCCACATTTCAACATTCTGAACTTGTGTTAGGATATATCTTAGCCAATCTCGCTGGGGCCAAATGCCACCCATAAAACATTTTATACAAATTTTCTTTGTAAGCCGTGGAGGTCTTTAATTTATAATTCCTAGTCCATAGTTTCTCCCATTCATCCAATTCAATACTATATCCAAAGTTCTGAGTCCATGCTATCATGGAGCCTTTTACAATTTCTTCTTCCATATTAACTCCCAATAGGTAGTTATATGCTTTGGTTATAAATTGGGAAAAAAATTGAATAATTCTACCATCTGACCAGTATCTACACTTGAGGGTTTGTTGGTGTGGTTTTTTTTTTTGTTTTTTGTTTTTTTGAGATTTTTAAGTATGAAAGAAACACCTGTCCGAAAGGTGCTTTTTCAGAAGGTAACTGGACTTTCTTGTTTTTTCTTTTTCTTTCCATTCCATTCTTTCCACTTTCCTGTCAGAGCTGAAGAAGCTTCTTGGATGAGAAGCGAAACATCTTCAAAAAAACAAACAAACCAGAAAGCCCAGTTACTTCTTGAAAAAGCCTCTTTGGGACAACCATGACCTGGATGGCTGAGAATCTTTACAGACTTATACAAACAGCTATTTTCATAAAAACTTATTTATCTTTTTTTTCTTGCAGTGAATAATGAAACGTTGAAAATGGTACACACAAGAAGGCCATATCTACATATCCCAGAGAAAGAGTAACAGAAACTACAGATCTGCTTGACACAATAACCCATGTACTATAGTTTACCAATCACATTAACTAGCTGGCTTCATACATTCATGTCTAGGTGACCCAATTAAGTGCTAATCAGAGATGGTATTCAGCAGGTTCTGACCAGTTCTAGGGAACTGGTAGCAGAAATTTTGAGTAGTTCAGAGAACCGGCAAATACCACCTCTGACTGGCCCTGCCAACCCCATCTCTTCTCCGCCTCCTATGAGTCCCAGCTGATCAGCTGGGTCTTCTTCAGTTGCCCTGCACAGGAGAACGGAGCTGGAAAGCAGATTAGTGGGGTGGGGAGGGAATGGGGATTTTCAATATCCTTCCCCTGGAGTGGGGTGGGAATGGAGATTTTAAAGTATCCTTCCCCTGTCACCAAGCCACACCCATGAAGCCACACCACACCCACCAAACCATGCCTACAGAACTGGTAGTAATTTTTTTTTAATCCCACCACTAGTTCTAACAACTTGAAATGTATTGGCGAAATATATTTATAAGGTCCTTGACACCTTACACCAGTGGTTCCCAACCTTTTTTTTGCCCTGCGCCCCTAAAGAAATTTCACTCGAACCTCGTACCCCCTGAAATAAATAATAAATAAAAATGCCAACATATAGCCAATATCCTATTATTTACCTGGACTTTTCTCGCACCCCCTAGAATATCGTCTTGCACCCCCAGGGGGTGCAAGCACCCCAGGTTGGGAACCCCTGCCTTACACAATTCACAGAAAAGAACGGGTTGACTTATTCTCCAAAGCTCTAGAGGGTAGGACAAGAAATTAACAGGTGGAAGCTTGTTTAAGAAAGATCCAACCAGGAAGTAAGGAGACATTTTCTGATTGTGAGAATAATCAATCAGTGGAACAGCTTGCGTCCCAGAGATGTGGGTGCTCCATCACTGGCAGTTTTAAAAAATAGACTAGACAACCTTTTGACCAAGAGGGTATAAGGTGAGTAAGAGGTTGGACTAGAAGGTCTTCCAACACGATGATTCTATGTGCTATATTCTTGCAATTGATTGGTTGATGATGTGAACATCTTTTTGTTTTAATTTATTTTTCATTTTATTAATCAATCTTAAATCTGTAGGTCACTGGACAAAAAGTAAACATAAAAGCAGTATTAAAACTCTCTCCCATATATTATTAAAAGAGAGGTAACCACCACAAGAGATTATTAATTTGTTTTTAATTTTTTATGCCCTGGCAATTTTCTATGCAAATAATATGCAAGATCCTGTGTGACTTTTTCAAACCCTATTGGCATTTATATAAAAGTGTCAACAGGTGAAGCGTTGAAAATAGGATTACTTGATTTAACTCCAATCTTTAACAAGACTGTGAAAATTCTGTTGACATTAGTGGCAGTAGTTGCTGCACTGCTTAGTGCTTTTGAATGAGTTCTTCAGAAGGATAAAGAAAACAATTTGCTCAAAAAAACAAATAAACTGGGAAACTGTAAAAAAGCCTAGAGGATTTGCACAATTTTGAAAACCTGGTGCCAGTCTTCCTAGAAGACAAAGAGTTGAATACTAATAAGAACCTAGTTTAATCCACTATTGGTAGAAAGAAGCTGCATATCGTAAGGGAAAATATATATATATCCTCCATTTTTGCCACCCTTTTTCATTCGATTTGATGGCAGAAAGTCTTTCTTTCATTTGATTAGAAAAAAAAATAAGAGTTTGCCAAAAGGCACACTGGGACATCCCAGCAACCAAAAGAGACAGGGTGTGTGACTTACATTGAAATTCAATCTAGCAGAGAAAGTCTCCAAGTTGAAGACACTAAAGAAGACAAATAGTAGACAAAGGCCAAATGAAGAATTAAAAGGGGTACCTGAGTGGAAGGCTATCTGAAGTCCAGCAGTGATAAGGGGTCTTAGTTGGCTCCAATGGAAGGGACCTTGGTTTTAAGAAAAGACTCAACCCCCAAGGTGACATAATGTGTGATCAGCAACAGTTCTAGCTTCAGGAAGATCAAGTCCAACTAAATCCAACTGATAGCAAAGATCAGCTCACAAGCAAACAATGCCAATAAAAGTGGAACTGATAGCTAATGATAGATAGGTAGGTAGGTGGGTAGGTAGGTAGTTACATGAGAGATAGACACATGAGAGATAGAAGATAGATAGATAGATAGATAGATAGATAGATAGATAGATAGATAGATAGATAGATAGATAGATAGATAGATAGATAGATAGATAGATAGATAGATAGATAGATAGATAGATAGATAGATAGATAGATAGATAGATAGATAGATAGATAGATAGATCTGTCTGTCATATCTGACTTAGAAAGGAAGGTAGGAGAGAAAGATATGCAGCAATTATAGGTCATAAGATAGTAAAAATATCAGAAAACTATAAATTAAGGGTACGCGGGTAGTTAGAATGAAGAGAAAGCTACAGGACAAGATAAATCACAATAGTGTAGAAGGAAAACAGGACAGAAGCTAGAATATAATAACAAAAATAGAACAGACTTTAGAAGACAAAGATGGCAGACAAAACAGTCGACTCTGCATAAACACAAAAATAAGAAAGCAATGAATGTCTTGCACTAAAAATACTTTTTCAAAATAAGAATATGAATTGAGGTGGGTTTTCTCAAGGGCTTTTCCCTTTTTCTCTGCCCTTCTCCTTCCGCATGGTTTTATAACAAACCTTTTAAATTCGCTTATTTCAAATTGCTTTAGAAAAACAACAACAGAAAAAGATTGACTGCGCTTTGCATCTGAAGTATCTTCAATTGCCTGAATTGGACTATCAACAGATTGTGATTTGTTTTTCCCTGATGGTTGAAATAATCGATTGAGATGTTTGGTTTTTTTTATATTTTCTATGGTAGAGGACAGGAAGGCCTGGAGGAATGTTGTCCATGGGGTCATGATGGGTTGGACACGACTTCGCAACTAACAACAACAACTCTTGTGAAAACTGACACGCATATAAACCCATCAACCCTATTCAGTTGGGATGTGCAACATTATACAGAGCGGAGAAAAAGGTGTAAAACTAGCAAGACAAAGATTTTTTTCTGGCATGACATAAAGGGAGAAAAATGCTTATCTCTATCACAGTATCCCATTGACTCCATCTCCATGATTCCCCATTCTTGCTTCCTCAGTTCCACCAAAGCACAATTTTCTCAAGCCTCCCCCTTCATCTCAACCCTTTCACACTTCTTTCATGCATTTATTTTACAACTTGAGCCTCGTTCATTCTCACTTGTGCGACCTTTTCTTTTGCACTGGTCACTCACATTTGTACTCAATCCACTCACATTCTTGACCCTATCTCCTCTGCCTCACACGCTTGTTAATGACCTCATTCTCACTGCACCAAACTTAAATCAGCTTCTGACATACTCGGGTCTTGCTAACCAAGAAGGCAAAAATCACACTCTACAACACAGTTACTTTAAAAAAAAAACATTTCTCCTTCTGGGCAAATACCGTAGAAGCTTTTATCGTTCTGCCAGCATCTGCATGACATTTATTTATTTAAATATGTTGGCTGCTGAACTCCAGTGGACTTTAAGCAGTGTAAAAAACTAGACAGGAAAAAAAAACACATACAAACATCTAAAAACTTAAAATCAAACTAAAATAATCTGGACAAAAACAACAAAACGAAAGAGGGGTCATTGAATAAATCATAAAGTCTGGACAAAAGTTTTCAAAGTTTTCCGGAAGAGGGGGCATCATTAGTTCTGGTTCTGACTAATGGACCCAAATGATTCAGCACTCTTGAGACTTTCAGCATCCTCAAAGAACTGCTTTGTTGAGTACGTCATTTTGGCACGAATGAACTTAAAACCAGCTCTAACTAAGTCCCGTGTTTTCAGTATAATTAAATGTTAAATATCCCCCCCTCTCCTAGTGTCACAGGCCACATTGTCCAGGTGTTCTGGCATCTCCTTGGCAACCAGTTCCAGTCTCTGGCTGGCACCTGTTGGGAATGACCTTGGTTCCCACAAGATAGTAGGTTGTTTTGGCTAGTCCACATTCCATTCCTCTCCCCCCTCCCTGAACTGTGTGGCAACTTGGGAAACGGCTGCAGCAGGCTGGATCTATTTCAGAGTTGACATACCATCCTTATCTTTGGGGGAGGGATACAGTTCCAGAGGGTGGGGGCAACAACAAGAAGCCACACTTCCTAACTCTCACAAGACAATAACATTTGATGGAGGGAATTTGGAGAGCAGTCTTTCTGCTAAAACACCCTTCCTCACCCATATTTTAATGATAAATCATCACTGTTATTTATTATTTATTGTTTTATCCATTTAATGTTTACTGGTTTCAATGTTTTGTAAGCCAGCCACAGTCACCTGAAGATGAGATAGGTGAAACACAAAACAAACAAACAAATAAATAAATAAATAATGGAGGGCAGAAATGGCTGGAGACAAGCAGTCTGTTAGATATCATGTTGATTTCCACCAATTCAATACACAGTCTACCAAAATATATAGATTATTTCATTCAATCTATTATTTCTTTATCTTTATGTGTAATTTGTTCATCTGGAGATCCATCTCCCCACTACATGTATCACATACTTTTACCTCGTTCAACTTTTTATCCAACATTCACACAAAACGTTCTACATTTCAAGCCTCATTGCCATAAACAAGTTAAGAGTTTGTTGAGCTAATTAATAACACAACATAGGCAAAAGCCCAAACTTTTATGTTCTCACCTTGCATTTTTATTGCAATGGTTGACATGGATGAGAAGAATGATGAAGAAAGACCATGCTAATTCTGGCCAGAAAATAATTTCATCGTCTTTTTATTTTTGCAGTTTCTTCCTAATACTTTCAATAGCACAGAAAAAGTTCCATCTCAAGTCTCCCACCTCAAGTCATTCTTGTCTTCCAAACATCCCACCTTCCATCTCGAACAGAGATTCTGAAAAAAATTGACTAAAGTGACTTTAATGCTAGTGTGTGTGACAGGTGAGATATCTAACAGGCAAAACCCTGAAGTTTTGAAAGGTAAGCAATGGCCAAAAAGATCTCCAGTGAAAGGCAGAAAGTTATGGTTATGCAAGTGGAAATAAACAATATAGACAGTGTGCCTTCTAGAACATTCATGCAAGACATAACACACATCTTAGCAACAAAGAAGCCGCTCCAGAAATAATTTATGTAAAAACATAATTAAAATTAAATTAAATAGAGTTATAATCCTATAGCATGGCTAACTTTTTCAGTCTGGCACACCCCAAACACACTGGATGACAAGTCCCAATTAATTCTGGCCATGTTGGTTGGTGTGAGAGAAGTAGAAACCAACACATCAGGGAGAAAATCTCATTATAAGAAATGGGAATTACTGCTCGGTAGTCATTAATTGAAATGAATGTTTCTGGTCAGGTTATCATTCTAAGATTGCACTACACACACACACACACACACACCTGGGAAGAAAATGCCAATGGAATTCAGTCACACTTGCTAGTGAAAAATGTCTGTAAGATTGTGCAGCACATAATACAGAAAAGTAATATATTAGGCAGCCAAACAGCATCCTGGAAAGAGAGGAATTACCTTGTTTACATGTCTGGAATGTGCTACAGGTTCATTCTTTTAGATGAAATAACAATCAAGTAGGGGATTTTTTTGCCTGCATAGAGCTAATCCATCTCATCTGTGTCTCATACATCAATTATTATTGGGAGATGCAGAAAATATCCCATATAATTAAGAGGTCTGCTTGAGAGCTATAGAAATAATCTAATCTATCCTAGATGACTCCAAGTAATTTAATTTGACCTGATACTTCATTACAGAGCAAAAACATTATTCTCCTACAGTTTAGTAGAAGAAAACTTTATTAAGTCAATTGACCATGTCAAATATATAAAACTGATATAAAAAAGCAAATAGATAAAAAGAAAACAAAACTTCGTAATAAATCGTTATCCCTAGAGTTAAACCAGATCTGATCTTGGTATGCTGTCCACAGTTTAATATGGGAAACAAACAATTGATTTTAATCTGATGTTAAAAATGGTTCACCCATCAACAGAGGCCAATTCAAAGGAGGAAAAAAAATCATGTTTACTTATAGATACGTTCAACACGGAGACATAATATTCCAGTCTAAAGTTTCCAATTAGAATACATTTCTCTGAATCCGCTCCAATTCCTACTCACTTCATACCACCAAATGAACATTTGTACCTGAAATTTCATGCAACAATAGGAGTGTTTCTGTCCAGTTTGCTGAATACTCTATATGCTGTCAATTTGTCCTTAGGAACTCATGAATATATAATGTAATGCCCACATAACAGATGTTTAGCTGAAAAGCATGCCTCATTAAATACTATGAGAACTGGCATGCTCAATTTTTTTTTTAAAAAAAGAAACCTAGGATCTTGATAGATGTTAGCACAGGCATTATGCGTGATTAATGAGACAGCTTTCTGAAATATCTATGAAAAGTACTGAGTTGAACATGCACCAACTGGCATTATATTAAAAATCATCTACATTTCAATTGAGTTTTCTGTGTCTCTCCGGAAAAAAAGTTCCCCAGAAGTTTCATCTAAATTATCTATAGTTTGGAGACCTGTTGCTTTAAACAAATGTCCTAAGAGTATAATCAAAATACTTTTTTTCCTTTCTGACTAGTATTTTATCTAAACTCTACATTTAGACATATTTGCAATATAAATTTGCAAGAATCAGACTTCGGGTCATGAATGCTGGCTATGCTGGGGCTGCAAACAGAGACAAAGGACTGTCAGATCAACGATTGATCGTTTAACAAAATGTAGATTTTAAACTTGATCTCAAAAGAAGATGTGTAGGGTCAAAAATTCTGAATGACATCCACATTTAAGTAACTTATCTACAGTAAATATCTATGGTGCTGCAGTGGTTAGAATGCTGCACTGCAGGCTACTTCTGCTGATTGCCAGCTACCTGAAATTTGGCAGTTCGAATCTCATCAGGCTCAAGGTTGTCTCAGCCTTCCATCCTTCCTAGGTGGATAAAATGAGGACACAGATTGTTGGGGGCAATATGCTGACTCTGTTAAATGCTTGGAGAGGGCTGTACAGTGGTATATAAGTCTACTGTAAGTGCTATTGTTATTGCTCTAATATAATGATTATCCGAAGAGCTAAAGCTAAACTATTATATTGTTATTGTGGTTGGTGAAACAGTCAGCCAGAGGTTTGGCTGGATTTGGCATTTTTATCCATTTATCAAGTCCTTCCAAAGAACCAAGATGTTGTTTGATGGTGTCGAAGGTCTTGTCACAGGATGTAAACAATTCCAAGTACAGCTGCCTTTTGCATTTGATCAATGGTGATTTTGTCAATGCTGGGAATGTTGAAAGGAGGCTCCAGATGTTTTGGGTTATTATTGGTCCTATCTTTGTCACAACCCTTCTACTTCTCTTTACAGGTCTTTTGTTGTCTTTATCAATTTTTTTCCTCTTCTGTTCTACTCTCTCCAGGTACTGCTATATCCACTATTCACCTTTTAGAATTTCTCAACAACTTTTTCAATGTTCTCAATTTTTTTCATTCAAGCATTGAGTGCTAAGCATTTTACTGAGAGACACTCACGAAAATGCACAGATAGGTTTCTGAAAGTCTTCTGAGTGTGTTTTTAAGCTCCCACATTCTGAGGATTCACCAAGTTTCTTAGCTCTGAAAGACTTATGCCTACCCTCCTATACTTACTAATATAGAATAACTTTTTTGTCATAACTACAAATAAATGAATTGTAAAAAATGTGGGGAACACTTCATATCCCAAAGAGAGGGAAAACATTTCCTCCTTCTTATTATTTATTGGACGTGAGTGAAACCAGATTGAAATCAACACAACACTTTAGTCCTCGCCCAGTTTCAGCTGACTTTTTTATTTTTTTATTTTTAAGAATCAATGAATGAACAAGAAGACAGCATGATGAAGAGCAAAACACTCCCTCCTTATATTGTTTTTATTTTTTAAGAAAGTCTCCCAGATCTTGTAGATGTTCTACAAGTATTTTCAGCAGCAGAGATGGAGAGATAGAAGAAGCAGCCCTCGATATTTTTTTACAGCTCACTATAGGTGATACTGTAAAAAAAAAAAGGTCACTATAGGTGATACAGGGACGAGGTATCTCAGTGGCTAAGATGCTGAGCTTGTCAATGAGAAAGGTCAGCAGTTCAGCAGTTTGAATCCCTAGCACCGTGTAATGGAGTGAGGTCCCGTTACTTGTCCCAGCTTCTGCCAACCTAGCACTTCGAAAGCATCTAAAAATGCAAGTAGAAAAATAGGGACCACCTTGGTGGGAAGGTAACAGAGTTCCGTGCTTCTTCAGCGTTTAGTCATGTGGGCCACATGACCACGGAGACATCTTCGGACAGTGCTGGCTCTTCGGTTTTGCAACTGAGATGAGCACCAGCCCCTAGAGCCGGAAACAACTAGCACGTATGTGCAAGGGGAACCTTTACCTTTACCTTATAGGTGATTACAGGAACAATCAGACCCATTGTGTAGGAGATGACCAGGCAGAGCCCAAGGGAGAGGTCAAATGCATCGTCAGTTTAGAGTCTCTATGCTCCTGTAAGAGACCTAGGTCCAGCCCTCTTTGAAGTCAGCTAACTCTTTATCTTGCACCAATTTGCCTTGACTGTTTCTTGTGTATAGCTTGGAAGAAATAAACTTGGAACAATAGCACTTACTTATATACCACTACACAGTTCTTTGCAGCCCTCTCTAAGTAGCTTACAGAGTCAGCATATTGCCCCCAACAATCTGGGTCCTCATTTTATCAACCTCAGAAAGATGGAAGGTTGAATCAACCTTGAGCCAGTGAACTTCAAACTGTCTAACTGCTGGCAGCCAGCGGTCAGCAGAATTAGCCTGCAATGTTGCATTCTAACAACTGTGCATCACAACTCTATGTAGTATTTCTGAAGCCTATCCTACTCCTGCCTGACCCTTTGCAAGCAAATTCATCTCCTCTCTCCCTCCCATCCTCCCTCCCTCCCCCTTTCCCCCTCTCTTTCTCTCCCTTGTGCTCTCTCCACCTCTCTCTCTCTCCCCTCTTCAAATGTCTGAGTCGGGTAGTTACTAATGAGTAGACAAGACAAACCAGCGGTCCACATTCCTAACAATTAATGAATATAACTGCATAGGAGAAGCTATAGAAAAATAACCTTCTTGAAAGCAGCTATAATCTATGCATCCTGCTTGGCTACAAGTAGCACTATAAGTATATCAACAAAGACATTCTCAAGGAAAACAGATGAGAAAAGTTAGGCACTGTGGCAGTGTTATGATTTATGTAGTGTTTTTGTCTCCCCAATAACAAAAATGGCTAGGTACTTAACAGAATATTCCATAAACCTGCCAATCATTAAATAGTCCAGCCACACTTTTAAGAGTATAATTTCTCCAGAGGGAGAGGCACCTGCTGTGCAACTATATAATTTCATTTTTTCCTTACGCTGCATGCCCAGAATTAATTCTCATCCATTTCATTTCCTTCCCACTTACTTGATCTATTATGTATTTAAATACATTATGTACATTATAGTTTTCCATCTCTTTTTATGGGACAGATTGTCAGAAGCAAAAATGTGGTTTTGCTTGTTGACTCTGGTTGAAAGCCAAGTAGAAATCAGAAGCTAAAGTCAACCTTCTTCTCCATCCTTTAATAACATTGCATGGAGAGGGGGCAGGGGTTGTGATCATTCAGAATCAGGTCTGCATCTATTTTCAATGACCTTCATAGAGTCCATGAACTGACTCCCCTTATTATCACTGCAATAATGCTAGCTAGGGAATTCTGGGAGTTGAAATCCATGCACCTTAAAGTTGCTACTATTGAAAAACAATGCTTGAAACAGTTGGGCTACATAACAGGATAACTGCTTTCTGCTTCTATAAAGGTTGAGCCAAGATCCTTATAAATTCCAAGCCCCCCTGGAGGTCTAAGCCAACCATTTCTTTGTTTGTTTATACAATTTATTAACCCCCTCCCAATTCCAATGGACTGCAAAGCATCCGGATGTTCTCAATAACCTTCCCTAAAAAGGGAAAATTGGAGAGTGGACAAAAATAGTATAGATAGGTTGGATCTATGGATGCTCTTTTAAGGGAAGGTAGACACTCACCTCCTTCAAATATGATGGATCTATCTCCTCCCACAAAGAACCAGATCTTTGAGGACCATGTCAACTTCATCAAATTTGAACTCTTCCCAGATAACTGAGCAAGACCCTGTGTTTCCCAGGACCAGTATTGCTGGATCCTAACTCCAAGAAATTCAGAGCAATTATATCTAATATTGGCCCTCTAAGTTTTCCTTCTTCCCAGGATGATGCCATCCTAAACAGGACCACTGACTGCTTCTGCGGAGACAATAAAGGTGGAGAAATGGCTCAGTTTTTCTGTTCTTATCACTATGTAGTAATCCTTTTAACAGATTTATAGAGTTGGAAGGGATCTTGTAGGTCATCTACTCCAACCCCTTGCCCAGGCAGGAGACCCTACACCATTTCTGACAGATGGCTATCCAATCTCTTCTTGAAAGCCTCTAGCGATGAAGCTCCCTGAAAGCCAGCTGTTCTAGGGATTGATTGCTCTCACTGTCAGAAAATTCCTCCTTATTTCCAGGTTGAATCTCTCCTTGTTCAGTTTCCATCCATTATTCCTTGTCTGGACTTTGGGTGCTTTGGAAAACAGGTTGACCCCTTCCTCTCTCTGACAGTCCCTCAAATATTTGAAAAGTGCTATCATGTCTCCCCTGGTCCTTCTCTTCAGTAGACTAGCCATGCTCAGTTCCTGCAACTGTTCTTCATATGTTTTAGTTTCTAGTCCCCTAATCATCCTTCTCTGCACTCTTTCTAGAGTCTCAACATCTCTTTCATAGGTGACCACAACCGGATCCCTAAGGAAGGTTCTTACCCAAACCTGGTTATGATCTTGTTTTCCTCCAGCAAGGTTCTAGGTATATCTCATGGCATTTTATCACCTGGAGTTCTTGCAAAATCCAGGGAGAACCTCCATCATCTATGAGCATAGAGATGCTATATAGTCGGGTTCAGATCCAAAGTCAAGAACGCTCTTTCGTATCATTCTACATATTCACACATAATATGTTTAGTCATTTCTAAGATGGAGAAGCCAGCAGAAATACTCCTGGACAATGCTGAAGTGCAGAAGCATTAGCTCTAAGGATGGTGGACATTCGTTTACGGGAAAAGAAATTCATAGTTGATATTAAAAATTACCAATCTCCCCGAAAGCATGTTTAGGTAGGGTAATTAAGGATGAAAGTAGGAGGGAGAATTTATTACTTCATCAGACTGCTCAGACATTAGCACCTCCTGGTTTTTTAGATTCATGTAGATCTCTTACTTAAAACATGCTTTGTAATACATGCTGTTTGACAGGTGTTGAAATATAGAGTGCAGTCAAAGTAATTTGAAGGAACAAAACACCTCAGGTGGTGTAGCAAGAAGACAATGGAAAAGAGACAGATGAGCTCACTTGGTCTAATTTTAATTACATAGCAATTCATAAACTTTACAAGTGTTGGATAATACATAATCCTCTTTTGGATTTTAAAAGGAAAAAAAAACCAGACTCCTTCATATTGTTATATTAGCATTTTGATGTGTATATATATCTGTAAGTATGTGTATGTGTTTATGCAATTTGACAGGGTTATTTTAATTAGACATATTCAAATGTTTTGCCTAAATAAAAGATGTTGTATATACATAAAATCTGCAGATGAAAGGGATATTATAAAGGCAATGCTCAACTTACAGTTATTTGTTTAGCGACTGTCTGAAGTTACAAAAGCACTGAAAAAAACCTGACTTAAGACCACTCCTTGCACTTAGAACAGCTGCAGCATCTCGACAGCCATGTGAACAAAATTCAAGAGCTTTGCAACCACCATCTATTTACAATGGTTGTAGCAACCCAGAAACATGTGATCTCCATTAACAACCTTGGGAGTTGGAAGGATTAGGGTTAGGGTTACCCCCTACCCAAGCAGGAGACCCTACACTGTTTCTAAAAGATGGCAGTCCAGTCTCTTCTTGAAAGCTTCCAGTGATGAAGCTCCCATCACTACCGAAGGCAACTTCTGTTCCAGTAGTTGATTGTTCTCACTGTCAGAAATTTTCTCCTTATTTCCAGGTTGCATCTCTCCTTGATCAGTTTTGATCTGCTATTTCTTGTCTTGCCTTGGAAAATAACTTGACCCCTTCCTCTCTGTGGCAGCACTTCAAATATTGGAAGATTGCTATCATGTCTCCCCTCCTCTTCACTAGACCAGCCATGCCCAGTTCCTGCAACCATTCATCATTTGTTTTAGCCTCCATTCCCCTAATCATCCTGGTTGCTCTTCTCTGCACTCTTTCTAGAGTCTCAACATCTTTTTTATAGTGTGATGACCAAAACTGAATGCAGTATGCTAGATGTGGTCTTACTACGGCTCTATAGAGTGGTGTTAGTACCTCACTTGATCTTGATTGTATCCCTATTTAATGCAGCTTAGGCTTGCATTGGCTTTTTTGGCTGCCGCTACACACTGCTGGCTCATATTTAACTGCTTGTCCACTAAGACTACAAGATCCCTCTCACAGTTACTGCAATTAAGCCTGATTTTATTGCCAAGGTTCCAACTGACAAACCCAATCAAGTCATCAAAGTCGAGACAGTCTGATCTCTTTAAGCAAAACTTTATTGAGTACATCATTTTGGCACACCTGAAAGGAAAACCAACTCTACCTATTTCCTCCTGTTTTCGCATAAGTAAAGTATAGATTCTTCCCTCCCCTCATTAGTACAGGTCCCATTGTCCAATTAGGTGTTCTAATGTCACTATGGCAACTCTGCCAAGTCTCTGCCAAGCATCTATTGATATGACTTTGGTTCCCACAAGACCACTTCTTGTAGTCGTCTGGGGCTAATATTCCAAACCTTTCCCTCCCCGCTTACTCTGTGGCAACTGAGAAATGAGAAAATGGCTGCAACAGCATAGGCACGTTTAGACGTTGACAGTCACTGGGAAAGCCAGATTTGCTTAATAACCTTATGGTTCACTTAACAACTGCAGTGACTTGCTTGAATAACCATAATTCTGGTCTAACCGTGGCAGTAAATTAAGGACTACCTGTACTGTATTTTTAGATGTTTCCAAGGCATTTACTAATATCAGTTATTATCCATTATCCTGTGTCCATCTTTGTGTTTTACAGACTATCTATGAAATATATGCTTAAGCATGAATCTCCTTTTGAAGGGCAAAAAACCCCCTTCGATTGAGAGTTTATTACTAACCTTGAAGGAGGCGTCTCACTTTGGACTCTGTCAGATTTCAACCTTCGCTGAAGCCTGTGTGTGTCTAGTGGTGAGATATGATGGTGATCGCACTATACACATCTAGTACAGTGGTGGATTCAAATTTTTTTACTACCGGTTCTGTGGGCGTGGCTTGGTGGGCATGGCTTGATGGGTGTGGTGTGGCTTGGTGGGCGTGGCAGGGGAAGGATACTGCAAAATCCCCATTCCCTCCCCATCCCACTAACCTGCTTTCCTGCTCCATTCTCCTGTGCAGGACAACTAAAGAAGACCCAGCCGATCAGCTGGGACTCGGGAGGCAGAAAATAGATGGGGACAGGGCCAGTCAGTGGAGGCATCTGCCAGTTCTCCGAACTACTCAAAGTTTCTGCTACCAGTTCTCCAGAACTGGTCAGAACTAGCTGAATACCACCTCTGATCTAGTAGATGTCTTAACAACTTTGAAAATTTGTGCTAGATAGGGTCAAAGGCCCACATTTCAGTAATCGCTGCACTCACAATTGGTTGCTTGATTTTGGCTTAGCATGTTGTGCAAACACTCCCCATTCTCAATTACAGCTCAGTAAACCCATTTTTAATGCCTTAATACAACAGATGAACCTTCCAGTAATAGTTTCCTTCTCTCATCTGTATGCAAAACTGATTCTGGAAGGTTCAGCAAAATGTGATTAATTGAAACATGCATTTACATGGTAATGAAGCCACAAATTTAATCCTGAGTTCCCTTCTCATAAACCATATTTTTTTTCTTTCTTTCAAAGAACTGAGACTGGATGTTTTAAAAAATGTTCTAACCTCCTCCTTGTGGATATACAGAGGCAAAGAGAAGGGAATTATAAAAGCTTATGTTTTGGAAGGACTTTTATGTAGCAAGAAATACTGGATTCCTCTGTGAAGTATGAACGAGATGAACGATGAATGAGAAAGTAGTGTTTCTCCTCAGTGTCGCTGAAATCTGATGCACATTATTAATTAGGGCTACTGGATCCCCACTGGATAACCACTAGGTAGACATAAAATACTAAAGCAAATTCTAAGATATCGCTGCCGTCTAATTGTCATCTGGATTTTTGCAGCCCAGATCTCATAGCTCAAACTAATCCCTATTGAACCCAATGGCTGGATTCACATATTGAAGAAAGGCATAATCATTATTGTATAAATCCCAGTTTCCAACCCATGATTTATGGTTTAGCATGCTGAGCACAAGCAGATAATCATGTTTTATTTAATAAACCATGTTTAAACAAACAGGCCTCATGCATATCAGGTTTTTGAGACATAATTTTTTAAAAAAAGCAGAATGCATTAGAGGAAGAGCTGGCTATTTCTCCTTCTTATTCCTGAAAATTGTCTTCTCAGATATTCCCCCCAAAAGGAATGCAGCAAACTGTTGACTTCTTTTTTAAAAAAAAGAGGAAAAAGTTGCAATAGATTGGAGAAGCAATCATTTCATTATAAAAGAATAGCCATAAACCGTGGTTTACGTGGAATGTACTCTCATGTATAATGCATATTAGTGAAGCCGCTGACAACTTAGCAAAGAAATAAAGTGACAATATTTAATAATTCATCAGCATCACAGCTAATTCTCTTTATTGTCAAAAACAGACCTAGCATTGAAAGTACCTCTGAGAAAATCAAAAGGTAAGTATCTAGGAATTGGCTGAAAAGATATTGCCCTGTTTTGGAATTAATTTTACATTTATTTCCTTCCTTCCTTCCTTCCTTCCTTCCTTCCTTCCTTCCTTCCTTCCTTCCTTCCTTCCTTCCTTCCTTCCTTCCTTCCTTCCTTCCTTCCTTCTCTTATATTGAATAGAATTATAGGCATTATTATTCCAAACAGGAATTTATTTATCAAATGATATCCTCTCTCTGTCCCATTGTGTTATCTCCACAATTATCACCCGGGAGTGTTTTTAGCTGGGAATAACTGACTGACATAAAATCATCCACTGACATTCCATGAGGAGGAAAAAAATATGATAATCTGCATCCCTGTCCACATAATAAGGCTCATGTCCCCATCTCTAATATAGCTAGGGCTCCAAATTAATCTACAGAGTTGGCCTCCTGCGGACAGAAGTGTAAGAACAGAATGAATAATTGTTAATGATCTACCTAATTCTATTCTCCTTTTTGTTGTCACTGATATTCAGTAGCAAAACATTACACAAAATAGAGTTAAGTCAAATTTGATCTCTAATTTTCTCCTTCAATACAGAATCTCTGTGAATTTTAACACACTGGTTATTGTTTTCCATCCATTCTCTACAACCTCTCCAATACACAAAATGAGGCTCATGGCAATGCATGATATAAGCCAACTATTTATTTTATTTTATTTATTAAATTTAGATTGCCACCTATTTGCTCATGGCGACTCATGGTGTATTCAACAAACCTCATTGACTAAGTGGCACAAAACATAGCTTGATATATGCAAAAAAAGTCACTAACCTATAGTAGACAGGAATATAAATTTGTTTTATCACTGTAGAGGTCATCTTAAAGTTAACTGGAAGTCAAAGCTAACATAAATTAATTTCATGATTTCAGCTTTGTGTCTACTTTTGTTTTATTTCACTGATTAATTTTAGTACAAGTTCTAAGTATTAATCCCAGATCACAATTTCAGTACCAAAAAATGTATCTCAGTCCTCTCTCCTTGTAAAACTAAGCCATTAAAATAAAGGTAAACTCTTTGCAACTGGCTACTGTGTCTCCCAAATATGCAGAAAATACGATAGCAATAGCACTCTGACTTATATACCACTTCACAGTGCTTTTATAGCCCTCTCTAAGTGGTTTACAACAGCAGCATCTTGCCCCAAACAATCTGGCTCCTCATTTTACCCACCTCGGAACGATGGAAGGCTGAGTCAACCTTGAGCCCGGTGAAATTCAAACTGCCAAATTGCAGGCAGCCAGCAGTTAGCAGAAGTAGCTTGCAGTACTGCACTCTAACCACTGCGTCACTGTGGTTCATGATGCAATAAAACAGTAACCAAACGTCAATTATTTTTCTAACAGTTGACAAATTGCTGGAGTGCTAATACAATTAAAACACAGTAATTAGATAAAAAAAAAACTAGAGTATAGTTGGTGACAGAGAATCAAAGGTAATAGAATCTAGTGTTCTACTTCTTAAATAGGAACATCATTCTGCTTCAGTCAATCCATTTATGGCAATTTAAAAAGGGCAATTCTTTTTACTGCTCATAATATTGTGCTTTTATAGTGTTGGTTTTGAAGGTTAGCATAATTTATCAGGTCAAAATTCAATACATTATTACCCATTTTGTTTCTCTTCTTTTCTCTTTTTGCTCACAGTAGATACTTAAAATTTCTTACAATGGGTACTAGTCTCCTTTCCATGTTAATTGCATTAACACACGTGGTTTTCTTTTTCTTTCAAAGAAATCTAAATACTTCAGGTTCTACACTCTTACAAACTCAGATAATTTGCAGACAAAATGAACTTTTGTCATTGTAAAAGTAAATTGAAACAAGTTTTATGAAATTATACAGATGGCTATTGTGACAGATGGGAAAGTTAATTTAAAGGGGGAAATGAATATATGTTTTATCATTTTACTTATTCTCTTTGTTGATACAATATAATGTGCTTTAGATACTATTCTTAAAAATTATTATTAGACACCTGTTAGGATGGTCTCTACCAAGTGAAAAAGAAGAAATGGCTTTTGTTTAAGGTGTGGTTTTTTTCCACTAATCAGTAAGTATCCTGGATCTTTATGTCACTTTTCTCACGCTTCAGCATTTTTCCATCAATATTCAAGGATTGCAATTCTGTCATTTGTCTGAAATGGGGTTGGACTAGAAGACCTCTGAGGTCCCTTCCATCTTATTCTCTTACCTGTCTATGAATCTGGACATGACCCTGTGCATCTTTAGCATATCTTTGCAAAGCTCGACAAAGGTATATTGTATAATTTATCAAGGTTGCCAGGTTTGTCTTCCCACGGCTCCATAAAATGAAATTCATTAAGTATTTCCATAAAATATTCCAATGCATACACAATTTCGCTAAAAAAAAAAACCTGTGGAAATATTGAAATACTAAAAAGAATGCTGAAGCAGCATAATGCATAAAAGCCACTCAACTGAGAAAATGTGATTTGCTAAAAGGGAGCAAGTGTTTCAAATATTTCTTAGAACTTGGGGTTTCCTGGTGAATTTGTTTTGTGAGTAGTGCCACATCACAAAGGAGACCTCAGTGGTAAGGTAAGTATCAAAAGGGATGATAAGGTCTTTAACTCTAAATTTAAGATAGATTGGAAGGTCTCAGAGGTGCTTTTTCAAAAGGGAGCTGTACTATTGTGTTTTTTTTCCTTGAAGCAAAACATTTTGCTTCTGTTACAAGAAGCTCCATCAGTTGTGATCACTTGTAGAATTGCTTTGCAGATTTGTTTTCCAATTTTTTTCACTGGAGAATTTCAGAGACCCTAATATCCCAGTTCTTTCAGAGAGCAGAAAGGTATATTAGCTCATCTGGAATCAATTCTATGTGTGCTTTAAGGGGTTAATGTTTATTTATTCATTATTTATTTATTAAATGTGTTTGGCACCCACCTCACCACAAGGCAACTCTTGGCAGCTTACAACATTAACATTGTTAGTTTACATTTCATTAATTACTAAAGTTATACTAACGTTGAATCTCATTTAAAAACAGTTTGAAGCAATGGAGTAGAAACCCTTGAGCACAAATAGTGATGTAACATTCAAATTTAAGCATAATTGTCTGGAATACATTATTCATTCACAGCCATTCAGAGCATGTTTCCTGCATATATTATATAGATATAAGGTCATCTAGAATAATAGAAAGCTTAATTTAAGAAAGCGAACAAATAAATGTTTGTAAGAAGTTGAAACTGATTTTGATTAACTGGAAAAGGGCAATGAAAACCATTACTTATGCTTAATTTGTTTAATTTACTAGGCAGGCATAAATGCAACTTCCAAAATAAAATATCACAAGATATAAGTAATTTGAAAGACAAAACAAATAATTTGAAGCAACGTCATTAAGCAGTAAAACGCTCATCAACAAGGACAGTTGAAATGAATGCATAAGCCCATTCAAAGATCTCAGGGATAAAATGAATTCATAACATACTTTTCCAAATATGCCTGATAATTTCCACACATTTTATTGTGCCTTTTGGAAGAATTACCAGTAAAGTGATGATGATTCTTATTTCTCTTATAAAACTGTCTCTTGCTAAAGGACTGATGTTTGACATAAAATCGACAAATTTGGATATGAGCAAGAATTCCAGCCAGAAATAAAAAGTCTTGGGCAGTTTTGAGCTTATTAATATAATGAACTGACTTGCAGCACCCTTGTAAACCAATTTTCAGCCTGTAACAGAATACTGATATGGATAACATGTGCAAAAACACACTGTTTACAGATTATGCATATATCACGTATCAGTTGTTGTTGTTGTTAGTTGCAAAGATGTGTCTGACCCATCGTGACCCCATAGACAATGTTCCTCCAGGGCTTTCTGTCCTCTAGCATCTTCTGGAGTCCATTTAAGCTCACACCTATTGCTTCAGTGACTCCATCCAGCCCCCACATTCTCTGTCGTCCCCTTCTTCTTCTCTTGCATTCGGCTCTTCTCCAGTGAGTCCTTCCTTCTCATTAGGCGGCCAAAGTATTTGAGTTTCATCTCACATATCAGCAGAAGCTGCCAATCACTTCAGGGCAGAAGAGAGATGCAGTTCATTCTCTTGGCCTTTAATACAACTTACTATGATTCCAAATGTCCTTACTGAGGAACAAGACTCATTTAGTTCAGTAAACTGCAGGTAGTCCTTAACTTATGGCCACAATTGGGACGAGGAATTCCATTACTAAGCAAATTGTGCCCAATTTTACCTATTATTTTTTTTTGCCACAGTTGTTAAGTGAAGTTGTTAAGCTGACACAAAGAAGAGGGGTGGGGGGTTTCAATCTATTTTCCAAAGCACCAGAAAGCAAGACAGGAAACGATGGGTGAAAACTAATCAAGGAGAGATCCAACCTAGAACTAAAGAGAAATTTCCTAATGATGGGAACAATCAATCAGTACACGAAAGAAAAACAGATGAGTAAATATTTCTGATGGTTATATAATCAATACTGTAAGGGAAGATAATATCTGTTATAATATGATTGATGTTATCACATATTTGTTTATATATTACTGCATATATGTGTGTGTGTGTGTGTGTGTATATATATATATATATATATATATATATATATATATATAATATATATATATATATATATATATACACACACACACACACACACACACACACATTTACATAAGTACATACATACATACATGTATGGTATTCAGCTTAGTTGAGGTATTTTCCACGTCATTATAGTTGTGCTTTTAAAGTTGTAGCAGCGTTTGACAGAATCTCATCTGCCATCATCAGGCTTCTGTATTCTGCAGACGAATACAATACAGAAGCCTGATGATGGCAGATGAGATTCTGCCGAAACGTTGCTACAACTTTAAAAGCACAACTATAATGACGTGGGAAAATACCCGAACAAAGCTGAATACCATACATACATACATACATACATTCATAATGACGATAATGATGTTTGTTTGTATTTTAACACCTTGGACACCTAGAGAGCACACTGCTCAACACAGAAAGGAAATGTATGATATAAAACAATAAAAAATATTTCAAAAAGAGAGAGAAGAAGATATGGGTGTTCTAACACTGAAGGCTTTTAAAAAGAGTCTGGACAGATCCTTGCCAGGAATTGTATAGGGTCTCCTGCTTGTGCAGAGGGTTGGACTAGAAGACATTCAAGGTCTCTTCCAACTCTGTTATTCTGTTAAGTGACTTATGGCCATTTTCACACCTATGACCATTGCAGCATCTCCATGGTCATTTGATTTACATTGGGATACTTGACAGCTGACACTTTTTTTTATTGATGATGCTTGCAATGCTCAAGGGGTCTTGTGATCCCCTTTTGCAACTATCTGACAAGTAAAGTCAATGGAGAAACCAGATTCACTTAACAACCGTGTTACTAATTTAAGAACTGCAGTGATTCACTTAACAAAGGTGGGCAAGGAAAGTCGTAAAATGGGGCAAAACTTGCTTAACAAATTTCTCACTGAACATAAATGTTGGGTTCATAAGATGAGGACGACCTATAGTTGGAGCAGCCATGGAGAGAAAGGAATAGTACTGTGGGAAAACCCTCCCCCCTCCACCAGAAGAATGAAATATGTTGGGAAATATTAAAAAGGCAGAATATTATATTTCCCCAAAAGGAGAAACATGTTCTTAAAAGTCAGAAAGCAGACTCAGTCTTTTTTAATAGCACCCCCCCAGCAGGTATTTTAGGAAAGACTGGGCCAGCCTATCTACAGAACAAAAGACCTTTCAGCTCCAGGGTGATGGGATTAAGAAGAACAGGATGTGACCCTTCAGGACAGAATAGGATTAACCCACTACCATTTAGCAGAAGACGCAGAGCTCACTACATTGCACAATCTCCTAAGGGCATTTCAGACACTGCACAGCTCCCCACCCAATAGCAGCATCTCTGAAACTTATAAAAATCTACATACTCATCAAACCAGTCGGTCAGCTGACCCAGGGCTGCTGCAAGCTCTGTTCATCATGAAACCACGTGATCAGGCACTGAGAATCCATCTCACAATGACATTACAGCATCTACCATGTTATTCCCCCATTTGCAACTTTCATCACTAACTTCCCACAAGCAAAGTTAAGAGGCAAGCCAGCAGCAGATCACAACCGTGAAATGTCCTCACTTAATGATCCATGGTGATGTGCTTAATGATGGCAACCGGTTGGAATTTCTGTTGCTAAATGGTGCAGATCCTGCGAAGTCACGCTTTAGAGCTTGCCTCACTTAGCAATGGAAACTCCAGTCCCAATTATCATCATTAAGTGAGGACCACCTGCAGGTTTTTTTTTCTTTTTTGGGGGGGGGGGCAGGGGAGAAAATTCAGAGCAAAAAAAAACAATCAAAGCAGGCTTGGGCAGAGCATGAATTTTGACTTTGCTTCTGCAAATATTCTATGTAGCACTCACACTCTTAAAGCAAAGCAAAGATAACAACTTGGCAGGCACTGATTATTTATACTCTGATAATCTCTCTCTCTCTCTCTCTCTCTCTCTCTCTCACACACACACACACACACACACACACTAAAATGGCTGCATGTCCGTAAATTGGCTATCATATTTTGCTACATGGCTAGATGCATGATTCCCTTTAATTGAATGCCACTATAAATGGCATCATATTTTCTAGGTCATGAAGATCAAATGAGCTGTGACAACAGTCTCCCAAAACTTAATAGAAAGTTCATTGAATAACTTCCATGTTTTAAATTGTATCTCTGCTGTGAAACACTAGATATAAACGCATATTATTATCAGACTCCTATAATCCACCCACCCTCTAAAAAAATCCAACAGTAGAGATGTAGGTCCTAACAGGAAGGCATGTCTTTTGCATCACAAAAATTGGGCGTTGGTATAATTACCTGAGAACACCCTTTCTATCTATGCTGCAAGAGAGTCCAGGAATGGGATATGACTCCTCCCTCTGACATCATAGAGCTGAGTCTGCCACTATAAAAAGCCCCTAGCGGGCTCCCCATCTTTTTGACTCAGCTTCTTGCCTTTGAGCCTTGTCTCTGGAAGAAATCTTATTGAGCTTAAGGAGAGTTTAGACAGAGCGATTCTTAGAAGCAAGATTTCAAGCTTCCTTACAGCTCCTGGGGCTCTGGTCGAGCTATACATGAGGAGAGTGGGGATCCAGTCTCCTGCAGTGCCGAGGGACTGAGGACACAGGGAGGGTTCTGTTGAACCTCCCATGCAGCCCCAATGATCATGGAGACTTGCCGTTTTCAGCCGCCATTCTAGGTGCTTCTCAGCTGATTCTGGAGCTCTGTTTTGTTGCTTCACAAATGTCCCTAGGCGCTGGCTTTCTATAGTGGCAGACTCAGCTCTATGACATCAGAGGGAGGAGTCATATCCCATTTGTGGACTCTCATCGCAGTGTGGATGAGAATGTAATATTTTTAGAGGTACATATATGATTCATTGACATAATCAAACCACTCAATACTCTGGAATATTTTAAAGAGCAATATTTCAAGAAACCTGTTTCCCTGTATATAATGGTGGTTGTATTAATCTGCAGACAGACAGATAGTACAATTAATCAAACTCACACCTACCCACTATAAAGGACCTACTTCTGTATCAAGGACAATTGAATATAAGATTGTTTTTGACATTTGGGTATCAGAAAAAGCTAAACTGAAACTAAATTGAAACCAAAAGCTTGAGAAAAATACTTTTGATAGTGTTGACATCGTATCTATTCATACCATATTCATATCATCACATTTCTCTTCCCTCTGCTATAAAATTATTCATTTTATAATATCCCATTCTGAGTCAACTATTTTTTTTAGGTAAAGTTGGGGCTTCCAACTTTAAATCAGATGCCATTGGAAGTCTAAGGCTTAACAATAAGAAGAGACATTCTTTTATCCCACACCCTAGAACAGGGGTGTCAAACTCAAGGTTCACAGGCCACATCTGGCCTGCAGGGTGTTTAGATCTGCGGGGTGCTTAGATCTGTGGGGCCACCCTGCAAACAGCAAAAGACCGACCCGCGATGCCTCTGCCAGAGAAAATGGAGCCCAGGATGGCTGTGTGTAGCCCTCCCTGGCTCCGTTTTCAGCTGCAAAAGCCTCCTGCAGCCCTCTGCCAGGGAAAATGCAGCCCCCCAGAGCTCCATTTTTGCTGCCAGGGGGCTAGAAAAACAAAGTAAAAACAAAAGAAAAGAAAAGAAGAAATGGTTCCCCTTTTGCATTTCTCATGCAAGAACAGGAGATAGGAAAGGAGAAAGTGAAAGAGGGAAGACAAAAAAAAAGGAAAGATGGGAAGAGAGCAAGGAAGGAAAAATAGGGAAAGAGGGGGAAGGAAGAAGAAAGGAGAATGAAGAGGGAAGGAAAAAGAAGAAAAGGAAGAAAGGAAGGAGATTATAATGAGAGGGAGGGGTGGTCTGATGGAAGTCCTGCATTAGCACTTGCCCACCATAGGTGCGCCCGACACAAGTGATGTCAAGCTGGCCACACCCACCCTCAGCTCCCCCTAGATCAAACACAACCCTGATGCGGACCTCAATGAAATTGAGTTCGATACCCCTGTCCTGGAATATTAAGAGTCACACTTCTGACTCTGACCAAGCCACAGTCTCATCACACAAATTTACAGTATAGATAGTCCTTGCTTGACAATGCTAATTGAGACTGGAATTTCCAGTTCTGGCACTGTCTGATTACCATTGTTAAGGGAGAGATCACACATCAGTAAGCAAGGATGAAAGGGGCTACGACTTCCAATTTCCTGCTGGCTTCCCCATGGACTTTGCTTCTGAGAAGCTGGTATAGAAGGTCACAAATCACAATCAAGTGACCACAAAATTGGGTCCGTCTTAAGTACCAACTGTTCAAGCACAGCAGTTAAGTTTGAACAGTTATTGAATGAGTACTTTTTAACCTGAACTACCTGTATATCAAGGTCAGGTGATGAGACATGCAGCCAAGAGTAGTTACAATTACATCATTGTGGTTCTGAAGCTCTTAGAAAGAAGCAGAAAAACCTGGGATATTCTCATTTATCCTTCCAATCTGTGGGAGAAGACTCTAAAGGGGACAACAAATAAAAGTCATAAGTTTCACTTTACAAGGATGGTTAAGAAAATGTTGGTCAAAGGACAGTGCAATGGAATTCTCTAAATCTGGGAAGAAGAAGGTGTATTTCCCAAAAAATTCAGAACAAGTGGATATTCCTTTTATAACTGCTGATGTCAAACCCCATAAAACAGGTACACTTAGGAAGCAAGAGCTACTTAGATTTCTGGTGTTGAAAAAAAATCTTTTGAAAATAATTCTCAAGCTCTATTTGTACCTAATTTAATTAAGGCAGGCCTACTTAGCAGAGCTAAGTTTCCCCTCTCTCCTGGACTCAGGAACCCTTTTTTTTTTTTTTTTTGTAACGATTAGGGTTCCTCTGTCATGTTTTCAGAGTTAGATATTCCATCACAATTAAACAAGTAGCAACTTTTTTCTAAGTATAGACACAGGAAGATGATTAAAGACATCAAAGAAGTCCTTCATTAATGAATTCATTAATAAATGAGGTCTAAGGTACATATATTCAATTTTCAAGATTCTGTACCCTAACCTTTTTTCCTTGAAATAAATCTGATTAATGAGACTCTGTGTGAATCACCTCCTTTGGTTTTGAGCTGCTGATGAATGTGACATTACCACAGAGATAATCTATTTTAAAGTAAATGGAAAAATGAACCCAAGCAAATATTTATCAAGAACAGCTCATGTCAGACTAATCTCGCTTCCTTTTTCATTGAGTACATTCCTTTATAGATTATGGGAATGCTGCAGACAGAGTATATCTTGATGTCAGTAAAGCATTAAGAAAATATTATGATGGTATTATCTTTAGTAAACTAACATTAGCAAATATAATGGACAAGATACATGGCAATTAAATGGATAAGCAGGCTCAAAAAATTGTATTGAAAAACAGTCATCAAACTGGAAGGAGATATGAAATGGAATACCCTAAAATTCAGTGTTGTTGATTAAGAAAGCACGCTTAATTACCACTTTTTCAGCACCTGCTCAAACTTACAGCAACAATGACTGAATGATATTTTAGAATCTGGAGAGACCTAAATCTGCCACTCATACTGGACAGGCAGAACCCATGGCAGCTACTTGGAGGAAGTAGATAGAAGGACATCACTACAAGGTCAGAACTTTTTTCAAAAATTATAATGAAGCGCAGAACATGGAGTAACGGATTTCAAGAAGGCCTATCAGGAAAAGTCTGTGAACTATAACACTGAAATCATTTGTAGAGATGTGACACAATCCTAATCCTTGAATCAACCTAAGCAAAAAAAAAAAAAAAAATGGTGAATCAACTCCTGTAACTAGTTTGATATAGATTCTATAGTAAGTGAAGAGAAGTGAAAATAATGACTTTCCAATGCTGTTTCTAGGACATTGTACTGGTCAATGGTCAGAGGAAGGCATTTTCATAGAAAAAGGTAGTACTAAAGGACTATACAGTACATAAATCAGGTAAGAAAAAATGTAATGGTTTCCAGCTAATGTTTGAGGCAGGCTTGACACCCAGTTTCAAAAATACTTTATCTGCCCATCATTTTTCCAACTCTAATTAACTAGCCTCCTTGTTTCGTTTGATCTTATAAGTTATCCCTGACTAATTTCTGATACATAATCACAAGGTGAACTAGTTTCTCCCTTTCTTAGTATTCACACTCAAGTTTCTTCAACTTAATTGGTTCAGCTTAATATGAAATATTACTGTTAAGATAACAGTTTCAAGACCCTGGAGAGTTCTCCAAGATGTTGAATTAGCTCTCAAGAATGTTGCTACTGATTCTTGTTTGCATCCCACTAAAGAAGGGGTCTTCAAACTTGACAGCTTTAAGACTTGTGGACTTCAACTCCCAGAATTGCTCCTCCAGTCATGTTAGCTTGGGAATTCTGGGAGTTGAAGTCCACAAGTCTTAAACTTGCCAAGTTTGAAGACTCTTGCACTAAAGCTTTAATGAAAGCCACTTTGGTGTTGCGGTTAAGGCATCACGCTAGAAACAAGGAGACTGAAGACAGAAGGATATCAAAGCCATTTGGATGACTTATGGCCAGGCATTTTCTCTCAGCCCTAGGAAAGTGCAGAAGTGCCATGTGGGCATCCCTACAGCATGTCCATCCCTGCCCACCTCTTTGCACTCTGGATCAGTGGTAGCTTCCAAATGGTCCTCAAGGCCAGGCCCATGTACAGAATGGTATAATAGCTATTCTTCTACTGAAAAATCTGCACTGGTGGCTGATTGTAGTTTACCAGGCTACAGTTATACAGTAATTTTAAATTGCCAGATAAAAAGTATAAACTTTTTAAGCCATAAGCAATTTGAGACAGAAAATATATTAAAGGTGCCTCACATCCCACCTTTAAAATCTGCAAATGGGTCAGGTATAGGAAATAGCACTCAACTAAACAAAATAGTAGGAAATGAACTCTAGTTTCACTTAAGTTTTGAGGGTAAATTTCAATTATCAAAGGAAAGAAAGTCACAGTAATTCAAACAAGGCAACACCATCAAAGACAGAATGAGTTTAGTCAAAGACAAGATATTGTAAACAAATCTGAACAAGCAAGCAATAACACCACACTAACCAAGTATCCATCTGGGTCAGCATGGCAAAGGCACCAACTAACAAATTAGTTAATCATCACTTGTTCAAAACAACATGAACTAGACCTCAATCTCCATTGTACCTTAATCTCTATTATCAAGCTATTTTTAAATTCATCAGTGTGTCATGAATCTAGAAAGAGTTTTCTTCTCTGTTGCCTGGGTAAAGAGATTATTAGAACAATTAATCACTAATATATTAATATATAATAAGTATGATACTCCCTCAAAAGCTGATAGCACAGGTTTCTCCCAAAGCAACAGAAAGACACAAGCTCTACATTATTTACTTCATTATTTGCTTCACTCTTTTTTTCTACTTAAATCAAGGGTCTTCAAACTTGGCAAGTTTTAAGACTTTTGGACTTCAACTCCCAGAATTCCCGAGCTAACATGACTGGAGGAGGAATTCTGGGAGTTGAAGTCCACAAGTCTTAAAGCTGTCAAGTTTGAAGACAGCTGCCTTAAATGAACTACCTTTCTTTTATTTCACTGAAATTTCATTGGCAACTGTAAGCTAAACATAAGCATATGAAGTCCCACTTAGTGGATTCAACTGGAGATGATTTAAAAGTGTAAAAGAGTAACAATTGCAGCTTACCATTACAATCAAAGCATTGGGAAATCGGAATTCCAGAATCTGCTCTCTCCTTGAACATTATGTCCTAAATTATTTTACAATTAATATTCCAAAGGATATATGGATCAAGCTTTTGGAATTAACCCTACTTCACCCTTCCAATCCACAGAATGGCAAAAGGTTCTTAGAATATAAAAAAAGAAATGTATTTATGGGACCGCTTATGATAGAAACGAGGTTGGATGAAATATTATCTCATTTACAGAGCAGAGAGGCTAAAATGAACCCTGAATGGGAGAGTTTTACACATTACTGCAATGTGGAGGAAAGGAAAAAAATCAATGTTTCCAATTTATAAAGAAAGCATGCATCTAGTATTATTACCATGATGTATAAGCACTGCATAAACCCATTTATACCACACACATTAAGGCGAAATTGACTGAATAAATTCTATTATTCTGAGGAATGCTGCAAATTACATGCTGACATGTCAGAAAAGTGGAAATAATAGTGTTGACATTACCAGTATTATATGTTATTTCTACCTTTTTCCAGACCACTTATTAGGACTAAGATGAGTGTATTCCTTATTCCTCCTTTTCGTTTTCTGAAAATGTGCAGTTAAAACAAGCTTTTTACAGCACTTTGCTTGCAACAGTTGGGTTTTTGTGTAAATATTTTTTGTAAGGTCCCTAGCAAATCCTCTTAGGAGATGCAGTTTTCTCCTGCAATTCATTTTAAAGGTATTTTTAAAAACATGCATTTTCTGCTGATAAAATATTTAGAATTATACTTTAAATGGATTATTTTAAATACTTCAAAATTCAAACTCATTGTTGACTCAACTTCTCTACCAAATGCTAGTTGGAGAATTCTGGAAGTTGAGATCCACACCTCTTACAGTTGCTAAGGTTGAAAAACCCTGTTTTAAGGTCCATTTCAAATTATTATAGGAACTCTTACCTGTGCAGATTAACTACAACAAAATTCAGTGTTCAGTGTGTAAAAAAAGACAGAGCATGCATGGAGTCATGGATTTGATTCCAAGTCTCTTTCCTCCATCATTTCAAAGCAATTGATTGATTGATTGATTATTGCTGGACATGGAAGTCACCTGCTCTGTGTTCAAGTAACACCCTGACTGGTCTGCGACTCTGATTTTCTCCTTGCTAGCTTCATTCATAACTTTTTTTGGGGAAAATGGTAAGGTTCGGTGTCTAAGTTTGTTGTGAACTTCCTTCCTTCCTTCCTTCCTTCCTTCCTTCCTTCCTTCCTTCCTCCCTCCCTCCCATCCTTCTCCATTATCATCTCTCAGTTTCCTTCCTTCCTTCCTTTTTAATAATGTTTATCAGACTATAAATCCATGAAAAGAGATTGCCTTATCAGGAAAATTGTTCTAAGAGTCTTCTTCGAGTTTTAAATTATTTCTTAAATTCAAACAAATATAATAGATATGTTTGACCTTCAATGATGGCACTTAAGGTTTAGCCGATATTCAAGAAAATCTCAGAAGATTTACATTAGCACTTATTCTCCTCTGCCCCTGAAAGATGGAATAACCTAATTATTGCTGTTACAGTATTAAGCTATTTCCTCTTTTATTTTCTTGTATTCTCTGACTAAGAGAGATTTGGAAACCACAGTAATTAATTTGAACAGAGTGTCAGCAAACATTTGGTCTTACCCAAGTGAAAATCTAGGTCATCCTTCCTCAAACTGGTTCTCTTTCAGCTCCTTCCAAGATTTACTGTGATGGCTACACTGACTTGTAATTCTTAGATGAGTTTAAATTCATGGAATTGGAAATAATCTAGATTGAGTTAGATTGATTTCATTCATACCTTTTCCTCCAAATTCTTTTTTTAAAAATATACCAAAACTCATATGAGAAAGGCAAGCTCAGTCTTCATTTTTTTTTCTGGAATGATGAGGAAGAAAATAATCAATTCAATAGGAACTTTGACTTCTCCATATTGAATGTGCCTCCAAGTATAATGTGCCTCCAAGTATAAATATAAGGAGAACCTTGGTAAAGCTTTCTGTAAAGCAATTACTCCTGGTTGCAGTACAGTTTTAAAATCTTAACTTGTATATTGTTTTAATGTTTTAAATGTTGTGATTATTTTTCTGCTTCTTTTAGAACTTGTAAGACCTTTTAAAGGAGATGGATGGAACAAAAACTTAATAAGTGAACAAGTAAGTCAGGAAAGGAAGGAAGGAAGGAAGGAAGGAAGGAAGGAAGGAAGGAAGGAAGGAAGGAAGGAAGGAAGATTCCAGATGCAAATAACCTTTTCATAGTTCAATTGTTTGACAAAGAGAATACTTTTTTAAGAAGACAAGAGAGTTGAGGGTTGCTCTGTCATGTTGGAGAAACAAATATTTTGTGGGTTCCTTTTCTGTGCTTTCTCACTCCAAGAAGTGCTAAATCCTAACCTTTAGTACCCCATAATGCATTTCCTCATATTTTCCTCAATGCTTGGATTATTTTTTGCCTGGCTTTTAACATCTTAACATAATTTAATGTACTCAGGGGAACAGCTGCATTGAAAATACTGGGTGGGGAGAATAATCCTTCTGCACCCTCATGTTCTCTATACATTTTATCCCAAACTAATTCTGAGGTCCCCAATTTCAATTATATAGATAAGAACACATTTAGTGAATTCAGAAACTCACTAAAATCACTGAGCAAGCTGAAGGTCGAGATTGTAACAATGAAGGATATTTACAAAAGCCCTTTCTAAGGGGTGATGTGAGAGACACAGATACAACAATCTACACCACATAATCATTAGTAAGATATAAACAGGTATTTGACTTGACACAGATATAAGCAGGAGTAGGATTCTACCAGTTTGCACCTATTCGCTAGAACCAGTTGTTAACATTCTAAGCAGTTTGGAGAACTGGTTGTTAGAAAAAATTACTGGCCTAATCCTGTAAGGAAGGCAGGAAGGAAACATTCTGGGGTTGCTTACAGAAACTGCCTCTCTATTAACCCTCATTACATTCTTGCCAGGACTAGACTTCCTGTCTCAGGAACCTCTCTGGAGTTTTTTTTTTCTCCTCCTTTGCTGGTACTTTGCTTGTGTGGAGTGACCATTCAAAGTTACAATGGCACTGAAAAAAGTGACTTATGACGATTTTTCACACTTACAACTGTTGCAGCATCCCCACAGTCATGAGTGTCCAGGCGAGGAGATGCGTGCCTCGATGTGAGTGATATTGAGTTGGTCACGTCCAGCCAATAACATGACCACCAAGCCATGCCCACCAACTAAGCCACGCCCACAGAACCGGTTGTTAACAAATTTGAATCCCACCCCTGGATATAAGCTGCATAATCACAGTCTGAGCTAGCTATTTTTTTAATGTGTTTTATCGGAAGATAAATGATGGCCCAGCACCAATTCCATTTAATAGATTTAAACATATTTCCAACTAATGTGGGCATGGCTTTGCTGAAAACATACGATTCTACTCACTGACTTGCATGGGAGGAATCTAGCATTCAAAACAAAAATAATGAAAATAGTTCTAATAATAAAAGCAATTCTTTTTGGAATACTGTCTGCCTATATATATATATATATATATATATATATATATATATATCGGCCCAGCCTTTTCTCTTGATCTTGCGGAGAAAACCGATAACCAAAGATATATATATATATATATATATATATATATATATATATATATATATATATATATATATATATAATAATATATATATTGGAAGTTATTATCTAGTATCTAGGCAACGTTTCAATGAAGTCTCATTCATCATCTTCAGGCTTCTGTCTTCAGCTCTGTGCTTCTCAGAGTGATGTGAGCTTGCAGCTGCTTCTTCCTTTTAACTGCTAGTGGGGTGTGACTTGATTGGGTGGGGGCTTGGCTGTGTTCTGATTGGGTGGGGGTGTTCTCATTGGTTGGGGGTTTGGCTGTGTTCTGATTGGTTGGGGGTTGGCCATGTTCTGATTGGCTGGAGGTGTGTTCTGTTCAGGTGGGGGCTTGGTTGTGCTCAGGTTGGTCTTGGTTACTGGGGATTTGAGCTGGTGAGCTGTGATCTTGCTGTTTGGCTTCGAGTTCGTGGTCGTGCTGCATCTTCATGGTGGGCATCAGTTCGCTTCATGTATGGCTCAGGGGGTTTGAAGTGGGTAGTGATGCAGCTGCAGTGCGGCTTCTGGTCTGTGGTCATGTCTCATCTTCTGTGTGGGTGTGAGACTGCTTTTTACATGGAGGTGTGGTGGTGGCATCTTGTGTGGCCCTCGTGGGTGTGGGTCTGGTGTCATTCATCATGTTAGGTACTCGTCTGTTCATGAGGGAGGGTTTCCAAATGGCTGGTAAGCGGGAGGTGTCATCTCTTTTATTCATGCTGTGTGGGCATTTTTCTATCTCTATGGCTTCTCTGATTATTCTGTTGTTGAAGTGTTCGGTTTTGGCGATAGTTCTGGTATTTTTAAAGTCAATCTCATGTCCTGTGGCTTTGAGGTGTTGGACCAGGGAAGAGGTCGGTTCTTCTTTTTTGATTGAGTTCTTATGTTCTTCAATGCGTGCACTTATTCTTCTGTTAGTTTGTCCAATGTATGTGGTGGGCCCCCACCCACCCCCACCCAATCAGAACACAGCCAAGCCCCCACCCAATCAAGTCACACCCCCACTAGCAGTTAAAAGGAAGAAGCAGCTGCAAGCTCACATCACTCTGAGAAGCACAGAGCTGAAGACAGAAGCCTGAAGATGATGAATGAGACTTCATCGAAACGTTGCCTAGATACTTTCCAATCTTACGCGGAGAAAACCCGAATAACCAAAGATCCACATACAAATACCATGAGAACCTCAGAAAACAAATATATATATATATATATATATATATATATATATATATATATATATATATATATATATATATATATATATATATATATATATATATATATATATATATATATATATATATATACATATATATATATATCATTTATTGTTTATTTAGTTCTGTCTATGAAGATTCATAGTCATCCGGGTAGTAGTTGTCTTAGAGGCGTTTCTCGAAACTGGACTGATTTTTTGAGGAAGAAGAGGTTTGCTTCCCATCCAGGAAGCTACCTTAGTTTTACTAGATGATGGAGGAGAGAGAAGGACAGGTACTGACAGTTGATACTAGATTTCCTTCTCTTTCTTCCCCCTTTCCTACTTCCATTTTTTGTTCTATCTAGTTGATAACCACAGCATACCAGCAAATCTTTGTTTCAGAATATCTTGAAATGGTAATTTGATATTTATCTGCATATTATTACAGTGTCTACCCTACCTTTTCATCACTGCAAACTCCTCCCAAAAAATCTTTGCCTCACTTATTTTGGTACAAAAAAATTGCAGCTAATTTTGATTAACTCTTATTTCTCTTCTCATTTTTTTTATTTGGTGGAAATATATATATATATATATATATATATATATATATATATATATATATATATATATATATATATATATATATATATATATATATATATTTGTTTTCTGAGGTTCTCAGGGTATTTGTATGTGGATCTTTGGTTATTCGGGTTCTCTCCGCGTAAGATTCAAAGTATCTGAGCACACGTTTGGCGAGGTCCCACTCGCCATCTTCAGGCTGGTGCTTTCGGCTTAGTGCCAGTGCAAGCAGAATCTACGCGGGAGAGAACCCGAATAACCAAAGATCCATATATATATATATATATATATATATATATATATATATATGGAACCTCAGAAAACAAATATATATATATATATATATATGTATGTATGTATGTATGTATGTATGTATATGTATATGTATATGTATATGTATATGTATATGTATATGTACACACACACACACACACAGAGGCTGTAACTGTCATAAATACTTGTCAATTGCAATGTGACATGTGACCATGGGGATGCTGCCAGAGTTTTAAGTAGGAAGATTGGTTGTAACTCACTTTTTCAGTGCTCTTGTTAACTTTGAACAGTTCCTAAATGAAAAGTTATAAGCCAAAGATTACCTGTACTTCAAACGCAGCACCTTCTGATAGCATTTGCAACTGAGCAAAATTTACCAGCTTGAATGCTCAGGTGATTGAGCTGCTAGTAGCCACCCTTTCAAGCCAATTATGTATTTGGTAATGTGGGACAGTCCAGTTCTGGAACATGATAGAAGAGAGATGACCTTGTTAAAATTCAGTTTATCTCAGGGGTCTCCAATCCCCTTTCCATGGTCTGGCTGGCCCCAGGCTGCAGTATGCCAGCAATCAGGCTGCACAAAAAAGCAAAGCCCCACCCATGGGATGCAAGCAGAAAGTCCCCTCCAGTCTATGGGGAAAAATCCTTCTCCATGGAATTGGTCCCTGTTGTCCAAGATTGGGGACCATTGATTTATCTTTATACGTCTCACATCCCGGACATAAACTGTTTCAACTCCTTCCCTCAAAATGATGCAATAGAGCATTGCACACTAGAACAACTAGACACAAGAACAGTTTTTCCCCCGAAAACCATCACTCTGCTCAACAAATAATTCCCTCAACCCGGTTCAACTATTACAAAGTCTGCACTACTATTACTGTTAAACTTGTCATCACTCCTTATCACCCATCCCCTCCCACTTGTGACTGTAGGACTGTAACTTTGTCATTTGTATACTTACGATTTATATTGACTGTTTCCTAGTATGATTGATTGCTTATTGTACCCTGTGACTATCATTTAGTGTTGTACCTTATGATTCTTGATTCCTGATGAATGTATCTTTTCTTTTATGTACACTGACAGCATTAACACCAAGACAAATTCCTTGTGTGTCCAATTACACTTGGCCAATAAAGTATTCTATTCTATTCTATTCTATTCTATTCTATTCTATTCTATTCTATTCTATTCTATTCTATTCTATTCTATTCTATTCTATTCTATTCCATTCCATTCCATTCCATTCCATTCCATTCCATTCTATTCAATTCTATTCTATTCTATTCTATTCTATTCTATTCTATTCTATTAGGTGGCAGTATGGGAGGGTTCCTTCTAAAGTCTACCACCATTTCTACAGTTTTGAGTGTGTTCAGTTCCAGATTGTTCTGGTTACACCACGAGGCAAGTTGTATAGCCTCCTGTCTGTATGCAGATTCGTCATTGTCTCAAATGAGACCAATCACTGTTGTGTCATCAGCAAACTTCAGTATTTTAACAGATGGATCGTTTGAGATGCAGTCACTGATATATAGGGAGAAGAGAAGTGGAGATAGCACACAGACTTGGGGGTGCCCTGTGCTGATTGTTACAGGTATCAGATGTGATTCTGCCTAGCTTCACCTGCTGCTTCCTGTCTGTTAGGAAGCTTACGATCCACTTACAAGAGTGTTCAGGTACCGCTAGTTGGTTTAATTTACTTAGAAGAGTGTCTGGAATGATAGTATTGCCCAAAAGATTGGGTACCATTGATTTATTTTTATATGTTGACCATCATTTCAACCGCTGGTGGGCCTCTTTCTGCATTCATTCATCTTATCAGAGATGCTTACAGATTAACAGAGTTGGAAGGGACCTTGTAGGTCATCTAGTCTAACCTCCCCGCCCAAGCAGGAGACCCTACACCATTTCTGACAGATGGCAGTCCAGCCTCTTCTTGAAAGCCTCAAGGGATATGAGGCTCCTTACTTTTTGCTTTAAGTAAGCTTTATATATTGCTGTAATGAAAACCTTAGTAAGTTGCTGATTAAAAAAAATAAATCACCAAGTAAGAAAAACCCCATCCCTGTACAAAGTCTCAAATTCTGATTGAATCCTCCCAGTCCATTTGATGACAACAAAAAGATCAACAGTCTCAAAATATTGATGTTTTTTTTAAAGTGTTGCTGCATATTGCGAGTTGTCATTGTGAATAGTTGAAGAGGGCCTTGCAGCTGATATGATGAATTAAAGATATAAAGAAGTCATTAAAGAAATATAAAACATAAAAATAGTAGAAAACTGCAGAAAATCAGAAAACCTAGGAACAGGTAGAAGGAACAAAAATCCCAAAACACCAGTTAACAAAAGCTAATAAAAATTGTTTTCACTCAATGTCTTAAAAGGATTAGCACAAGGAGAGTAGCTTTAAAAATAATTTGAATGTCACATTACAAAAAGCTATAGTACTAAAATCTGTGAAAATGGAAAAAAAGATTCTTCTAATTCTATTAGTCTCAAGGCCTGACAGGAAGAGAAAATAAAAGATAAAAAGCAAAGGACAAGACTCAAGCAATCAAATTACAACCAATAATAGAGGGATTTTGCCAGCTTTATTTCCATCACAAATGCATTAACAACTAGTAATATATGTCCAATGGCACCTTCCGCATTTAAAAACAACAGAACTACAGAACTTTTCAGGCTACAGAACTTTTCCCATTCAATCAACAAGAATGAACCTCTGAAAACCAAACGTATCAAAAGGAATCCTTTATATAGATGAGACAGTTCGTGTAGGGATTAAAAGCAGCACCTTAGGCATGCAGGGATAGATAAGGGAGTTTAAGACCCCTCCCTTCTCTTGATGTGTATTTAGTAAAACAAAGAGCAAACATGTTTATCCCCCCCTTCTGAGAACGATCTTTTTTAAGGTTCCCAGGACACATCTCACTGTGGAATTTTTATGGTCTCTTCATCCTGTGGCTGTCTCTTTCAAAGGTAACTGGGTTCCAGGCACCTGGTCTCTGTCCCTCCATAGTATATCATGGGTTATCCAAATTCAATATAAGATTTAATATATCCAGGTTACATCAAAAAGGATTTCTTATACCAACTCCCCCCCACTTCTTCTTCCATGAAGAATGGCAGATACACGGATCTTACAGTGACCCTCCGAAGTATCAGTGGCAAATAACAAGGTTTAGACCTCATCAGGCTTCATAACAAGCAAATATGGATTAAGGCAGGGCTCTCCATCCTTGGGAACTTTTATGGCATGTGGACTTCAACTCCCAGAATTCCTCAGCCCAGCGCATGTCGTCAAGTTGCCAAGGTTGGAGAGCCCTGGACTAAGGTAATAACTCTATGATTATTCTTGCTAATGGACTGTTTTGGAAGTTCCATACTTGGGAGTGAGACTGAACAATGATGAACTTGGACATCACTTCTACAAACACATCAGTCCCTCTGTTTCATCTACACCAGGGGTATCAAACTCAAGGCCCAGGGGCTTACATCTGACCCATGGGACCACTCTGGAAACACTGAAGGACCAGTTCACAGTGCTTCTGCCAGCAAAAACGGAGCACATGCCCCTCTCGAGTTCCATTTTTGCTGGCAGAGGGTTCCAGGAGGCTGTCACAGCTAAAAACAGAGCTTGGGAGCTTGGTTTCACTGGCAGAGTGCTCGGGCACCACAGCTGCTCTCTGACAAGAGCTTGCTATGCCCACCATGGCCGTGCCCACCCCAGCCCCCTGGGGTCAAACACAACCCTAATGTGGCCCTCAATAAAATTGAGTTTGACACCCCTGATCTACTCCAAAGTTCTCCAAATTTGGCACTTTTAAGACTTGTGGATTTTAACTCCCAGAATCCCTCAGTGGGGAATTCTGGGAGTTGAAATCAAAAAGTCTTAAAGTTGCCATGTCTGGAGACCCCGATCTATACCAGGTAGCCTGATGAAACAACAAGTGAATTTATTGAAATCGGTGCTTGGTTCCAATCTTCCAATGACTATTATTTAGGAAAGGGAAAACAACAACAACTGGTCAAGAAGACCTGATTCAGCTTCTGGACTTTGTTGTGTCTCACTTTTTCATGTTTTGGACCCTCTTAGTTTGATTCCCTTTTGCTTTCTGGATCTCCTCTGAATTCTTTGTCTGTTATCCTTGTCTTTAGGTTTCACCTTGATCCTGCCTTTGATTGGCCTCTGGAAAAGAAAAGAAGTAGAAAGGCATTTCTCCCTCCCTCCCTTTGTTAAGCATCTTAGTGATGTTAAAATTAACTGCAATTTTGCTGCAACTTTTAAAACTGGGCCTCCTCAACCCATGAACATTTAATTGTGCTGACAGGTGAGTTTTGTAGCTTCCTTTCTGATTAAACAGTGAACAGCCTTCACTTTGTTTTTTCTAAACTTAAAAAAAAAGAAAAAGTAAAACAGAATGTGTCAGTTACTGTCAAAACCTATGATGCATTCTGAGGTGGAGGAAAGCAAAAGCAATAACCTAATGTAAACAGAAGAAAATAAGACAGTGACAACTTATTTACCAACACTGTAATGATGTTTCTGTTTTCAGCTGGCACCTGAAAAATAATACCTTTCTTATAACAGTAATGTTTCAAAATTGATTTGAAGGGGGATCATTTTGCTCCAAACATTACACGCAAGAACATTTCTTGAAATATCAATTTCTCTTTTTTCTTCCTTTTATCAACAGTCTATTTATAAATGCATTTCCTGTTAAGCCAATAAAAATTACTCTACCAAATTATGTCATTTAAAAGGGGCATCTAAGGCAGAAAATTCTCCAGCAAGGATGTTGGTGAGTTTGTCAGTATGGTTTGGAGGGTAGCTTCTGAGATGCTGTATAGGAATAGAATACAGAAGATCCTACATCAGGGGGTCTTCAAACTTGACAGCTTTAAGACTTGTGGACTTCAACTCCCAGAATTCCTCCTCCAGTCATGTTAGCTTAGGAATTCTGGGAGTTGAAGTCCACAAGTCTTAAACTTGCCAAATTTGAAGACCCCTGCCCTATACCATTTCATACCAATGGCTATTCAATCTCTTCTTAAAATCCTCCAGGGATGGAGTACCTTCTGGATGGATAACTTCTCAAGGCAAGCCATTCCATTGATTGCTTGTTTTCACTGTCAGAAAAATTCTCCTTAATTCTAGATTGGATCTCGCCTTGATAGGTTTCCCTCCATTATTTCTTGTTCTGCCTTCAAGAGCTTTGGACAATAAGTTGACAGCCCTTCAAATATTGGAAGATTGCTATCATGTCATCCCTATTCTTTCTCTGCAGATTGATTTGCTAGAAAACACTTCAGGACCCCAACTCTCATAAAAGTTACAGAATAACAGAAGGGTCCTTGGAGGTCTTCTAATCCAACCCCCTGTCAAAACCTGCGGGTGGAGTTAAAAGAGACATTGGCATAGACTAGAGTATCTACATAGTGACCTTGAAAGGCTAAGAGGCTGAGTCAACTTTGATCTGATCAGGATCAAACTCCAGGCTGTGGGCAAAATTAGGCAGCAATACTACATTCTAACCACTGTTCTAGCAAGGCTCCCTAGCTAGGAAATTTAAATCTGATGGAGGAAGTGTGGCCCACTGGTCACTTTTGGTGGGAAATATTTTTAAGTTGCTTCTTTCTGATGTGTTTGTGGACAGTTTTGATTTTCTCCATTTGCTTTTGGCTGTTTCTCTTATCTAATATTTTTCAACTTTATATTGTGAGCTGCCTAGAGTTGCCCCTTTGCAAATAAATGTTTTAGAATAATTCAGTTGCTTCCTTGTTACTCATTTCTTGCACTATCTTTCTGTAAATATATCTGAAAGAATCACAATTACAATCATTGTAAAAAAAAAAAAACCTACTAATAATAGGAACAATTGTGGATGGATACAATTAACTGGAATATTAAAGAAAGGCTATACATATATGAAATTTCTTTTGTTGAGTTCTTCTCTTTATATAGAACTGCCTAATAACATATTACCTTTGAAGTTATTTTTATCCTACCTTCCATTTCCGTATTGAATTTATAATTTCTAGAAAAATAGATTAATTACTGTGTTGTAAGCTCCATTTCTTTGTTAATCAGAAATAAAATTTTATATTGATGTTGTTAAAACTGCTATCTATTAAGCTATTGCCTTCAAGTTGAGGGTGTTTCAGGGACTGGATGCTATTAGTTCAGCCCAGTTCTATAGAACCTGTAGCTGCAAAGAGCAGCTGATACAGAACCGGTTCGGTGTTTGGCCCACCCACCTGCCCGGACTCTAGGCTGTCCTTTATTCCCTGCTTTTTCCTCCTCAGCTGTTTTGCGCAGCACAGCTGAGGTTGAAAAAGCAGGAAACATGAGGATTTTTAAACACTGCACAGTGCTTGTCAGCTGTCCAGGTGGCAGAGCTGATGATTTCTTGCAAATGCTACACACGATTGTCCGCAGTTCAGAGAAGCGGCAAATCACTGGCCCCACACCTCCCTGCCCACTTACTCCTTACCTGGCACGTGAGCCATCCAACTTACCTGGTTTGATAAATTGCTTTTTTTCCTTTTTCCCACCGACCATCAGCTGTTCTGCTCTGCCAGGAGATTTGGATTAGCTAGAATGCAGAAAATCCTTGGATTTCTTGCTTTCTAGCTAATCTAAAAGCAAAGCCGAACCTTCCTTCAGACTGAAGCTTTTCAGTGCAGACTCAGGTAGCCAATTGCAGATAGATAGATCTCTAAGTTAATCTGTGATTCTGTGAGCAACTCAATCTGCCTGCCTGCTTTGCCTGCTTTTGGGTAAAAGTTGCTCCTTTTTAATAAAAAAATATCAATATTTACATCAATATTTATAATATTTACATACAAGCCATGCCCACCCAGTCACATGACCACCAAGCCATGCCCACAAATTAGGCTACACCCACAGAACCGGTTGTTAAGATATTTGAATCCCACCCCTGGCGTGTTCACTTTATGAATCTCAGATGCACCACAAAACCTTCTATAATTTAAAGATAAAGGATCCTCTTGCACATATGTGCTAGTCGTTTCTGACTCTAGAGGATGGTGCTCATCTCCATTACAAAGCCGTAGAGCCAGCACTGTCTGGAGATGTATCTGTGGTCATGTGGTCGGCAGGACTAAACGCCGAAGGCACACGGAACACTGTTACTTTCCCACCAAAGTGGCCCCTATTTTTGTACTTGCATTTTTATTTGCTTTCGAACTGCTAGGTTGGCAGAAGCTGGGACAAGTAACAGGAGCTCGCTCCATTACGCGGCACTAGGGATTCAAACCGCCAAACTGCCAACCTTTCTGATCGACAAGCTCAGCGTCTTAGCCACTGAGCCACTGCATCCCTTGTATAATTTAGCTAATTTAATTGTATAATTTATATAATGCCTATTAGTAGAAGCACCAAATAAATTCTGAGTTTATGCTTCACATCAAACTACAATTCGCTTAACCATGGTTAAATGAACAAATCACTACTGACTAGGTTCACCTAATGCCACAACTCAAATATTTACAAGCTTCAATGGCTCAGTTCCTATAACACATTATTCCAAAATCAGGTAACATTATCCCTATAATATAATTTATGAATCATGACACAGTCCTGCTCTCTGCCCCACTAACATTCAAACAATCTAGTCCAGTCACATAATTTGTCTTTCCTGAATGGTAAGTTAACTGTAACAGAGGAATACTATATTTATCAGGAAGGAAGACATTGCTAAATATATGATTCCCTTTCAAATTCACACTTTCTAAATTATGTGGAACAGAACTGAAAAAGCATAGATTTGTGAAAAAATATTCAGAAAACTACACTAGATTAATATATACCCGCAAATGTGTACAATATGCTAGGAAATATGCATTCTAAAACCTTTATCTATAGACCTGTGATTCAAAAATTACGCACACTGATGCAGAAATTGTTATATCTGGAGATAACATTATACTACTGTTTATTCAACTTACTCCACACTATTTTTCTTGATCTGATACCACACCAATGCAGGTGGTTGTGTTTTTTTAAATGTCATCTTTGGGACATTGTATCCAATATTAAAAAATAAAAAATAAAATAAAAAAACTAACAAGAAACAGATCTGAGTCAAATTGAATTGGACTAATCTCATTCAATTTTGCACACCTCTACTGTGCCAAAAAATCATTACAAATAATTCAATATTCTTCAGAAAGCATCCAAAGACAACGGACAATATTCCATTATAAGCATGCATTAAAGGTTGAAGGGGACACTTGTTGGTTGACCCTCCAGAAAATAAATCTTGAACTAAATAATGATGCTAGAAACTATATTATAAGGAGAGACAGTCTGTTGTAATAGTTAAAATGTCAAGTGTGAATTAAACAGATCAAAGTTCTGCTTAATCATGAGTTTATTAAGTAACTGTGGGCCAGTCAGTATAATTCAGTAAAAACTCTTACACAATTGTTGAGGTGAGAGCAAAAGAAGGCCTCCGTTGTATGTACACTGCCTTCAATTGCTACAGAACACCTCAGGGTAGGACAAGAAGTAACAGGTGGAAGATAATTAAAGAGAGAACCAAACTGGAGGAATTCCGGACAGTGAGAACAATTACTCAGTGGAATGGCTTCCCTTTGGAAGTTGTGGGTGCTTCATTACTGGAGGTCTTCAAGAAAAGGTTGAACCACCATTTGTTCAGAATGGTGTAAAGTCTCTTGCTTGGGATATTATGCATATCTCAAGACACCTGTGCATATTTAATGTGCATTATGATGTGCATCATAATGTTTTCTTGGTCTTATCTAACTGACTTATTCTCAAAAGAAGTGAGACAGAAGACATTGTAAACATTTGGAAGGGAAAACATTTATGCCCCACCGTTGTGTAAAGATTTATCCCTAAGGATTTTAAGCCAGGTCCTTCATTTTTCTGCGTTTATCTACATTTATTTTATTGATACACACACACAAGATACACACACATATTGCCAAATGTTATGTGAGGGAGCGTCCCATTCTGTATAGTAGATGAGGAGAAGATCCCATCTCTATTCTGTTTACATTTTGGTTCTTTTCATCCATTTTGTTAACTTTTATGTTTTGACTTTTCACTTTCAGTGCCCAATGTTTAAACATTTTTTTAAACTTTCTGACTGTTTCATATTGTAATTTATGGCATTGCAAACCACCCAGAGTTGCTTGATAGTGAAATGGGAAGCATAGACATTTAATACATAAATAAACTATAAATATACCTTATGAACAACCTTCTTAAAGGCATGTATTGAGTCAGATCATTTTCTTCCAATAGACTTTATCCTATTACTGCATGTATTTTCAATTCATTTTTCACCTTTTCGGAATGAGAAGCAATACTTGTGGATTTCGCCAAAACTACAATAAAAAACAACAACAACCAGAATTGTCTTCTGTATCCTGGCAACTCTTGTCCTAATATATGTATCAGTTCAGTGTGCATCAAAGAAAGAACATTTTTTCAAGCTTTCCTAAACTCTGAATAATTGAAAGGCGTCTTAATTTAATGAGATGAAGCCATACCAAAGTTAGAAGGCAGGAACAAATCATGTGGAAGATGTGTCTTTAATCACTTAAAAGTATATATTTAATCGCTACTATATTCATTATTCAAAATAAATATCTAATATGGTGATGCCGTCCAACTGTTATTTAAAAATGATGATAAAATTTAAAAAGTCTTCCAAAACACATATTTATAAATCAGCAAACCTTGTTCATTTCAATGTCCAAATCCAGCAGAGGGCAGGATTGTTGCTTTAAGAAAATAATTGGAACGGTATTAAATTTAGGTGTTTTTATGCTTTCAGAAGACAGTAGCGTAAATGCAATATAATACAAAATCACAACAACCACAAAGTACTTTCTGGAAAAAAAAAAGAGTGAATTTGGGAGGGGGGTTTCGTTAAAATAGTATAAGCACAGTCAAGGATTTTTTTTTTCATTGTATACAATAAAATGTTGCTATTGTTGTTGCTTCTCTTGTTTTTATAAAAATGACCTACCCCTCCTTCACAAGCATCCTCTGAATGTTTGCCAGTCTAGCAAAAAAAAAAAAAAAAATTAAATTAAACCATCCATGTCTTTATATTGAGCAAAAGGCAGAAGGGGAGAATCTAATTTTGCAGTGAACAATGAAATACATCAAAATATTGTCAAGAAGCATTCTTATGTGTTCAGAACAGCGACCTTCAAGCCCAACAGAAAGCAGTAGTTAAAAAATATCAAACGAGACAACCTGCTTGTTCTATCTGAGTTATTTTTATTACATTCTATTGTCAAAATTCTAAATGACAGTGAATATTTTTGCAGACACATAGTTACTAAATGTGTTAAATAAATCCATATGCAACAAAAATGTAATTTCTTGCAACTTTTGGTTCTTTAACCTACCTGACGAAATGGTGAATGGTCGTGTTTATTTTAGATATATGTATGCTCATTCATTTCAGTAGGTATCAGTGGTGGGATTCAAAAAAAATTACTACTGGTTCTGTGGGCGTGGCTTGGTGGGCGTGGCAGGGGAAGGATACTGTAAAATCTCCATTCCCTCCCCACCCCACTAACCTGCTTTCCAGCTCCCTTCTCCTGTTCAGGGGAACCAAAGAAGACCCAGCCAATCAGCTGGGACTCGGGAGGCAGAGAATAGATGGGGGAGGGGCCAGTCAGAGGTGGTATTGGCCGGTTCTCTGAACTACTTCAAATTTCCTCTTACTGGTTCTCCAGAACTGGTCCGAACCTGCTGAATACCACCTCTGGTATATATTTATTCGAAATCTGGCCCTGGTTATCTTGCAAATTAAATTTAATTGTTTGCATTATCCTCAGTGTAACATAGTTGATGACTGTTTAATCAGGGTACAATAAAGAATTAAAAGCTAAAAATTTAGGTTCTCTAAAATGCTATTAAAATATAATAGTAACTTGGAGAGGTCGAAGCTTCTCTTTTGAAAAGCTTCACATAGCTTCATTTTCCATGCAAATCAATACTTTATTCAGCAAAGCAGATAGATAGATAGATAGATAGATAGATGGATAGATAGATAGATAGATAGATAGATAGATAGATAGATAATAGATAGATAGATAGATAGATAGATAGATAGATAGATAGATAGATAGATGACTGACAGGCAGATGAGAGAGGGAGGGAGGGAGGGAGGGAGAGGGGAGGGAGAGGGAGAGGGAGAGAGAGAGAGAGAGAGAGAGAGAGAGAGAGAGAGAGAGAGAGAGAGAGAGAGAGAGAGAGATGCCATGGTAAAAAAGCCACATTCCAACATAAGGATCTTTTTTTTATGTAATGAAACTATTTTGCTGGTGGGTGGAAAATTCTCCCACAGATAAAATCTGTATTTAGGAATCTAAGTCATCAAAGTTTGTTGCTAGGGAAACAGGGAACAAATGAGGGATTAGACAGCTATCTTTCCCTTTCATCCTGTAAATAATATTAATAATTTCTTTTATAATTATTAGTACAGGTAATCCTCAACTTACAACCACTACTGAGCCCAACCTTTCTGCAGCTAAGTGACGAGATTTCTTAAGTGAGTTTTGCCCCCATTTTACGACCTTTCTTGCCACCGTTGTTAAGTGAATCACTGCAGTTCTTAAGTTAGTAACACAATTGTTAAGTGAATCTGGCTTCCCCGTTGATTTTTTTTGCTTGTCGGAAGGTTGTTAAAGAGGATTGCATGACCCTGGGACATTGCAACTGTCATAAATGTGAGTCACTTGTCAAGCATCTGAATTTTGGTCACATGACCATGGGGATGCCACAATGGTCATAAGTGTGAAAAGTGGTCGTAAGTTACAAGGGACTGTTGTAACTTTGAATGGTCACCAAACAAATTGTTGTAAATTGAGGACTACCTGTATTTATATTGGCTAATTACAGTCAGCCAGATGTTTAGACTGGATTTAGCATTTTATCCATCTATTGAGTCCTTCCCAAGAACCTGAGACAGGCAGATGTTAGACAGCATCAAAGATATCATTGCAGGATCATTGTAAGCTATTTTCCAAGGCACCCGAGGGCCAGACAAGGAACAATGGATGGAAACTGATCAAGGAGAGATTCAACCTGGAAATAAGGAGGAATTTCCTGACAGTGAGAGCAATCAATCAATGAACAGAAGTTGCCTTCTGAAGTTGTGGGAGCTTTCAAGAAGAGACTGGACTGACATCTGTGAGAAATGGCAGGGGGTTGGACTAGATGATCTACAAGGTCCCTTCCAACTCTGTTAAGCAGTTCCAACCAAGACTTTGCGACCAACCATAATAATAATGATGATGTTGCAGTACCTAAAGCAACGGAATAGAAGGGAAAGGACAGGAGCAAATTATACAAAGGCCTGAAAATAGAAGTAGAATGGTGGCAAAATAAAGCAAAGGTAATACTCATAATAATAGGAACCTTGGGTACCATCCCAAAACATCTGGAGTACATCTTGAGCCCCATCAGTCAAGTGCAAAAGGCAGCTTTACTCGGAACAACTCACATCTTTAAAATCATCAGGCAAGAACATCTGCTGATCCTGTATCCTTGGGAAAAACTGGATAGGTGTGTAAAAATGCCAAATTCAGTCTAAACATCTGGCCGACTGTGCAACCAGCCAGGACAGCCACAATCAATATAGATGTGATGCTGCAACATTTTTGTGCAAACGAGCCTCTATAAACCAACCATCAAGATAAAAACTTCTGTATCATCTTAGGTAAATTGTTTTTTTCCCAATTCCCTTAGTTCACGGTCTTAAATGTAGTGAAACAAGGTGTGTGTCTGTGTCTATGTCTGTGCCTGTATCTGTATCTGTATCTGTGTGTCTATGTGTCCATGTCTGTCTGTCTATCTATATCTACCAGTATATCTATATATCTATATATTCTCTCTCTCTCTCTCTCTTATCTATCTATCTATCTATCTATCTATCTATCTATCTATCTATCTATCTATCTATCTATTATGGACATATATGCATATGTATGTATGTGTATATGTGTGTGTATACATGTAAACATGTATTCTAAAGTAATAAAACACAACAAAATGGAAGCTAGTTTTGAAGGAATTTCTATATTATTTTACAGGATTGATTAGTTCACAGTTTAGAAGACACAATCATGCACACCTATTTCATTCCTAATGCAACCAAGACCCAATTTAATGATTTTTTTTAAAAAAATAGCCCTCATTTAATTTAATCATTTTTGCCCTTATAAAAAAAGATACAATCCTTGCAAATTTATATCAAAAGAAACCACTGAAATTCATTTAGCTCTACGAGCAGCTTGCAAATTGAAGAGGATTTAAGAAAGGCGCAATATGGATGGAGCATGTTACAGCCCCATATTTTGAACTGAATACTTCCTTAGAGGCAGCAGAAAGGAATTTTTTTTGACACAGCCATACTTTAGACATCCTACAATAGTACACAAGACAACAGTACAAAATTCATGTCACACCACCAGGCACAAATGTTGAAAGTCCATTTCACCTGTAATTATCAGCTGCCTGGAACTGGGGGAGTAATGAAACAGATGTTGTGACTTCAACCTCATGATTTACAGATGTCCAGGACTTGCATCATTACATTATGCATGTTTTGTCATCTTTACACCATCATAGTTACTGCCGTACGTCCCTGTCCACAAACACAATTTTTCAGTGTTTCACCCCCAAACTATAAATCAGAAATTTCATTCATTCAATCAAGTCAATTAATAAAATCAACCAAAAAGAAACTGTCTGAGTTACGATAGTTCTTAACTTACAAATACAGTTGAGCCCACTATGCAAGTCAGTTGTTAAGTGAGCCATTTTATGATCTTTTCGACATGGTTTTTAAGTGAATCAGGGCAGAATCTTGAAGTCATTAAGCAAATCCAGGTTCCCATATAGACTTTGCTTGGCACATGTTTCCTAGGACGGAAGTGACAATCTCCGAATTCCTGGGATACCGTAACCAACATAAATACAAGCACCCAAACTTTGATCACATGACTCTGGGCAGTGGTGGGATTAAGTTTTTTTTTTACTACCGGTTCTGTGGGCGTGGCTTGCTGGGTGTGGCTTGCTGGGTGTGGCTTGGTGGACATGGCAGGGGAAAGATACTGCAAAATCCCCATTCCCTCCCCCTCCCCACTAACCTGCTTTCCAGCTCCATTCTCCTGTGCAGGGCAACCAAAGAAGGCCCAGCCAATCAGCTGGGACTCAGGAGGCAGAGCATATATGGGGTTGGTGGGGCCAGTCAGAGGTGGGATTTGCTGGTTCTCCAAACTACTCAAAATTTCTCTAGAACTGGACAGAACCTGCTGAATACCACTTCTGACGCTGGGGATGATGCAATAGTCATGGCAACTCTAAAACGACCATAGAAATATTTTATGAATCCTGACAAGTCATAAGTGTGAAAACTGGTCATAAGTCACTTTTTTCAGTGCCATTGTAACTTTGAACATTAAATGAATGGTTATAAGTCAAGCATTACCGGTATTTAGCTAGAAGTTACTTAGTTAGCTAGTTATGAATGTACCAAGTTAGAAAAAAAAATTTTTTACCAAGCAATAATACAAGCTTTAAATATTATTTTAAATGAGGAAAGATATTTTTCTGAATGTTCTGCTCATGCGAATGTTTGCCATTCTGGCTGGAGATCCTAATGCTCTTGTTCAGAACTTCAGGAAATCTGTTACTCTGACCCAACTTTTTACTATGCATTTGACAGCACATATAATTTTGGGTCTCAGAAATCTAATCCATGGATGTGGCACTCACCTTGGTGCCTATAGGGACTCACCCTGTTCACAACTATTCTGCACAAATTCAAGAAGGCCAGCTAAAGATAAAAGACAAAACAGATAAAAGAAGAGTAAATGAAATTTCAGCCCTGGGGAAAAAAAAAAGTACAAACAAGAAGCAGACTCCAAATAATGCTGCAAAGAGAGGGAAAACTTTTAAAGGGTTTTCGAGATTCTGTCTCTATACCCTACAGCTATAATGTTTGATTCCGGATCTGACCCATTTCAAAAGGCTAACAATTTAAAGACTTCTCTTTTTTCTTTTCTTTTTCTTTTCCCTGTAGGGTTGGTAACTCCATTCTCCTTTTAAAGAAAAAAAAATGCAACATATAGGGACATTTCTTATTTTCTCTAAAATTAGCACTGTTCCCCATGTTTATTTCCACTGTTCCTCATGTTTATTCTAAATTTATGATACTCCAAAGTGGCAATTTAGACAAGTGAGTGCACAGCATTGCAGAAATTCAGTTTTTTTTCCCTGAAAGTTTGGAAAACAATTGTTCAGGGAAATTATTTTCTGTTCCAATATTGCATAATCTTTCAGATTAATGAAAGTTCATCTTCCTTTGCTTGGTAACTATCTTTTGGAATTGTCTTTTAACACTGTGCCAATATAAAAACTAAAATGTTTTTTTTTAAAAAAAAAAATACATTCAGAATTGTGTTGCACTCAGGTTTATGCAAGAAAGAAAGAAAACTAAAAGAGAAACATCAAAATTATTAATTCAATTGAGCTTACTTTAAAATAACTATGCCTAGGGTTGCTCAGCAGACATCTTTTAAAAATTTGTCTAACGATGGACAGCAAAAGGAAACACAATAAACCAACAACACACCAAACTGAAATCCTTGAATTGGTGCATTTATTTATGTCTCCAAGTCTGTCTGGTAACTGACAAACCCTACAGAATGTTTCTTTTTTTTCTTTTTAAACAAGATTTTGGGAGTGTTTTATATTGGACTTCTTCTTGGTGTTGAGAAAAAGTGACTGGTCCAAGGCCATCCAGCTAGCTTCATGTCTAGGGCACAACTAGAACTCAAGGTCTTCTGATCTGGTTTCTAGTTTGAACAACAAAATTAGTTTTGGTAATACATTTAATCCTGTGGGAATCACCCATTATTTGATTTTTTTGAGATAAAAGGACCATGTTTGTTAGTTAGTAGAAAGGAAGGAAAGGAAACAGAATCACCGTGGCTAAATGGGATACCATGCCACAGAGAGAACAATAGCACTTAAGACTTATATATCACTTCTTTTACAGCTCTCTCTAAGTGGTTTACATAGTCAGCATATTGCCCCCAGATTTGTAGATCAACAGAGTTGGAAGGGACCTTGTAGGTCATCTAGTCCAACCCCCCCACCCAAGCAGGAAATTCTACATCATTTCTGACAAATGGAAGTCCAATCTCTTCTTGAAAATTTCCAGTGATGAAGCTCCCACAACGTCCGAGGGCAAGCTGTTCCATTGATTGTTCTCACTGTCAGAAAATTTCTCCTTATTTCCACATTAAATCTCTCCTTGTTCAGTTTCCATCCATTATTCCTTGTCTGGCCTTCAGATGCTTTGGAAAATAGCTTGACCCCTTCCTCCTCTCTGTGGCAGCACTTCAAGTATTGGAAGACTGCTATCATGTCTCCCCTGGTCCTTCTCTTCCCTAGACTAGACAGGCCCAGTTCCTGCAACTGTTCTTCATATGTTTTAGTCTCCAGTCCCCTAATCATCCTGGTTGCTCTTCTCTGCACTCTTTCTAAAATCTCAACATCTTTTTTTCTAGAGCCTCAACAATCTGGAACCTCATTTTACAAGGCAAGATATAGAGGCTGGCAGAGAGAAAAGTAGCATTTGGAAACTTTTAACCCCACTGTTTCTGGAGAAGTAAAAATGGGGGTTTCAACCTATTACATATTACTCCAGCATCTGTTCACTTATTTAGGAAATTTATAACAAACTTCAAAGGTCAGCCTGTAGCCTGTATTTAATATTTGAGAAGTGAGCTGAGCTGAGCTCCCAGCTCAGAACAGAAACATAAAGTTCAATTAGCACAAGTTATGGCTTGCAGTTACCTAAACTGCAAAAGTGGAGAGGTAAGAAAGTAAGTGAAGCCCAAAATAAGTCTAATCACTGGAAAAAGCTCTAAAGGTCAGGGAACTTCAAGAGGGCCTCCAAAGAATGGTTCAAATCCTTCTTGCCTTCAATGTTGCATACTGAAATGTAGGAATCTTGCCATGTAAGTTATCTCCAAATCAGTCTAAATATCTCCAAATCAGGAATAAATTCTCAAAATGTCCCAACTAGATTCCTGGATTTGACTAACTACTTTGATCAAATAAATGTCTATAGCTAGCTTTGTTTCTGCATGGAAACCATGTTTGGACGTTTTACTTGGAAAAAAATGAAAATTTAACTTTGGGATTTGAGGATCAGAGCTGTTTATAGAAACGCACTACTGAATTTTAGAAGAAAAGGTTATAGGTAGTTGTCAGATTACGACTGAAATGGAGCCTTCCCATCATGGGCATAAGTTGTGATGGTCGCAAAAACAATTTGATGAGCCTTTTCTGCAATGGTCATTAAATGAACCGTGCAGTATTTAGCAACTTCCGCAGTGGCTAAGTAAATTGACAAACTGAAGTTGATAAGTGAATCTATGGCCTTGGTCAGGTCAGCTTCAGGGTTGACAGGTTCATTATGCACCAGTCTGGCCAAAACACAGAAGTAAATGCAGAACCATCATAAAATGTGCTCCCTGAAGCTGGCCTGACTGAGGCCATTTTGAGAATTCAGCGCTGACACACTAGGGAGGAGGAACAGGGAGGGAAGAATAGAGATAGTTGGGGTGTTGTAGTCAAAACAAAATACTTTCTATTGAGAACCAAGGACATTCCTACAGGTGCTCGGAAGGAGGGGACTGGAGTCACCTAGCAACTGGACAGCATCCTGATTGGACCATGTGACTGATTGTTTTGAGAAAGTTACAAAGTTTCATTTTTAATCAGGTAAAAACCGTGGGAATATTCAGAGCGGGTTTTCACCAGCCTGTGCCAATATGACATATCCAATAAACTTATTCTTTGAGGAATCAACCTGCCTCAGTATTTTGTTTGCTACGGGAATGTTACTTGGAACCCTGACACTCACATGACCACAGGACACTGCAAATGTCCATAAATGGGGCCCCATTACTTAGTTACTTTCCCCCCCATCCCACACAGCCATGGGGCAGGTGGCTGACACTGAAACTTTGAATCTGAGTCACACCTAAGTGACCTATTGTATGTCGAGGATTACCTATAATGTTTTTTTATATTTCCAATTGTATCAAAGAATGTCAGAAGTTAATCTTGTCTTTTATTCCTTGAATTTCTCCACCTACTCCTGTCCTTATTTTTCTTATATTTTATCTTTTGTAGAAATTGTGTGTGTGTGTGTGTGTGTGTTCACACGTGCTTGGTCCAGTAAGTTCCCAAGCAATTCAGGGACATCTGATTCAATTCTTCCTCCAAGGCAGATCCATCTTGATCCCTCAATCTACATACCCACTGTGACATCATAAAACAAAGCGGGTGTCAGCTTTGGAAGCCATGTTGAGACCAGATGCTCCCACACTGCCACAATTTAGCCTGGGAAAGTGGGAGGGGGAAATTTCTTGGAGTGTAGGTAGTTAGACATAACATTCTTTTTCTAATTCAAGGTCATGTTATTTTGCACAGAAGTGAGAGGAAGTCTTAACTTGGGACGGATGGTGATTGGGCCATATGATATGATGATGGGTGCAGGGGGTGGATTTGTAGTTTTTACGTATTGTAAGGAAGCCCAGAACTTTCAGATTCGGGATTCCCCAGTTGTGCCAGTTACTATCCAAATAAAAAGGAACCTTTGAGAAGATGTCTGTCTCTGAATTATTGGTTGAAGTGGAGGGTTTGCTGGAATGCTGACAGTGAGTTAAACAGATGGGATGTATATAACACACCTTTTTAGGAACACACAAAAAAAGCTGTAACAATACCATCAAGAAAATGCATTAAAAAGAATAAAATTGGTGAAGGGCCCAATGATAGCATGGGCAAGAAATGTAGCATTAATTTGGAGGATTGGGAAATAATTTGGAAATTTTTTTTACAAAATAACAAAATTGACAGTATATAAAGAGAATCAATATAAAATGTGTTATTGATGGTGTAGTGTCCCTGACTACCTAAGTCTTCAACCTGGTCCACATTCTGGCGGGACCACCGACTGTTCCCATTGGTTGGTGCCGTTTGACAGCAGACTATATAAGGAGCTGTCAAACGGCATCAGCTGCTCCAGCCAGCTGGCTGCCAGCCCAGCTGGGCAGCCACGATAACCTGTTACTCTTCAAATAAAAGCGTTATTCTTCAACTCCTGTGTCTGCCTGGTGTGTCTGTCTGCCAACACAACAGATGGCATCTGGCTCCTTTGAGATTAGCTAATATCAGATGTGGTATTCAGCAGGTTCTGACCAGTTCTGCAGAACCGGTAGCGGAAATTTTGAGTAGTTCAGAGAATCGATAGTAACTTTCCTCCAGGAGTGAGGAGGGAATGGAGATTTTACAGTATCCTTCCCCTGCAGTGCCCACCAAGCCACGCCCACCAGCCATGCCATGCCCACTAAGCCACGCTCACAGAACCGGTAGTAAAAAAATGTTGAGTCCCACCACTGGCTAATATGTACCCCAACTTAAGCCCATTTTGCTGGAAATGCAAACAAACAAGGGGCACCTTCTTCCATGTATGGTGGCTTTGCCCGAAAACTAAAAAAATATTGGATTAAAAATACAAACATGGATAAAAGAAATTACGACCTTTCAATTAGAATTTAAAGCATAAATCTTCCTACTGGGGATAATAAAAGGTGACTATGCAAAAGAGGTAAAATATTTAATTTTACATATAATTACTGCAGTGAGGCTAGCACTCGCACAGTGCTGGAAAGGAGATCTTATGCCAACAGAGAGCTTAATAATTCAAAAAGTCTACGATTGTGCTGAAATGGACAAACTTACTCTAAAATTAAAAGAAAAGAAAGACTCAAAATATTATACAGTCTGGGAAAACTGGTACAAATGGATAAACAATAGAAACCAGCGAGTAAATAAATAAGGAAGGAATAGTATAAAGAGGTTAAAGTATGAGTGATAACCAGAAATATGAAATAAGCATTAGAATAATGTTTCATATATAAGCACCATCTAATCAATTTGTAATGTGCACCGTGTTTTTTTGTTTTTAATGAAATGTTTTGCATTTTGTATTTTGTTTTTATCTTTTTAATGTTTAATAAAGTTTTGTTATATTAAAAAAATAAAATAAAATGGAAATGCACAATGTTCTTAATATTATATGTGAAATAGTGTTGGTGGATTCAGGACCAAACTTTTCCTCCAAGGCAAGGACAAAGTATCCTGAATTTCCTATCACTGAAATATCTTGATAGCCCTAAGCCCTTCTAGTATTAGGGATTTTAATGTGCTCTTTACAAAACAATATGCCTATAATAGCTATTCATACATCATTTTTAAGACTACACTAAATTAGATGTTCAAGAGTAGAGGAGGTAGGAATAAAGTCACTACCTGAATGTCAATGGAAGATCATCTTGGCATCTAGATGTCACATTTCTTTAGATATAAAATGATGACTTAAATGAAATAAAGCTAGCATTTCATGTCTATTGGACAGCTATTGAATCTTTTTTTTTTTTTAAGGAAGAAAAATGCAACTTAAATTCTTAAACACACACACACACACACACACAGAGGTAGCCCTCATCTATAACCTTTCACCTGAGAAAGTATTATTTCCCTCAGGCCAGTATTGGCGGCTAACAACTGGAAATCCAGTAAGTATTTGTTTCTGTAGAAGTCGTGTGCCTGGAGAACCAAACTGACTGACTGCTTTCACCAAGATTTGCTAACATGACCCAAAAGGTAGAAACAAAATACACGTTCAGTGGAACTTGCTACCTGTGAACTGTACAATTTTAAATCCTGTCAGATTGCAAATGGAGCACCAAAATTAGAAGGGGGGGAGGAGGAAGACAAGGAGGAGGAGGAGGAAGGAGGATAGAGACAAGGAAGAGGAAGAGAGAGACAAGAAGGAGGAGAGAGACGAAGAGGAGGAAGGTAAGGAGGATGAGAAGGAGAAGAGGAGGAGGAAGAGAAGAGAGACAAGGAGCACGATGGAGATGAAGAAGAGGAGAAATAGGAGGAGGAGAGAGACAAGGAGGAGGAAGGTAAGGATGGTGAGAAGGAGAAGATGAGGAGGAAAAGGAGAAGGAAGAGGAGGAGGAAGAGAGAGACAAGGAGCAGGAGGGAGATGAAAAGGAGGAGGAGGAGGAGGAGGAGGAGGAGGAGGAGGAGGAGGAGGAGGAGGAGGAGGAGGAGGAGGAGGAGGAGGAGGAGGAGGAGGTGGTGGTTAATATATTCATGTGAAACTTTTCCATGGAAGAGAGCAACTGTTTACCAAACAAAGCCTTTTAATTAGTAAAGCTTTTACCCTCTTTTAAAATACAGAGTTGAACATGCTCTAATGAGCTTTAGTAAATGTGTGCATTAGTGTTACTATGAGGAATTAAGGGATCATGAACAAGGAAAGTCATTTGGCACAGAGTAAATTTAAAAAATAAAAACACAACTGGAACAGTTAAAAATGCAAAGAGCAGCTGGAGACAATTGCTAAGAAAACTGCAGATTGGGGAGACAAATACAGGTAGTCCTTGACATACAACCATTCACTTAGCGACCATTCAAAGTTACAATGGCACTGAAAAATAGTGACTTATGACCAATTTTCACACTTATGACCATTGCAGCATCCCTATGGTCCCGTGATTTATATGTGGATGCTTGACAACTAACTTACATGTATGACGGTTGCAATGTCCCAGAGTCACGTGATCCCTTTTTGCGACCTTCGGACAAGCAAACTCAATAAGAAAGCCAGATTCACTTAACAACCAGGTTATTAACTTATCAACTGCATTGATTCACTTAACAAATGTGGCAAGAAAAGTCATAAAATGGGGCAAAACTCACTTAACAAATTTTTCAGTTAGCAACATAAATTTTGGGCTCAATTGTGGTTGGAAGTTGAGGACTACCTTTATTAATTTTATCTTTGGCGCAGCCTGATAGAAAACAATATCCCACTTCTGGGTATGATGACCCAAAGGGCACAAAGGCAACACAGTCAGATAATCAGTAGGAGTCCCTTTATTTGTTCCACCTTTGCCCCCCATGTCCTGGTTTCCTTCTGGGCTAGAGAAAAACTCTCCCAGGAACAGCCTTTGGCTGCAGAGAATCCAAGTCCAAAACATGGTCAACAAAAACTCTAACTATAAGTCCAATCAAGGCAAAATGAGGTAATTAGTCCGGCAGGGCAAGAGAAGGAATCCCAGACGTGAAGGAATGGCAGTAATTCAACACAGTAGGGAAGATGCCAGGAATGCAGATAACCAAAGTCAACACAAGATAAACTCATGTTTGTTCCCAGCAGATGCTGCACTCAGCATGCATCTCTTTTAAACTCTCTTCCCAGCTGCAGCTAATGAAGGGAATCAGGGCCCTTTCCTCCCCCGTAAACCATGCAACCCACATTGCTCTCTTCTCCGTTCCTCCCTGCGTGCCCTAGGATGAAGAGGAGATGGGCCTGGGTCTTCCTCTGAACTCTCTCTCCCTTGTTCTACCTCTTCCCTGCTCTGCCCAGCTGGGCTTTGCCCTTCCCCAGTTTCCTCCACAGCCCACGAAGCCACACTCCCACTTCCTGTCAGCTGTTCGGCTTCCTCCTCACATTCAGACTCCGACAGGGGCATGACACTGGGTATTTGTCTTGCAGACAACCTTTGGGGTGATTAAACATTCCTTCCTTCGCCATTTTGGTAAAACATTTATTTTTATTTATTTCAAACACTTATTGTTTCTTTTAAGCACAGTAAAAGTCGAGATTTAAAAATAATTTAAATGGAAAAATGGGAAACTGGTATACATAGACAGACAGATAGATCTTCTACTGCAACAATAAGACCGTACTTGGAATACCATGTCCAGTTTTGGTTGAAGCAATACAAAAAAGATGTTGAGACCCTAGAAAGATTGCAGAGAAGAGCAACAGTGGTGATTAGGGGGCTGGAGGCTAAACCATATGATGAATGTGTGATGATCTGGAGTGTAACACAAACATAACAAAATCCAAAACATAAATAAATGTCCTTTAATACCTCCAACTTGGCCCCACTGTTCAATAATTCTCAGTTGGAGATAAAGCATATTCAAAAATAGTCTTTAAAAGAAAGCAATACAGTTCGAACTTAATGATCAGATAAAGGTGAAATAAAAAATCCCAAACAAACTACAATGAAGGAAATTCCACAATGGACCAGGATAAGTATTTACCAACTTCAAGGAGATAACAAGGCACCATCTGTTGGAAGGACACCAACCAAGATAACTCCAGCCCAAAATAAAACACGCTTTCCTTCTGGCAACACTGTGTTTTAACCGTCTCTCTTATATACTATTCTCCCCAGCTGCGACTAATGAGGGGGATCATGGCCATTTCCTCTCTCGTAAGCTAAGTTGTTTCCTTCTCCGTTCCTCCCTGCGTGTCCTAGGATGAAGAGGGGATGGCCCTGGTTCTTCCTCTGACTGCCCAGCTGGCATCTGCCCTTCCCCAGCCTCCTCCACAACCTCTGGAGCCACACCTCCATTCCCTGTCAGCTGTTCCTCCTCTCCCTCAGAGTCCAACTCTACCCAGGGCATGACAGAATGGTTGTGAGAACTAAGTATGTCTAGTCTAACAAAGGGAAGGACTAGGGATGATATGAAAATATTTGAGGGGCACTCATAGAGAAGAAAGCGTCAACTTATTCTCTATAGAACCTGAAAACAAGTAGATGATGGAAACTTATCACAGAGAGATCCAACCTAGAGTTAAAGAGGAATTTTCTGACAGTGAGAACAATTTAATTAGTTGGACAACTTGCCTCTCAGAGTTGTGGGTGCTCCATTGCAGAAGGTTTTTAAGAAGAGATTGGACAGCCATTTATCCGGAATGGCATAGGTTCTCCTGCTTGAGTAGGGAGTAGGACGAGAAGACCTCCAAGCTTCAACTCTGTTAATGTGGTGGGCACATTTGGGATTTGGAGAACATCTGTCTTCTCACAAATTGGCTGCTCGGTAACAAATGGCTACAGTGGTGGTGTGAAGAGATATGCAGCCACCTCCTAAGAACTGGCAAGATTTCCCCATGGTACCTCTTCCATTTCTTCATGAAGCATAGCTTACTCATTCCCTTCTAATGGGTAAATGGCCACCCTTCCAAACTGTGTTCAGCCATCCATATTTTTTTATTCTACCAGGTAAAACTCAGGGGGATTCTAAAACATACAGGTGGTACAAGTCAATAGGTATTTTGCATGAAGCCAATTTTCTATTTTAAAAAAGAATAGTTTTTTTTAAAAAAACAAAAACCAAGAAGAATAAATAAGATAGTGGATACTAAAAAGATGTGTTCATAACATACAGATGTGTGTGTTGGTTCTTTTATATATGACCTAAACGGAATCCTTTCACACCGAAAACACAGCCTTATCCAACAGAAATGCCTTAGTTCCTTTTCTTCTCCTCAATATTTTCGGTAAGCAATGAGCAATATTGTCAAAGGATGCACCTCTTGAGTGTGAGCAGAAGTGTTATTGTTCTCTGTACACATCCCATTTGGAACCATTCTCATGATTTAAAAGTCAACAAGGAAAGCCCCTGCCTCATTTGAAATTTCATATTTATTTATTTTCCCTTTGTGGCTTCATGATTTGCTTCATTTATTGCACTTATATATATATTTTTCTCTCCATCTGAGCACGCCTAGTTGATTTTGCCTGTACCTCCCTGCCGCAATACTTTTCCTATTTATTTAACTCTTGTCTTTTTCTTCTTCAATAACCTTTTCTTAAAAAAAAAAAAATATTTCCTCTAATTTGAATGCTTGCTCTTTCAACATTTTGGCCTTTTCCCTCTTCACATTAATGTGCATGCTGGTATATGGGAAGTATAGCTTTGGGGGCCAATTCTATTGTTCTTACATGGTTTCTACTTTTATTAAAGCAAATAAACCATAACTATACTTACTATCTTGCAAACTGCTGGCTTTTACTTCCAAACAGGAGGGTAATAAAATATAATAAGCTCAAGAGATATGTAGCACGTAAGCCTGGGCTCTTTTAGTGCAAATGGTCAATGGATGAGGAAGGCTTGATATATTTCCTGCTGCTTCAGATGGATAGGTAGTTCATTTATGTTCCCCTAATGGACCACTAGTCTATGGACAACAGGTGCCCATTAGTAACTCTTGGCTTCAGCAAAAATGAAGGGAACACAGACAAAGTTCAACAACTGGTCACAGGGAGTTAGATAATGGCTTAACTCTGGTTTAATGTCTGGCCACCCAGTGATAATCACTGACTTCCTGTTTTAATGAATTAGTCTACCAAGAATGAATTTGACTCAAGAGGTTCCAATTACTCCTGAAGCAATAAGCGTAGAGGTGCACCTCTGAATCTATTTCACTCTGTTCTACAGTGAGATAATGGATGGGAGAAGCCAACGGGAAGTTAGCTGTACGGACCAACTTTTTCTGCATATTTGATTACAAAGTAGGTCAAAGGTGCTTATAACAGCAACAATCGAAAGCCTATTTTGTAGATGTGAATCCTAATTAAAGGAAAGGGAAAGGAGGGAAAAGATTTGCATGCCCTCTTCTCTTTAGAAATTAAATGTTTTGGAAAGACATTTTACCCATTCTTTATATGTTAGGTAATTTATAACATTAATATAATATCTATCTATCTATCTATCTATCTATCTATCTATCTATCTATCTATCTATCTATCTATCTATCATCTCATTATCCATCACCTTATCTTGCATCTATCATCTTATTAACTATCACCTATCATCTCATTATCTGCTCTGTCTCTCTCTCTCTCTCTCTCTCTCTCTCTCTCTCTCCTATTATCTTATTATCTACCTATCATCTATTTTATATCTACCTCATTAATCTATCTATTGTCTATCTATGTATCTACCTACCTACCTACCTCTCCATCTATCTACCCACCTACCTACCTACCTACCTCTCTATCTTTCTATCTATCTATCTATCTATCTATCTATCTATCTATCTATCTATCTATCTATCACCTATTATCATATTATCTACCTATCTATCATCTATTTTATATCTATCTCATTAATCTATCTATTGTGTATATATGTATCTACCTACCTACCTACCTCTCCATCTATCTACCCACAACTACCTACCTATCTACCCATCTCTCTCTCTCTCTCTCTCCCTCTCTATCTATCATCTATCTATCTATCTATCTATCTATCTATCTATCTATCTATCTATCTATCTATCTATCTATCTATCTATCACCTATTATCTTATTATCTACCTATCTATCATCTATTTTATATCTATCTCATTAATCTATCTATTGTGTATCTATGTATCTACCTACCTCTCCATCTATCTACCCACCTACCTACCTACCTACCTACGTCTCTATCTATCTATCTATCTATCTATCTATCTATCTATCTATATCTATCTATCTATCTATCTATCTATCACCTATTATCTTATTATCTACCTATCTATCATCTATTTTATATCTATCTCATTAATCTATCTATTGTGTATCCATGTATCTACCTACCTACCTCTCTATCTGTCTGTCTGTCTGTCTGTCTATCTGTCATCTATCTATCTTTGTCCAGGTTTTTTTTTTTAACATATTGACATCAGATACAGTTCCCACCCCACCAGGTTGCTTAATACTTTCTCTTTTCCCAACCTCTTCGTCTTTGTAGCCTATTTTTCTAGTCTACCAAAACATATTCAGGGGGGCATGATGACTGTTTTCCAGTATTTGAGAGGCTGTGACACAGAAGAGAGGGTTGACCTATTCTCTAAAGGACCTAAGGACAGGACAAATAGTGGAAGATCCCTAAAATCCCTCATCCCTAGAATTAAGGTGAAATTTTCTGACAGTGAAAATGATTGATCAGTGGAATAGCTAGCTTCCTGGAATTGTGGCTATTTCATCACTGGAGGTTTTCAAGAAAAGACTGGATAACCATGACTCCAGTCTCCTGCCTTGGGCAGGAGAAATGGATTAGAAGACCTTCAAGTACTTTCCAGCTCTATGATTCTATGTTGTATGTTTTCTAGTTGCTAATATGTCTGTATTTGAAGCTGCAAAAACTTCCTGTGGAGCATGTGGAGCAAGGTAAATGTGATAGAGACTTTAATTAAGACTTAAATTTAATTGACTTTAATTAAGAAAAGTGAAGTTAATAAACAGAAAAGGCAACCCGGACTCATTAGATGAGCTGCTGAATTTTTTTGTTCATATTGCAGACCTAAGTGTACCAGTGTTAAAACACTCTCAGAGGTCCAAAGGTCTAGCTGGCAGAGCTCAGCCCAGTAGAAATGGGAAGGAGAAAAAAAAACAGACTACCATTTGTTCTTCTGTCTTCCTCAGTGCTTGCCAGCCTCACCTACTTATTTATCTAAACACTATAATATAAAGAAATGAAATGGTACTTGGCATGCTGAAATGCAAAATGTCACTTTTAATTTCCAACAATTAGCTGGGAGGTTTCAGATTTTTTAAGAAAACAAAAATGGCAGATGGTTGCAGCACAAGATTCAGCTTCCAAGGATAAATAAACATGCAGGCAGAAAGAAAGGTAAAATTACTCTGAGTGGTTTGGGGTATGGTCAAGTAACAATTTGTCCAGTGCAAAATACACCCGTAAAGGTGATTCATTGCTAAAAGCCTATACACAGGAATCTTCTCAAAAGTCAGCACCTGGTTAGAGTTAGATAAGGGTCAACAGCAGTTCAAGAGGAGGTTGGACTTAGTTCATTTGTGGCTACCTAGGGATTCTAGGCTGACCCCTCTCTTAGCTCCATCCCCTGGCTCTGCTATTCCATCTCCTACAGAAATATAACAAAAACACAAAATTAACTTGATGTATTAAAAATTGACTATGCAGTTTACATGTGACCTAGCAAAATATAGCTATACTCAGAGTAAAAATAAAATCACGTTGGACTGAAAGTAAAAAAAAAACACCTGTAAATCAAACTGATCAGAATAACCAGAAACATTATTTGAATGTTGGATTATCAATTCTCCACATGATGGCAATTATTTGATAAAAATGACTACAACATTAAATATTCCAAACATGTCTACCATCCTCAAAATGTTTTTCCCTCTATTCTGTTCTAAGGGTTTCTAAGATACTTCTATGCTTCACAAAGATTATTGAAGTATCTGGAATAATGCTTGCTTTCTTCCATTCACATAAATGGAAATTATGTAACCCAGTACAATAGTTAGTATTATCCTAATGCATTATGCCCACATATTTAGATGATAGATAGATAGATAGATAGATAGATAGATAGATAGATAGATAGATAGATAGATAGATAGATAGATAGATAGATAGATAGATAGATAGATAGATAGATAGATAAGGAGTGGTGTGGTGGCCTAAAGCTGGAGTTCCCGCCTCACAATCAGGAGTTTGTGAGTTCGATCCTAGGTAGAGCCAGATATTTCTCTCTCCAGGCACGATGAGAATATATCTGCTGAACAAATCTCTGCATTGGTGTCAGGAAGGGCATCCGGCCAGTAAACACTCTGCTAGCTCCATTCAGTTGCCCAGACTCCAAGGGATTATGAGGTCATTAAACGATGATAAATAGATAGATAGATAGATAGATAGATAGATAGATAGATAGATAGATCATCTATCATCTTTGATTCTGTAACAGACCACATGATATGACTTTCCAGCAGTTTATTTATTTAAATGATCAACAAATTTAATTGACAGGAGTCAGCTGCTGTTAAATTGATCACTCTAGAACAGTGTCTTTGGAGTCCATTCTTTCTATCTTTTTATTAATTAATGTGGTGTAATTCAATAAAAACTAGCACTGGAAATATTAAAAACTGATTATAACTTCTTCTAACTAAGAAGTTAGAATAATAATCTTCTAACTTCTAACTGAACTATCTCAAAATAAAAATGCAAGGAAGTAGAAGGAAGCAGGAAAATAGTTCAGAAAATAACACTTGAAAGAAAAACAAAACAAAAAAAGATTCGTCTGCTCCCAGGGGAAATCATGCATATCACATCATAAATAATCTTGGCTTGGAACAAGGGAGGGAGGGAGGGTGTTGAATCTTCTAAAGAAGATTTGGGATTGTATAGAGTAACTTTAAACAGAAGACTGAATTTTGAAAGTTTCAGTCATTTCCAAGCAAAAACAAATAACTGGTTCATGGATTGTTTGCTGTGTTATCCTAACTGCCCTGTACTGACAACTGCAGGTTGAAGTGTAGATGCTTCTTACTTTGGACTACCATAAAATCTAAACTAGAGTAAGGTTTCTTTGTATCTCTTTGCTGCCATTTAGCGATCGTTCAGATTATGCAGTCCAGATCTGGTAGCTGTATTGTTCTAGATATGACGTTGTCAACCCCAGTAAGTAGATTAGATCAGGATATCAAAACACAGGGACAAAAACTACCAATATTGGGATTGTCTATACTAACAGAATCTTGTCTTATTCTGATTCCATTAAACCTCCCTCTTCTGTAAATTATAGAGTGTAACACCTGAGTGCTATTACATATCTGATGCGGTAGCAATAGCAATAGCACTTAGACTTACATACCACTTCATAGTGCTTTTCCAGTCCTCTCTAAGCAGTTTACAGAGTCAGCCTCTTGCCCCCAACAATCTGGGTCCTCATTTTACCTACCTCAGAAGGACGGAAGGCTGAGTCAGTCTTGAGCCAGTCAGAATCGAACTCTTGGCAGAGCTAGCTTGCAATGCACTTTAACCACTGCACAACCATGGCTCATTTCCAAAAACATTCCTGTGATCTCAGATAGGATTTCAGTGTTTCTATCAAAGATGTCACAAGGTATGTTGGTATTTAGGAACTGGGTCTATGTTAAATTTCTGTACTCCATTATCTGACCTTCTCCATTAGGTGGTTCTCCATCTACAACCTTTGTCATCCATTATTCCTGACCCTGAAGCCACTTGGGGCCTCCCGCTTCCAACCTACATTTTGATCCCTCTGAATTATTCCTGAGATGAAAGAAGAAAAATGAGCTAGAAAACTATTTTCCAACTTTACGCTCTTCAGAAATAAAAGACTCCCAGTCATCCTTTTAATAATTTATGATGCATTAAAGGGACTGAAAGGCACAACAGATGAATAATAGCTATTCAGAAAATACCACGCATAATATCCCGAATTTGCATAATGCACATATTAATGGTGAACCGAGAGTGTTTAATATGTTTTAAATTATTTTGCCATTGGTTTAGATAAAGGTTTCCTATTAACTTGAAATTATAGGTGACCTTTGTGGTAAGAAAAGGACATTAACAAGTAAAGAAGTAAAGCTAAAGTATACTTCTCTTTTCCCCCCCCTTTTTTTAAAAAGAAGGGCCTAAAAGAAAATTGTTCTGATTAACAAACAGTGTTGTTGACCTGTTTTAGAAAACAAATCAATTTTTGTGTTGATAGTCTATAGTCAAGGCAAATACTTTATTATGCTGTTGTTGTTTTTTATGGGTGCCAAAACCTAGCTTTAAAACTCATGAAATGTTTACTACATTCAACCAGCGGATTATTGGTTGTTGACCACATCTTGACAGCTTCCGTGTTGCTACATTGGAGTAATGTCACCCGGAAACCAGATAGCGCCTTGATTGGACCATGTGACTGATTGTTTGGGATTGATGGAAAAACTTTTACTTTTAATTAGGTGAAAAACGCAGGAAACTTCAGAGTCAGTTTTCACCAGATCTGTGCCAATATGATGTTTCCAATAAAGGTATTCTTTGAGGAATCTACCTGCCTTGGAGGTTTTCTTGCAATGAATCTATTACTTGGAAAACTTGTGTCAGGATTCTGATGGATGCCTTAATTAATTCATTAGCCTCAAGCCAAGTTTCAAAAGAAATCCAATTATTTATTAGGAGCAACATATCGGCACTCTTCCCAAGTGCAGCTGGCTCTGCCCTACGTAATTCACTGCCCACCTATGACCCTGTTTCCCTCCTCCTCCCAGGGTGTGTCATAAATCACATTCTCCAATGAAGCACTTTCACGGGCTGTAGAAAACGTGCCTCTCCCACTGGCTCTGGTAACCTGAGACACAATCTGGAGAAAGGTATGCATGGAATGTGCTTCTGGTCACAGCAACCGAACTGCTCCATCAGATCTCCCCCCTCCTTCTTAAGGAAACTCGAGAGCAAGCCAGGAATGCTTTACGAGTTGACACCTTGATTTATGACTGCAAATTGGACTGGATTTTTTGTTGCCAAGCAAGGCAGTACTTAAGTGAGTCATGCCCAATGTTATGATCCTGTTTGGTGTAATCATTAAGTGGGTCACCATGGTCATAAAACAAGTCATGAGGTTGTTAAGTGGGTCCAGCTTCTCCCATTGACTTTGCTTGTCAGACGCCAGCTAGGAAGGTTACAAATGGTAATCATGTGATCCCTGGGATGCTATAACCATCATAGATACATGCCAGTTGACAAGCATCCAAATTTTGACAGCAGGGACATGCTAGTAAGTCACTTTTTTCAATGCCACCAAAACTTCAAAGAGTTGTTAAACCAATGGTCATAAATCAAGCGGTCAGGGGAAACTCCATTCAAAATCCAAGAAAGAAAACCTTACACTCCATTGTTATAGAGAAAAGGACTTTTACTGAAAATTAAAGTGGTAACATCTAAAGAAATACAAGATCTGAGGCAACAGGCGCGAAAATCACATATAGAAAGTTATCCCATGTTCCCACTCCCAAGAGTTCAAACTGGCCATCCAATCTGAGATCTGTATAATATCATGTGGGGTATCTTCAGGTGGCGTTTCACATATCCGAATGCCAAGACGGTTGGCCTTGGCCTAGAGAGATAAGAGGCTACATCTGTGCAGTGAGCAAATAAGCATAGTCAAGAAAACATCCAAACGTTTACATTTTACCAACTCAAACCTCCAGCACTCTTCCACCCAAGAAGCCCAATTATTCTTCCCTCCCACCTTTTCCACGGCAGCCAGAAAGACAAGCTGAAGAAGGATTCTTGGAGGCTGACACAAGGACTACCTACCCTCTTTTTCTTGCTAAACAAGCAAATCTGTATATATTAATTATGGAAGAGTTAAAATGGCTCCTGAAGATAGAGGAATAAATTGCCACACCTTCTGGAGCATATCCACCAGTTTAGACTAAGTCCTGATGCTCGCAGAAAGAACCATATTAAAATGAGGTCTGGCACATGTCACTGAACTTCAGCACAATGCATTATAATGCATTACAAGGGGTGCTATCAAAAAATTGAAAATGCAACCAGTGTTTCAGTTAGTTATAGTAATTTTTCAATGCTATTCCAATCTTGTGCAAATTAGAAACCACTTATGGCTCCGAAGACTGACAGGAAACCGAATGAGGTTCTCATTATTCTTTTAATAGGATTACTGGTTATTTCCTGCTAAAGTGTTCTTCACAACGAATTATACAGCATACCACCAGATTCAAAACCGGTGTAAGAAACACAGGAAGAATATTCTATCAAATTTAGGACAAACAGATCTCCAAATTGATATGATGTTTTTCACATTCAATTATGGTACATAATTCCTCTTTTCAACACAGATCAAATTATTATATGAATTGGTACCACTTCATTGGAAACTATGCTTTTGAATTCCAAGTGCTTTAAAAAACAGTTTGGGATGTTTTTGCCATACCAAACAGTTTGCTCCTCTTATCAAGACTGTATCTTCCATTAACTTATAACTCCCACCCACAAATCAGCCAACCATTCCATTGTTATAAGGAAGTGAGAGATAACATTTTAAGTTTTAGGTTTCTTGGATTCCCAAAGAAATTACATTAATGATAGCACAGGTTTTTCCCCCCCCCAAACACTATGTACTCCAGGTGTTTTGTGGAATTGTATCCTACTAAACCACATTTAGGAATGGTGGAAGTTTCACTCCAAGAGGTTCAGAGGACACTACATTATGAAAAGTTTAGAGCATTTGTGTCATATAAGGTATGGAATGGAAAGATACAGGATTGCTACAAAAATAAATCTCAGGTTACTTAGTTTTGTGTTCGTATCTGCATTTCTTTACCTTGCAAAACACAACATGAAGCTTAGAAATCAAGAATTTGTAAAATAAAACATCAGTGCATACATACTCATGGAAAGTGGTGCTGGTAATTAACTAAATTGTAACTCAAATCTATTCTTCCACATTTGGTCTACAGCAGAAGCAACATTTTAAGCTACGGTTACATTGTTTTTAGAATCACCCTTTGAATTTTTTGAAGTTCAGAAAAGTATTTTTACAAAAGCTTACATAACAGCAGATATCCATCAGGTATGCTATTTTTTTCATTTTTCCTCTTCTTTCCAATCCAACTGACCTAACTTTCAGAACACATGAAACAAACAGTACAAAGCTGGGACATTTTCCATTTGAACTGAAACTATAATCAGAAAGTGGATTTGAGAGTTGAAACCATATGTCATCCCTTCTATCTAAATTGGAGATGCTGCATTTTGTCTTAAAGTTAACAGGACCATTTTCTTAGGGAGCAGCGTAAATTGGAGGGATGGAAGGACTCATAGTCCAACCCCTTACTCTAGGCAGGCATCCTTATTCCACCCCAGACAAATAGTTGTGCAATCTTTTCTTGAAAACTTACACTGATGGAGCATCCACAACTCTAGGAGGCAAGCTGTTCGAATGACTAATTGTTCCCTCTGTCAGCAAATTCCTCCCTTACTTTTAGGTTGGATCTCTCCTTGGTAAATTTCCATCTATTACTTCTCCTGTTCTCAAGTGCTTTGGAAAATAGGTTGGTCCCCTCTTCTCTGTTACAGTCCCAGGAGACAGTTACAATGTCCTCCCATCAGAGGTGGTATTCAGCAGGTTCTGACCAGTTCTGGAGAACTGGGAGTGACATTGACGTAAGATCATGAAGAGGACCTCCAGGCATGTAAATGTGATAAGGGAACTGCAACAGGTCCCCAATATATGCCCAAGGAGTCTCTTGTCTCCCATTCTCATCTAATTCATCGGGCCCGGGGGCCCCCCCCCCCCCCCCCCCCCCCCCCCCCCCCCCCCCCCCCCCCCCCCCCCCCCCCCCCGCCCCCCCCCCCCCCCCCCCCCCCCCCCCCCCCCCCCCCCCCCCCCCCCCCCCCCCCCCCCCCCCCCCCCCCCCCCCCCCCCCCCCCCCCCCCCCCCCCCCCCCCCCCCCCCGACGCTGAGCTGCCACAAATGGATCCTGTCGCTGCGCCTCCTGAATCCTCACTCGAAAGTCCACAGGTTCCTCTGTGGCCGCAAACCACTCCAATGGAATCACCGTCTGGAGCAAGATTTTGTCCTCCCTTCGGATATACTCGGGGTTCCGGGACAATGCGTCAGCGCGTTGATTCCCCCCACTTGGAACATACCAACTCTGCAGGTAGATCCAAGTCCACGGGCGTAATCATACCCCCTACACAGGATTGCAAGCAATGGTTGGCACACTTCCTATCAAGAAATTGCACAGTTCCAGATGACCAGACAATCTGTGGATCATGGGCCTGTAACCACTCCAAACCCAGCACCACCTGAAAATGATGTACTGCAGCAATGTAGAACATGGCTTCCTCTACATGCTGCCCAGTACATATGCAAAGGGGGTTGTTTGCAGCAACCACAGGTCCCAAACGAAGAGGCCGACCATCAATTGTCTCCACCATTACTGGCAGGGACACCTGTTGCTGGGGAATGAACCACTACTCGACAAAATGAGCATCCATGAAATTGGCTGTGGCCCCTGAGTCGACCAAGGCTTGGATCTCCACCGCTCCATGACCAGACACAAACACACTTGCTATCAGCACAAGATGCTTCACCAATGATGACTGGAGCAGAGATGTCGAAGATGTCAAAGATGGCGAGAATGGCAAGGATGGTGAAGATGGCAGGCCCAGGGACTTTGAAACCCAACCTACAGACCCCTGTAGGCCAGGCGATACTCATTTCCTGCCACCACTGACGTCGCTGCTGTGGATGTCTTAATAGGACACTTGGCTTCAAAATGACCTCGATTGCCACAATAAAGGCATAACCCATCACGATGATGCCTATCCTTTTCTACTTGGGTGAGTTAAGGGCGGGCAGCCCCCAACTGCATGGGCTCTTCCAAAGACACTTCCACCAGGGGCGCCATCTTGCTCGGAACAGATGCAGTCTCCGTCAGTCATCGCACCTGTCGCTGCTGAAGCCTATCATCAATATGAAGACACAGATGCATGAGCTCCTGAAGGGTGTGAGGGCATTGAGTGCGCACCAACTCATCCAGGAGCTCCAACGACAAACCCTCCTGGAACTGGTCTAATAGTGCTGCCTCATTCCATTGTACATCCTGGGCAACCACCCAAAAACTAGCAATATAATGCACGAGTGAGCCACGCCCCTGCTTCAATTCTCTCAAATGTCTGCTGTTTGGCTCCAAACAGGGTCCTCAAACATGGCCTGGAACTGACGGCAAAACTCAGTGTAATTGTCCAACACCTGGTTGGGTTGGGTTGGGTCAACAGAGGCATTGCCCAATGTGCTGCAGAGCCTGACAACAAACTAATCAAAAACCCCACCTTATCCCAGTCAGTGGGAAAGTCCTCAGGCTGAAGGGTGGCACTGCCCAAAAAATGCTGGAAATTGGGCCAGCGATCCATCAAATTTATCTGGCACTGCCACCGGGCATTTATGGCATGGCCAGACAGCTTGCATCTGCGCAACCTGTGCAGTCAAAAGAGCCACTTGCTGGCTTAACTGGGCATTGTCTGCTCTGAGTTGATCCATGGTCGCCCCACGAAAAGCAGAAACAAGTTAAAGGGGTGGCTGGAGAAAAAATGTGATGACCCAGAGTATCTCAGAAATATAACAAAACTGAAAACGTAACTAAAAGTCCTTTAATGCCTTCAACTTGGCTTCACTGTTTAATTGTTCACAGTGGAGGAGTAAACTATTTTCAAAATAACATTTCAAAGGAAAGAAACACAGTTCAAAATCAAAGAGCCGATAACGAAGCAAAAACCAAAAACAAACCACACTGAATAAAGTTCCCACGACAGACCAGGATAGATAATTGCCAACTTCAGGAAGATAACCAGGTAAAGTCCATTGGAAGAACGCCAACCAAGATAAACCTTCTTTAGGAATAAAACACTAATTTGTCTCCAGCATCTGTTAGCACGCAGGTCCAAACTCTTATGCAAATCTCACACCTGCAACCCATGAGGAGGATCATGGCCCTCTCCTCCTGAGTAGACCATGTTTTACCCTGATCCTCTCCTCCCTGCGTGCCCTAGGATGGATAGGGGATGGGCCTGGGTCCTCCTCTGACTGCTCAGCTGGCCTCTACCCTTCCCCAGCCTCCTTCACCACCTCTGGAGCCACACTCCCACTCCCTGTTGGCTGTTCCTCCTCTTCCTCAGAGTCACTCTCCACCAGGAGCATGACAATATGACATGGCACTGTCTGGAGTTATTTATAAAAAATAGAAGGGAAGGATTTAATAAAATATTTTTAAAAATATGATTAAATATCTTCAGTTAGTACAAAATGCCAGAGCAGCAAGTTTGTATACTATTTAATATTGGTTAAACTGACAGCTAACTAATTTCTGGAAAGAATTAAAACATGATAATTTTAGCATTCATTGCCCTAAACATGGGGTAAAATTATTTGAACAGCAGTCTGTCTTACACTCATATAACTGAATATTAGGAGCTAAGTTGGAGGCTCTGTAGACAGCAGCAAAAGCTTTTAATTCCAATAGTAGGCAGCTAAACAACTGTCTTAGTGGTGACCTACAGAATGCTTCCAGGAGGGAGGAGGAAGGAAGGAAGGAAGGAAGGGAAGGGAAGGAAGGAGGGAGGAAGGAAGGAAGGAAGGAAGGAAGGAAGGAAGGAAGGAAGGAAGGAAGGAAATTGAGAGCTATTGAGAGAGGGAGGAAGAATATCGTGGATGAAATCAGAGATAGATAAAACATTCTACCATAAAAAAATGCATTCATTAATGATAGATAAAAGAGTAATAGCTCATGTCAATTTCACTATTTTTCATAAAATTATTCTATCCTACTCTCTTTTCTAAACTGTCCCATGGGAAATGTACCTGCAGAGGGTTAATTTCAAATACGCATGCCTCCTTGTTTTCTGAGCAAGAGTATTAAAGATACTCAACAAATTGCAACAGAAATATTTGTCCAGTAGTCTCAGATCCCATCACTTAAAATCAATATTCAGAAACACTGAGTTCCTCCAGTAACTCTATCACAAATAAAATCAGAGCAGGGATTTCCCTGATTGCAACTTGTATTTCTTCTATAAGAGCAGTGTTCCAATAGTTTAGGGGCTGCCATAGAGAGAAGGGGGTCAAGATGTTTTCCAATCCAAAGCACCTGAAGGCCAGAGAAGGAATAACGGATGGAAACTGAACAAGGAGAGATTCAACCTGAAAATAAGGAGGAATTGTTCTGACAGTGAGAACAATCAACCCATAGAACAGAAGTTGCCTTCAGAAGTTGTGGGAGATTCATCACTGGAAGCTTTCAAGAAGAGATTGGACTGACGTTTATTGGAAATGATGTAGGGTCTCCTGCTTGGGTGTGGGGGAGTTGGACTAGATGACCTACAAGGTCCCTTCCAACTGTTAACGTGCTGTCCTAAAATATCTGGGAGGCATACTGTTGTGGAAATAACCATCAGGACAACTGCAAAAAGTACCAATTATTTCTCTTTCCTCCTTTTTTCTCTTTCTCATTAAATCACCCATTGCTAGGATTCCCATACTTCTTATCTGATCATTAAGCATTGGTGTAATTAATATGCATATGCTAAGAGCCCAGCACAGTAAGAACATAATCACCTATTGATTTGATTCATTGAGGTTCTTGTGTGGGAAAGCAAAGATAGATAGGCAGCGTTTTTTTTTAAATGCCTCAAAGAAAAAGTAAGTGGGAAGTTACCAATGCAGTGAGGTGCTAATTAACATCTCAATTAAGAAAAGCAAATTAAACTATTTGAATCCCTCTTCTTTGCTGCTTTGTTTTGCTAAACAAAGTATTAAAAATGATTGTCCTAAGAAACTAAAACACTATTTTCTACCCTTAATGTTACATTAAATATATATATATCAGTAGAAGATCATTCTTTACAGGAGTTAGAATGTGGCATTACAGCTTTTATCGGCTAGCAGAAACTTTATTCTTCCAACAGAGAACTCATTATTGATGGCAAATTTTGTATTTTTCATCTTTTATGTATTGTTTCAGCAAGGCTTGTGGTTTCTTTTAATATTCTTCTCTTATATTTTATATACTTAAATTGTTCTTTTAGTACAAGGTAGAAAGGTGCTTGACTTTCACATTTTCCCTTCTGAAACTGTTCACATTATGCACACAAAAAAGGAAAGATATCCAGATGATTTTTTTAAAAAAAGTCTGAAGTCTTTTGTTATCACTGCTGGAATTTTTTTTAGGACACTCGATCACAGCTTTTTAACTAGCAGCATGAAGAATTGAAGAGATTAGAGCGAAACCATCGCTTTTCTGCTTACTACTTACTTTATGTATTTATTCATTGGTCAAACAAAAATGACAAATTTGAACAAGAAAATGAAAAAAAAATGTGACAGGGACAATAGGTATATTAATGCATGCCATTTTAGGAACTTCTAAAATATGGGGCTTTTATGTTAGAAGTTATGTTAGAATTAAAACTGTGAAAGTTAGTAGTGGAGACAACTGAATTGAATAAAATATTCCAGAATTTGACAGCTCTATTACAAAAATAGATTTTCGTTTTACAATTGAGTTTAAAGCGGTTTACATTAATTTAAAGCAGTTGTTTGCATGTGTTACATTTCATTATAAAAGAGTACAGAGGGAAGAACAGATGAAAAAGTAGGAATAGCAATAGCTCTTAGACTTATATACCGCTTCACAGTGCTTCACAGCCCTCTCTAAGCGGTTTACAGAGTCAGCCTCTGGTCCCCAACAATCTGGGTCCTCATTTTACCGACCTCGGAAGGACGGAAGGCTGAGTCAACCTCTGAGCCGGTCAGGATCAAACTCCTGGTTGTGGGAAGAGTACTCCTACTCTTTAAAACAGTGATCCCCAACCTTTTTACGCCGGGCCCGGTATCCCCAACCTTTTTTATGGCGCGGCCCGGTACGTATTATGCGCCGCCACTTTTTGATGAAAAGCCCGGTGAGCTTTCTACCCAGAAAAGCTCACCGGAAGCACTTTTTCATCAAAAGATGGCGGCGCCCAGCAAGCCAGCGGCCAGTAGGACTTGTTCCACGGACCAGTACCGGTCCGCGGACCAGTGGTTACCCCTGCTTTAAAACATGCTTTTTGATATTCACCTGTACCAATGGGTGGTGGGAATTATTTTTATTTTAAAGCAATAAAAGGAGAGGACATACAGTAATCCAGTAATTACGTCAACCATTGCTTTCAACTTTAAAGTAAGTTCACAATACATTTTAACAGTTCAAGTTTCGTGTTTAATTATGTTCATTAGATTATAACATGCAAAAGAACCTCTTAAAGAAGCATTTCTGTGACACTGAAAGGGGAAAAAGTGAGGGGGAAAAGACATATTTTTTTATCAAAACTGTTAAATCAATTGTAAGAAGCAATATTGATGTAAGCTGAAACTTTTCAATCATACCAGGAAGATTATCTGGAGCCCCAAGTAGACCACTGAACATCTCCTTTCATTCAGTGGATGCTAAACAAACAAAACCAAGATTGTCACAATTACATTTTGTAATGAAGTGCCCTCAGGAGAGGAACGCTGGCTCTGTTTTATTAATCCATCCATGGCCACTGATAATGAAGAAGTTTGAAGTTGGCAATTTCTTTTTCCCAAGTATAAAACAAGTGTCAACAATTAATCATATCTTACTAAGTTGCACTTGGATTCACTTTCAGCAATTAGCTGAAATGTATTATAATTTTCTTTCCACAGCTGTCAACAAAAATCTGACAGGCACAGAAACATGTTAACAGTGAGAGTCCTCTCCAAGTTATCTTTTATCTTGTTTTTATATTTCACTCTCAGTTACTGTAGAGCAGGGTTTTGTTCCTCTGTTTTTTTTTTTTTTTTTTTCAAACTTGGCAGTTTGAAGATATGTGGACACCTGGCTGGGGAATTCTAGGAGTTGAAGTCCACATATTTTCAAATTGCCAAGTTTGGAAAAACACTACTCTAGATGAATGGGAATACAATCGGGGTGGGATTCTACCATTTCGCACCTATTCGCTAGAACCCGTTGTTAACATTTTAAGCAGTTCAGAGAACCGGTTGTTAGAAGAAATTACTGGGCTAATCCTGTAAGGAAGGCAGGAAGGAAACATTCTGGGGTTGCTTACAGAAACTGTCTCTCCGTTAACCCTTATTACATTCTTGGCAGGACTAGACTTCCTGTCTCTGGAACTTCTCTGGAGATTTTTTCCCCCTCCTTTGCTGGTACTTTGCTTGCGTGGAGTGACCATTCAAAGTTACAATGGCACTGAAAAAAAGTGACTTATGACCATTTTTCACTCTTACGACTGTTGCAGCATCCCCATAGTCATGAGAGGCCAGGTGAGGAGATGCATGCCTCGATGTGAGTGATATTGAGTTGGCCACACCCAGCCAATAACATGACCACCAAGTCACGCCCACCACCTAAGCCACACCCACAGAACCAGTTGTTAAAATTTTGAATTCCACCCCTGAATACAATCTTAACAGAAATCAGAATTAATAGAAATAAAAGACAGTTCTGCCCTGGAAAAAAGAAATAGGAAAGATCTCAAGTTTGATATGAGACACACAAAGAGAAAATCTGATAGGTCTTCAAATTTCTGTTGTTATGATGATCCCCAACAACAATAAAGTAGCATTGCTGTGGTGATATCTGTCTTGACTGATTATTAATCTATTAAAGTCGGATGGCCAAAGAATTTAAATAATATCTTTCATCAAGATATTTTGACTGAACACAAAGTCAGCAGATATAAGTTGTTCCTTGGGAGTTGGACTAGAAGACCTCGAAAGTTTCTAACTGTTATTCTGTTACACCAATGTTATTTAATTTATTTTATAGCACTAAAGATTTCAAGGCATGATCATCTGTACATTCAGCAATGCCTAACTGGAAGAACAGAAGATTCAGCCGATTGATTGGTATTTCACTACTCGGCATACTTACTTTAAGTCTGAAGGTTGCATTTGAGATGTTTCTTGGGGAAGCAAGTACTGTCCTTAGAAATTACTTTTGGGCAACCTCTTTGAGAAGTTCTTAATGAGTAATTCAATATGCATCCCCTGCATATTCTGGGTTATAGAATTTTGGCCTCCAAAAATGTTTAAGTGCCAGGAATAGAATAGAGAATAACAGAGTTGGAAGAGACCTTGGAGGTCTTCAAGTCCAAACCCCTGCTTAGGCAGGAAACCCTTTACCATTTCAGACAAATGGTTATCCAATATCTTCTTAAAAACTTTCAGTGATGGAGCATTCCCAACTTCTGGAGTCAAGTTGTTCCACTGATTAATTGTTCTCACTGTTAGGAAATTTCTCCTTAGTTCTACAGTATGTTGCTCCTCTCCTTGATTAATTTTTATCCATTGTTTCTTGTCCTGCCTTCAGGTACTTTGGAGAATAGGTTGACCACCTCTTCTTTCTGGCCGCCCTTGAGATATTGGAACACTGCTATGAACACCCCAAGAATGAAATACTTTCTGGTTAGAAAGAAAAGTTTTTATTAGCCATGGAGGAATTAAGTGCTGTTCCATTTATACACTCATGATCAATTTTCCAAGATTAAGAACTTCTACATTCTTGGTATACATTCCTGGTGTTCGCTCATCTCCTCCAGGAACCCTGGTATGATGAGGCAACACAGCAGGACTTTGGGAGGAGGATAAATTGCGTAGTCTACTTTTTCCCCACAAGGACTAAGACAGATTATTCCTGGTCTTCACTCTTTTTTTCTCCCCATAATTATCACACATCAATTATTGTTTGACAGTATCTGTGTTTGTGTATAAATAGTCCAGAAAAGTGCAACTGTGCAGGAAGTAAATCTTATTATTCTTAGTCCAATAATTTAATACATTCTTTCACCCTTCTGCATGCCTTAGAAGCCAAGATAGAATGCCAGCAGTGGCTCAGTGGCTAAGGCACTGAGCTTATCAATCAGAAAGGTCGGCAGTTCAGCAGTTTGAATCCCTAGCGCTGCATAACGGAGTGAGCGCCCATTAAGATTGCTAATGCAATCCTAAATGGTATTAACAGAGGGATACAATCAAGATCAAGGGAGGTACTAATACCACTCTATAAAGCATTAGCAAGACCACACCTAGAGTACTGCATCCAGTTCTGTTCACCTCATTACAAAACAGATGTTGAGACTCTAGAAAAAGTACAGAGAAGAACAATCCCTCCCGAATTCCCAGACACTAAATGTGGCAGCCTAGAATCTTAAAAAAGCTTCCCAGGCTGACAGTACTTGCCACCAGTTTGGATATGTGCCCACATGGTAAGGAACAGGATTCTAAGTTGAGCATCTTCGCTTTTCCAAACACAATGAATTTGCTTTCCATTGTAATTAAACACATGAAGGTTCTTTAAGAGGTTGATTTGTATGTTTTGAAATTATAAATGTCAACTCGTAAAGCATTCCTGGCCTGCTGTTGAGTTGCCATAGGCAGGAAGGGTGGGGGGGAACTGATGGAGCAGCACAGCAGCAATAACCAGAAGCACATTCCACGCATACCTTCTTCAAGGTACCGGGACCAACCAGAGAGGCGTGATCTTTACAGCCCGCAAAAGTGCTCCATTGGAGAATGTGATTTATGACACACCCTGGGGGGAGGGGGGGGGGAAAACAGGGTCATAGGTGGGATGTAAATTATGTGTGGCAGAGTACACTTCATTTGGGTAGTGCCGACATGTAGCTCCTAACCAATAACTGGATTTCTTTTGAAACTTGGCTCGAGGCTCATAGGTTAATTAGGGTATCTGTCGGAACCCTGACATCATGGGCACTTATTCGGTTCATAGTAAATATTGACAGAAATGTTAAAGCAGCAGGACTAGGAGTAGGGAGATCATGGCTTAATGAACTTGACTTCAAAGCTTCATGAGTCTCTCTAAGCCAGGGGTGTCAAACTCAAGGCTCAGGGGCTGGGTCCAGACTGCGGGGTACTTAGATCTGGCCCATGGGGCTGCCCCCCAAATAGTGAAGGACTGCATGTGGCCCTCCGGAGCTTCATTTTCACTGGCAGAGGGCTGCAGGAGGCTGTTGCAACCGAAAATGTAGCTTGGGAGCCTGTTTTCTCTGGCAGTGCTCGGGCCTCCACAGGCACCCCCGACAGGAGTGACATCGAGCTGGCCACGCCCACCCTGGTCACACCTCCCCTCCCCCCCCAAGGTCAAACACAACCCTGATGTGGCCCTCAATGAAATCGAGTTTGATACCCCTGCTTTAAGCCAATCAATCTTTTTCAGCCCAAACCTACCTCCTTGATTCTCACTGTGTAGTTAAAAATAGGAGAGACTGCTTTGGTGCGATATGAATAATGATCTATATCACTCCAGGAACATTCAGTAAAATAATTTTCACTGCAAGCAATGGATTCTTAAAAGCTTTTTTTTTTTAAGTAATATTCTCAAAAATATCGTGCAAAAGAGAGGAATGAAGGAATTCCTCCCCTGTCTCTTCCTTATATTTAATAGCATTTTAATCACTTTCCCTATCTTTGAACAACAGCAGTCGGGGACTCTTAATGCTCTTAAACATCATTTTGCTATCACTTCATTTCAGCATTTTTAATTACAACGGAACAGTTAAAATGTTCCAGATCCTAAACTGGAAAAAAAAAAAATCCCATTGTCTTCTAAGTCACAATAAAATTCACCAGGTCTGCTTGAGGCACTCTGGATCTGTCTTGATGAGCATGAAAGCAACACAATTATCTTTGTTGGAGCGAAGCAACTACACGACTTGCTTCAGTGAAGTGCTTCATATCACCTCAAAGCCTTGACTAGCATCCCAATAACCAAGAGATGCTTCTGGTTAGGAATTCTGTATGTGCAGAAAAATTATTCTAGCTATAGAATTTCCAAAAAAAAAGCTGCCAGAGAAGTTGAAGCAAAACAGCCTTTTTTTCTTTCCTCTTAAAAAAAATTTCTGGACTGCATTGCATCTTGACATTGATACTTGGCTATTCCAAGTATCTCTTTATAAAAATGGCAGAACCCTAGAACTTATCATTAGAGGGGCAGAAATAGAACTGAAGGCTAGTAATGCAACCTCTACATGTTGCTGCAGCTGATCTTAGTATGCAGGGGTTGAAGATGAGACAGCTGATTTAGAGGGTGATTATATATTTATCTGGAAAATTTGTTATCACATCCTCTGGTAGAGTCCCAAAGCTATTTACAGCATGCATAAAATGTAAGAGAGAAAAAAGAGAACTCTTTACTCTTTAAACAAAATAAAAAAGGGGGATAACATGCAGTGGAAATGGAGCCATCATCTTAGATACAGTGTCCCCCAAAATGTATCCACATAATGAAATATATGGATACTGAAATAAATGCTTATAAATTGAAGCTATTATAACTTTCCCAAACTAGAGGGATATCGACCAAACATTCAATAGCAGAAGTAGTTAAATTGCACTTCAATTGTTGACAGCAACACAAGCTTACAGACTTTCCAGATGAATTCAGCCTTCGTCCTAGGCCCTAGAATGATTATGCCTAGAATATTATATCAAGACGGTCAAGCAATATGTGAATCCAATCCTTACTTTCGATTTACGGTGTGCTGTAACTGTATCGGAGGCTTCCTGCATCCAACTTAATGTAGGATCACCCAAAACTCAGGTTCTTTTACTTGGAACCCCGACACTCAACTTGAGCAATTTCAACTTTTCAGATAACATAGCATAGCAATAGCAATAAGACTTATATATCATTCCAGAGTGCTTTAAAGCCCTCTTTGAGTGTTTACAACTTCAGCCTATTGCCCCCAACAACCTGGGTGCCTCATTTTACCAACGTCAGAAGGACGGAAGGCTGAGTCAATCTTGAGCTGGTCAGGATCAAACTCCTGGCAGTGAGCAGAGTTAGCCTGCAATACTGCATTCTAACTACTCACCACCATGGCACAGGCCCCACCTGTAATCAGTCCTCTTCAGTGGCTGTGAGGACTGAGTCACAGGTAACTGCTTATACTCCAACCCCATCCTGTTTTATTTCCATCAAAGAACTACCTTTGGTGGCTTACTTTTCATGTGTGTATCAGTCAGCATTGACTCCTTTTCTTGGCACGGTTTGCTATTTCCTCCTTCCTAGTGCTGGGAAAAAGTGATTGGCCCAAGGTCACCTAGGTGGCTTTGTATCTAAAGTAAGACTAGAATTCATGATCTTCTAAGTTTCTAACCTGTGCCTTAATGCAACACCAGATTGGCTCTCTTGGTTGCTACTGCTGTGTGCAAACTAAGACGTAATTGATTGTAACTTTATTCATGATGGCTACATAGCAGTGGTGGGATTAAAAAAAAATTATTACTGATTCTGTGGGCGTGGCTTGGTGGGCGTTGTGTGGCTTGGCGGGCATGGCAGAAGGATACTGCAAAATCCCCCATTCCCTCCCCACTCCACTAACCTGCTTTCCAGCTCCGTTCTCCTGTGCAGGGCAACCAAAGGAGACCCAGCCAATCAGCTGGGACTCAATGGGAGGCAGAGAAGAGATTGGGGCGGGGCCAGTCAGAGGCGGGATTTGCCGGTTCTCTGAACTACTCAAAAATTCCACTACCGGTTCTCCAAAACTGATCAGAGCCTGCTGAATACCACCCCTGCTACATAGGCACATTCATGGGCTCTCCTACTCCCAGCAAAGAGAAGTGATTTGACATTGTCTTCTTCTGGGAAGTTGGGTTTTCTTTTTTCTTCCCAATCCATTTTACAGACCTGGAATTTCCAGATTTGTTTGATTTTGCAAAATCAGCTTAGTAATTGATCCAAATTAAAATATTAATGTATTGTTGCTTTTAGGTTCTTCTGGTGGACCAAGGTGATTACCTAAACTCTTTTAAAAAAAACTGGAAGGTAATTCCCACTAATTTTAAGAAGTTTTATTTGCGATGAAGTCTACCTAAAATGTAATACAGGATCCCCACACAAGTAGACATGTATATAGTTCCTTAGCGATTTAGTTTAATCTTGTCATTATACAGCAGACTCAAATGACTGATGTAATCATACAAATAACCTCATTGCAATAACTCAGCATATACAAAGTGAACAATAAGTTATTTACTGTGAACAATTAATGTTCAGTTATCACAGCAGCATGTGTGTGTGTGTGTGTGTGTGTGTGTGTGTGTGTGTGAGTGAGTGAATGGTTGGAAAATAATGAAAAACATATCCTTAATGTTCTATTGATTTCGCTGGCAATGATTGTGTAAATTTTGCAATGTCTGATTTATTCCTTCTTTATCAGAACATAATACAAGTTTTTTCAAAAGAAAGAATTTATGTAGGCATAGGAAGACTTTTTTAAAAATTTTATTTTAGTTTTTTGCATTCCACTTTTCATTGAAAAATGGTTACTTTTGGACAGTTGACATAATCTCATTGAAGCCACCATTGAACTCAGGTTTGTGATTTATGATGGAAGGAAGGGAGCGAGGGAGGGAGGAAAAAGAAAGAAAGAGGATAATGTGTCATATAGTTCATTTTAAGCAAATAAGCTTATTAAAAAGCAATTGTAATTTTCTAATGCAACAGAAGTGAAAAAAACTCATTCCATGGTGAATATAAATCTAGATCCTATTACTGTTTTACTGTTTCTATTAATGGCCAACATCAACTTTCACCCAGATCATTGACTACGATAATCATCTCTCTGTTCAAAATATAAGTATAAGTACCTTGTGTCATTATTCCAACTTCAGCACACCTATATTTGCTCCTTGCCTTAATTAACTATTTATCATTACATCTAAAATAAGATTAATGTTAACTAAGCTTTTTTTTTCAAAGATAACTTCATGAATTAAGTTTCTGGTATTTATAACACCTGGCCTCAATAAAAAAAAAAGAGTCCATGCTGGATTTCATTCTAACATCTGTATGGCACATCTGCATAAATTTGTGCCCTGAGACAATCCTGAAAGCTCAACATCAACATTTATGTTGGACCAATCTTTTGTAATCCAAGTTTTAAAATTTTTAAGTTTTCAACATCATCTGTCTATAGTCCTAAAACCCAAACATATATATTTCCTGTTTATTCCTAAGAATTTGACATTCCCAGGATCAATTTCTTTGCCATACTAATGCATCCAAATTGCTACAATTTATCTTATATACCAAGAAAAACTGCATTTCATATTCTCACAACAAAAAAGGAAGATGATATATTTTGTTCATCTCATCCACATTCGACTAACAGCAAGAATTTCTGACAATTACTCAGTTGCTTTTTGAGTACTTTTATTTATTCATTTATCAAATGTATATGCTGCTCATCTACTGGTATTGTCAGAGCTTGCACAACTTCAACCTCTAAATAGAAACAATCCTTGGCTCCATTTTTTGAGAAAGGTATATTTTATTAAAGTCAACAACTGAGAATTGTGCACCAAAATCCCTAAGTTCTAATTTCCCCTCCTTAACTGTCTCATTGTCCAACCCAGAATGACCAATTGGGTTCAGGCAACATGTTTTCATAATGGTCAGTCCAAAAGTGGTTTGATATATGGCTTCCTCCTTCTTCCAGCTGGGTGACCCTGAGGCAGTGTCTCAAGGAGATACAACCCTTACTTTCATTTTCCCAAGTTTTCCTCCTTTCATTTCCTCTCCCCACAGTTCATGGCAGATTGTCACTACATAGCAGTGAAGCATAAGGTGGCAGCTGACAGGTGTGGGGTAACAGTAAGTGGCTTCCTAGTGAAAAAGAGGTCATCCACTGAGGCTGTATGCTCTACTGTCAAATAACTCTTTCCAAGAGTTATTCAGTTGAATATGCTTGCTTTAAATCTGTTCCCACTGATTCTCGTCCATCTCTCTGCAGGATCAAAATTTGCTTTATCTGCACAGCAGACTTCCGCATTTCTAAAGATGACTAAAGTATTCATGGGAATGTCCCTTAATTTTTCCTTTTGTTCCAATCTTCAAGAGGTTGCAATATATAACCAGAGCTGAGAATCTGAAGACCTCACTGTCTAAAATTGCTACTCCCAAGCCCAGTGTTGCTCCCTCTAGTTTCTTTTCTTCTCTGCCTGGTTGGTCTTTATAAAAGTGAATTTAGTTGCTTGTGCATAATATCTATGGCATCTGTGCGATTACATCCACATTCTTTACACCCAAATGCGTTTTATCCTCAGCTACAACATTTGACCTAATATCTATGGACTGAATCATGTCAAGCATTTCCACGGATGCCTCATTGCTTCTCCCTGACCAAACCAGAATAAAAATTTAGTGGAAAATAAAGGTCAGTCTTCCAATAAGTTAAAAGATGTTTCTGTAAAGGACTACAGAGATGGCCAAAATAGAAGTTGAAAGTTTCCCTTTTCTTTCAGATAGGTGCAATTTTTTTATTAGAAAGAAACTTTGTGAACGCAAGAGGACATGATCTGACTTCACAAACGTAAATAGGCTATACAGAAAGGATTGCCTTTTACACTCATTTAAAAGTTTTCAGTGCTAAAGTGGCGAAGCTAAGTAATGTTAGCAATAGCACTTGGACTTATATACTGCTTCACAGTGCTTTTACAGCCCTCTCTCAGTGGTTTACAGAGTCAGCCTCTGGCCCCCAACAATCTGGGTCCTCGTTTTACTTGCCTCAGAAGGACGGAAGGCTGAGTCAACCTTGAGCCGGTGAGGATCGAACTCCTGGCCGTGTGAGCAGAGTTAGCCAGCAATACTGCATTGTAACCACTACACCATCACACATGAATGTTCATGGCCAGTTTTGTACACATGTGGATAGTTCACATTTTCAACTATCCAATGTAAATTCATCAGAACATTATTGTGGATCTCTGTCTCTACTTTCAATGCATGTCTTAGGACTTGTGGTGCCTTTTCTCAACTACTCAAATAAGGACCTATCTCCTGAAATATTGACTAAGATAGGCCCCTTTGAGAGGAATTGTTGACCCAGCTTATTTTTGGAAGAAGACCATTACCAATTATAGGTCCCCCTACCCCATTCCTAAAATTGCTTGGAATAGACAGAGCCATGCAATAAAACAGAAAGTGCCCTTGATGTTGATATAGGGATAACACTACCAAAATTTCATTCTCTTGTCTCAAGGACCTCACTTATATTTCTCTCACATTTCCTAGTTGTCACTATAAAATTATTTCTTCTGCATATGGAAGAGCATTCACAAGTTCCAATGCTGATCGAAGGGAGACATATGAGTCATTTTGAAAGTGAATAATGATATTAGAAGTGTCTGGATTTGATTATTACTGTTGAGGTAATTCCCCATTAGGAGAATGAGCGCATACAGGGAGACGTAGTGAGAGTGGTGAAGAATAACACACAAACAGCACACAGATACACTGTACAGTAAATATAGGTTTTTACTTCCAATAAATATTTAAGCAAAGTCCAAGATAAGCAGTTCAAGTCATTCACAGGTAAAGCAGTCAGTGTTCAGTTCAGGGATAATCCAAATATCAAAGTCCAGTATCAAAAAACAGTTCAGTAACAGACTTATATCAACGATCAGTAACAGTCATTAGGAGGAACGGCAACGCCCTCCAACAGAAGGAGCAGATACTCACTGAGACTAAACAACCCATATAGGGGGCTGTTGTATGCGGGACTGAGAGTAGCTGCCTTCAGGGTAGCATGGGTGTGGAGCCTTACCAATTGTTGGAGGGCCATCTTGTTGGACCATTTGTTGAGAGAATTAAAACTGGGCATGTCTAGTCTAGTGAAGAGAAGGACCAGGGGAGACAGGTTAGCAGTCTTCCAATATTTGAGGGGCTGCCACAGAGAGGAGGGGGTCAAGCTATTTTCTAAAGCACCTGAAGGCCAGGCAAGGAATAATGGATGGAAACTGAACAAGGAGAGATTCAACCTGGAAATAAGGAGGAATTTTTCTGACAGTGAGAACAATCAACCAATGGAACAGAAGTTGTCTTCGGAAATTGTGGGAGCTTCATCACTTGAGACTTTCAAAAAGATATTGGACTGCCATCTGTCAGAAATGGTGCAGGATCTCCTGCTTGGGCAGAGAGTTGGACTAGATGACCTACAAGGTCTTTTTCAACTCTGATTATCTGTTATCTGTTAAAAGACTCTCTGGAGACCTGCCTTGACTACCTGGGTCATAACAGGTTGGTCTTGTGATTGGTTGAATCAGAAGACTGACTGAGTCACAAGACTGGTTGAATCACAACACTGATTGTGGTCTTGTGACTTGTGACAGAATCAGTCTTCTGATCCAACCAATCACAAGACCAACCATCCGTCTTCTGATCACCCACCCAGGACCTATATAAAAGAAAAAGACACTTCACCCCAAAACTCTGCTGAAGATGTTATCTAGTTTGGTAATGAAATGTCCAGAAGCTAAACAGCAAGCTTGTAGAACAGATCCCTGCCAAAACCTACAACCCGAGCTACAAATATTTTCAACCATTTCTAACTTCTTAAATGTTCTTAGAAATCAAAACAAC